>NW_028123336.1:0-322119 GCF_965194805.1 Balaenoptera borealis
TCCTTATGTACAATGGAATATCACTCAGCCATGAAATCAATGTCATAAGGTTAGTAGCAGCATGATGAGTGGATTTAGGTACGACGATTCTAAGTGAAATAAGTCACACAGAAAAGGACACTTCTCATAAGGTATCACTTATAGAGGGAATGTAAAAACCGTTACACTTGAACTGAATTACAAAACAGAACAGAGTCACACATGCAGAAAACACACTATGGCTGCTTAACGGGAAAGGTGAGGTGGGGTGATACATAAAACAAGGGTATCAAATTAGCTCAGATACCGTTCCATAAACCCAATATGTAGTAGACAAGACCAACTCCTTGCTCAGAGAACTGTACTCAACACGCCCTATTCACCGCACAAGAATATATCTGACTAGTAATAATCTTAAAACCTATGTATTGATATCTCTCTGTTAGTGTGTCAAGTGGGTGTAAAGCGGCATAAACACAGCCGTGAAAAGCAGCTAAACCCCATTATGAAAATAAATTACTTTGAAAAACCCATGAAACAACGACAGTGAAAGAGATAGAAATTCTTACACAATGAGTTCAGGGGCTGTGATGCAACCTGGATTGACCATATCTAGACCCACAGCTGGATGAGACATAAGGGTGGACACTCTTGGGGCTGAGAGGTTTGGTGAGGTTGGGTGAGCAAACGCAGACCCTTTAAAGTAATACTGCGTGGTACCCATCGCATGGGTCCCAAATCTCCAGGTTCAAGGGCATCTTCCTACATCGAAAACATGCATGAGAAACCCAGAAGATGGTACACCGTGTGATGGGGAAAGGTTTCTAAAACGCACCTCATTTCTCATCTCCTTGTGCCCGGGTTCGCCATTCCAGCCGCTTTACTAGCAATCTCCCTACTTCGAGCATCAGCACCTTTAACCTCCTGTTCCGTACAGGTTGCAATTTGTCCTGAGGATGAACGGGAAGACGTGGAACCAACGAGAGACTAGCTCTTGGTGTTGGGACAGGCACAGGTCACTCTATTTTCCCATCAGGAAGAAGAATTAACCACAGGCTCAGCCTGCCCCCCGGAACCAGAACAGGGCCTGAAGCCATCCTGCGCTTTTGCGGCCAGCTCCCAAAAAAGCGAGTTGTAAAATGGAGCTTCAGGGCACTGCAATTCACAAACCTGCAGAGTTATAAATGATAACTCTCGTCCACAAATATATTGAGGGAAGGCAAAGAAGAGGATTTGAAATCAAGGCAGAATTGCATGAAACAGATTTCAGGAGGTAGATACGAATCGCCTTTAAAGCACATGAAAAGCGGCAAAACGTTGACAATGATGCCCTTGGCCAAAAAGGGCGTATGCGTTTTTTCCTGAATATATTCAGGAAAAAACGCATACGCCCTTTTTGGCCAACCAAGCAACCTGGAAAGGCAAATCAGCGCTACAGAGAAGTCTCGCTTCCCATCGGTCAAAAGGGCCATGCTGAAAATAGTGTCAAAACCAGAAATGCAGGACAGGCCATGGAGAAATGGGAGCCTTGCTACACTGATGGGCGGGATGTAAATTGCCAACAGCCACTCTGGAGAAGTGTATGGTGTGTCCTGAAACATCTGAAAAACACAGCTTAGAGAGCATAGGGCACTTCCACTCATGGGGGTATAAATTGGGAAAATGAAAAATCAGCAAGACACAAGCACCGCAAAGTTGAGGGCTGCTCTGTTGACAAGGACCTCCACTTCATTCCACCTTAAATATCCCAGGAAAGAGAAAAATGGATAAAGAAGTTGTGGTCCTTATGTACAATGGAATATCACTCAGCCATGAAATCAATGTCATAATGTTAGTAGCAGCATGATGAGTGGATTTAGGTACGACGATTCTAAGTGAAATAAGTCACACAGAAAAGGACACTTCTCATAAGGTATCACTTATAGAGGGAATGTAAAAACCGTTACACTTGAACTGAATTACAAAACAGAACAGAGTCACACATGCAGAAAACACACTATGGCTGCTTAACGGGAAAGCTGAGGTGGGGTGATACATAAAACAAGGGTATCAAATTAGCTCAGATACCGTTCCATAAACCCAATATGTAGTAGACAAGACCTACTCCTTGCTCAGAGAACTGGACTCAACACGCCCTATTCACCGCACAAGAATATATCTGACTAGTAATAATCTTAAAACCTATGTATTGATATCTCTCTGTTAGTGTGTCAAGTGGGTGTAAAGCGGCATAAACACAGCCGTGAAAAGCAGCTAAACCCCATTATGAAAATAAATTACTTTGAAAAACCCATGAAACAACGACAGTGAAAGAGATAGAAATTCTTACACAATGAGTTCAGGGGCTGTGATGCAACCTGGATTGACCATATCTAGACCCACAGCTGGATGAGACATAAGGGTGGACACTCTTGGGGCTGAGAGGTTTGGTGAGGTTGGGTGAGCAAAGGCAGACCCTTTAAAGTAATACTGCGTGGTACCCATCGCATGGGTCCCAAATCTCCAGGTTCAAGGGCATCTTCCTACATCGAAAACATGCATGAGAAACCCAGAAGATGGTACACCGTGTGATGGGGAAAGGTTTCTAAAACGCACCTCATTTCTCATCTCCTTGTGCCCGGGTTCGCCATTCCAGCCGCTTTACTAGCAATCTCCCTACTTGGAGCATCAGCACCTTTAACCTCCTGTTCCGTACAGGTTGCAATTTGTCCTGAGGATGAACGGGAAGACGGGGAACCAACGAGAGACTAGCTCTTGGTGTTGGGACAGGCACAGGTCACTCTATTTTCCCATCAGGAAGAAGAATTAACCACAGGCTCAGCCTGCCCCCCGGAACCAGAACAGGGCCTGAAACCATCCTGCGCTTTTGCGGCCAGCTCCCAAAAATGCGAGTTGTAAAATGGAGGTTCAGGGCACTGCAATTCACAAACCTGCAGAGTTATAAATGATAACTCTCGTCCACAAATATATTGAGGCAAGGCAAAGAAGAGGATTTGAAATCAAGGCAGAATTGCACGAAACAGATTTCAGGAGGTAGATACGAATCGCCTTTAAAGCACATGAAAAGCGGCAAAACGTTGACAATGATGCCCTTGGCCAAAAAGGGCGTATGCGTTTTTTCCTGAATATATTCAGGAAAAAACGCATACGCCCTTTTTGGCCAACCAAGCAACCTGGAAAGGCAAATCAGCGCTACAGAGAAGTCTCGCTTCCCATCGGTCAAAAGGGCCATGCTGAAAAAAGTGTCAAAACCAGAAATGCAGGACAGGCCATGGAGAAATGGGAGCCTTGCTACACTGATGGGCGGGATGTAAATTGCCAACAGCCACTCTGGAGAAGTGTACGGTGTGTCCTGAAACATCTGAAAAACACAGCTTAGAGAGCATAGGGCACTTCCACTCATGGGGGTATAAATTGGGAAAATGAAAAATCAGCAAGACACAAGCACCCCAAAGTTGAGGGCTGCTCTGTTGACAAGGACCTCCACTTCATTCCACCTTAAATATCCCAGGAAAGAGAAAAATGGATAAAGAAGTTGTGGTCCTTATGTACAATGGAATATCACTCAGCCATGAAATCAATGTCATAAGGTTAGTAGCAGCATGATGAGTGGATTTAGGTACGACGATTCTAAGTGAAATAAGTCACACAGAAAAGGACACTTCTCATAAGGTATCACTGATAGAGGGAATGTAAAAACCGTTACACTTGAACTGAATTACAAAACAGAACAGAGTCACACATGCAGAAAACAGACTATGGCTGCTTAACGGGAAAGGTGAGGTGGGGTGATACATAAAACAAGGGTATCAAATTAGCTCAGATACCGTTCCATAAACCCAATATGTAGTAGACAAGACCAACTCCTTGCTCAGAGAACTGTACTCAACACGCCCTATTCACCGCACAAGAATATATCTGACTAGTAATAATCTTAAAACCTATGTATTGATATCTCTCTGTTAGTGTGTCAAGTGGGTGTAAAGCGGCATAAACACAGCCGTGAAAAGCAGCTAAACCCCATTATGAAAATAAATTACTTTGAAAAACCCATGAAACAACGACAGTGAAAGAGATAGAAATTCTTACACAATGAGTTCAGGGGCTGTGATGCAACCTGGATTGACCATATCTAGACCCACAGCTGGATGAGACATAAGGGTGGACACTCTTGGGGCTGAGAGGTTTGGTGAGGTTGGGTGAGCAAACGCAGACCCTTTAAAGTAATACTGCGTGGTACCCATCGCATGGGTCCCAAATCTCCAGGTTCAAGGGCATCTTCCTACATCGAAAACATGCATGAGAAACCCAGAAGATGGTACACCGTGTGATGGGGAAAGGTTTCTAAAACGCACCTCATTTCTCATCTCCTTGTGCCCGGGTTCGCCATTCCAGCCGCTTTACTAGCAATCTCCCTACTTCGAGCATCAGCACCTTTAACCTCCTGTTCCGTACAGGTTGCAATTTGTCCTGAGGATGAACGGGAAGACGTGGAACCAACGAGAGACTAGCTCTTGGTGTTGGGACAGGCACAGGTCACTCTATTTTCCCATCAGGAAGAAGAATTAACCACAGGCTCAGCCTGCCCCCCGGAACCAGAACAGGGCCTGAAGCCATCCTGCGCTTTTGCGGCCAGCTCCCAAAAAAGCGAGTTGTAAAATGGAGCTTCAGGGCACTGCAATTCACAAACCTGCAGAGTTATAAATGATAACTCTCGTCCACAAATATATTGAGGGAAGGCAAAGAAGAGGATTTGAAATCAAGGCAGAATTGCATGAAACAGATTTCAGGAGGTAGATACGAATCGCCTTTAAAGCACATGAAAAGCGGCAAAACGTTGACAATGATGCCCTTGGCCAAAAAGGGCGTATGCGTTTTTTCCTGAATATATTCAGGAAAAAACGCATACGCCCTTTTTGGCCAACCAAGCAACCTGGAAAGGCAAATCAGCGCTACAGAGAAGTCTCGCTTCCCATCGGTCAAAAGGGCCATGCTGAAAATAGTGTCAAAACCAGAAATGCAGGACAGGCCATGGAGAAATGGGAGCCTTGCTACACTGATGGGCGGGATGTAAATTGCCAACAGCCACTCTGGAGAAGTGTATGGTGTGTCCTGAAACATCTGAAAAACACAGCTTAGAGAGCATAGGGCACTTCCACTCATGGGGGTATAAATTGGGAAAATGAAAAATCAGCAAGACACAAGCACCGCAAATTTGAGGGCTGCTCTGTTGACAAGGACCTCCACTTCATTCCACCTTAAATATCCCAGGAAAGAGAAAAATGGATAAAGAAGTTGTGGTCCTTATGTACAATGGAATATCACTCAGCCATGAAATCAATGTCATAATGTTAGTAGCAGCATGATGAGTGGATTTAGGTACGACGATTCTAAGTGAAATAAGTCACACAGAAAAGGACACTTCTCATAAGGTATCACTTATAGAGGGAATGTAAAAACCGTTACACTTGAACTGAATTACAAAACAGAACAGAGTCACACATGCAGAAAACACACTATGGCTGCTTAACGGGAAAGCTGAGGTGGGGTGATACATAAAACAAGGGTATCAAATTAGCTCAGATACCGTTCCATAAACCCAATATGTAGTAGACAAGACCTACTCCTTGCTCAGAGAACTGGACTCAACACGCCCTATTCACCGCACAAGAATATATCTGACTAGTAATAATCTTAAAACCTATGTATTGATATCTCTCTGTTAGTGTGTCAAGTGGGTGTAAAGCGGCATAAACACAGCCGTGAAAAGCAGCTAAACCCCATTATGAAAATAAATTACTTTGAAAAACCCATGAAACAACGACAGTGAAAGAGATAGAAATTCTTACACAATGAGTTCAGGGGCTGTGATGCAACCTGGATTGACCATATCTAGACCCACAGCTGGATGAGACATAAGGGTGGACACTCTTGGGGCTGAGAGGTTTGGTGAGGTTGGGTGAGCAAACGCAGACCCTTTAAAGTAATACTGCGTGGTACCCATCGCATGGGTCCCAAATCTCCAGGTTCAAGGGCATCTTCCTACATCGAAAACATGCATGAGAAACCCAGAAGATGGTACACCGTGTGATGGGGAAAGGTTTCTAAAACGCACCTCATTTCTCATCTCCTTGTGCCCGGGTTCGCCATTCCAGCTGCTTTACTAGCAATCTCCCTACTTGGAGCATCAGCACCTTTAACCTCCTGTTCCGTACAGGTTGCAATTTGTCCTGAGGATGAACGGGAAGACGGGGAACCAACGAGAGACTAGCTCTTGGTGTTGGGACAGGCACAGGTCACTCTATTTTCCCATCAGGAAGAAGAATTAACCACAGGCTCAGCCTGCCCCCCGGAACCAGAACAGGGCCTGAAACCATCCTGCGCTTTTGCGGCCAGCTCCCAAAAATGCGAGTTGTAAAATGGAGGTTCAGGGCACTGCAATTCACAAACCTGCAGAGTTATAAATGATAACTCTCGTCCACAAATATATTGAGGCAAGGCAAAGAAGAGGATTTGAAATCAAGGCAGAATTGCACGAAACAGATTTCAGGAGGTAGATACGAATCGCCTTTAAAGCACATGAAAAGCGGCAAAACGTTGACAATGATGCCCTTGGCCAAAAAGGGCGTATGCGTTTTTTCCTGAATATATTCAGGAAAAAACGCATACGCCCTTTTTGGCCAACCAAGCAACCTGGAAAGGCAAATCAGCGCTACAGAGAAGTCTCGCTTCCCATCGGTCAAAAGGGCCATGCTGAAAAAAGTGTCAAAACCAGAAATGCAGGACAGGCCATGGAGAAATGGGAGCCTTGCTACACTGATGGGCGGGATGTAAATTGCCAACAGCCACTCTGGAGAAGTGTACGGTGTGTCCTGAAACATCTGAAAAACACAGCTTAGAGAGCATAGGGCACTTCCACTCATGGGGGTATAAATTGGGAAAATGAAAAATCAGCAAGACACAAGCACCCCAAAGTTGAGGGCTGCTCTGTTGACAAGGACCTCCACTTCATTCCACCTTAAATATCCCAGGAAAGAGAAAAATGGATAAAGAAGTTGTGGTCCTTATGTACAATGGAATATCACTCAGCCATGAAATCAATGTCATAAGGTTAGTAGCAGCATGATGAGTGGATTTAGGTACGACGATTCTAAGTGAAATAAGTCACACAGAAAAGGACACTTCTCATAAGGTATCACTGATAGAGGGAATGTAAAAACCGTTACACTTGAACTGAATTACAAAACAGAACAGAGTCACACATGCAGAAAACAGACTATGGCTGCTTAACGGGAAAGGTGAGGTGGGGTGATACATAAAACAAGGGTATCAAATTAGCTCAGATACCGTTCCATAAACCCAATATGTAGTAGACAAGACCAACTCCTTGCTCAGAGAACTGTACTCAACACGCCCTATTCACCGCACAAGAATATATCTGACTAGTAATAATCTTAAAACCTATGTATTGATATCTCTCTGTTAGTGTGTCAAGTGGGTGTAAAGCGGCATAAACACAGCCGTGAAAAGCAGCTAAACCCCATTATGAAAATAAATTACTTTGAAAAACCCATGAAACAACGACAGTGAAAGAGATAGAAATTCTTACACAATGAGTTCAGGGGCTGTGATGCAACCTGGATTGACCATATCTAGACCCACAGCTGGATGAGACATAAGGGTGGACACTCTTGGGGCTGAGAGGTTTGGTGAGGTTGGGTGAGCAAACGCAGACCCTTTAAAGTAATACTGCGTGGTACCCATCGCATGGGTCCCAAATCTCCAGGTTCAAGGGCATCTTCCTACATCGAAAACATGCATGAGAAACCCAGAAGATGGTACACCGTGTGATGGGGAAAGGTTTCTAAAACGCACCTCATTTCTCATCTCCTTGTGCCCGGGTTCGCCATTCCAGCCGCTTTACTAGCAATCTCCCTACTTCGAGCATCAGCACCTTTAACCTCCTGTTCCGTACAGGTTGCAATTTGTCCTGAGGATGAACGGGCAGACGGGGAACCAACGAGAGACTAGCTCTTGGTGTTGGGACAGGCACAGGTCACTCTATTTTCCCATCAGGAAGAAGAATTAACCACAGGCTCAGCCTGCCCCCCGGAACCAGAACAGGGCCTGAAGCCATCCTGCGCTTTTGCGGCCAGCTCCCAAAAAAGCGAGTTGTAAAATGGAGGTTCAGGGCACTGCAATTCACAAACCTGCAGAGTTATAAATGATAACTCTCGTCCACAAATATATTGAGGGAAGGCAAAGAAGAGGATTTGAAATCAAGGCAGAATTGCACGAAACAGATTTCAGGAGGTAGATACGAATCGCCTTTAAAGCACATGAAAAGCGGCAAAACGTTGACAATGATGCCCTTGGCCAAAAAGGGCGTATGCGTTTTTTCCTGAATATATTCAGGAAAAAACGCATACGCCCTTTTTGGCCAACCAAGCAACCTGGAAAGGCAAATCAGCGCTACAGAGAAGTCTCGCTTCCCATCGGTCAAAAGGGCCATGCTGAAAAAAGTGTCAAAACCAGAAATGCAGGACAGGCCATGGAGAAATGGGAGCCTTGCTACACTGATGGGCGGGATGTAAATTGCCAACAGCCACTCTGGAGAAGTGTACGGTGTGTCCTGAAACATCTGAAAAACACAGCTTAGAGAGCATAGGGCACTTCCACTCATGGGGGTATAAATTGGGAAAATGAAAAATCAGCAAGACACAAGCACCCCAAAGTTGAGGGCTGCTCTGTTGACAAGGACCTCCACTTCATTCCACCTTAAATATCCCAGGAAAGAGAAAAATGGATAAAGAAGTTGTGGTCCTTATGTACAATGGAATATCACTCAGCCATGAAATCAATGTCATAAGGTTAGTAGCAGCATGATGAGTGGATTTAGGTACGACGATTCTAAGTGAAATAAGTCACACAGAAAAGGACACTTCTCATAAGGTATCACTGATAGAGGGAATGTAAAAACCGTTACACTTGAACTGAATTACAAAACAGAACAGAGTCACACATGCAGAAAACACACTATGGCTGCTTAACGGGAAAGCTGAGGTGGGGTGATACATAAAACAAGGGTATCAAATTAGCTCAGATACCGTTCCATAAACCCAATATGTAGTAGACAAGACCTACTCCTTGCTCAGAGAACTGGACTCAACACGCCCTATTGACCGCACAAGAATATATCTGACTAGTAATAATCTTAAAACCTATGTATTGATATCTCTCTGTTAGTGTGTCAAGTGGGTGTAAAGCGACATAAACACAGCCGTGAAAAGCAGCTAAACCCCATTATGAAAATAAATTACTTTGAAAAACCCATGAAACAACGACAGTGAAAGAGATAGAAATTCTTACACAATGAGTTCAGGGGCTGTGATGCAACCTGGATTGACCATATCTAGACCCACAGCTGGATGAGACATAAGGGTGGACACTCTTGGGGCTGAGAGGTTTGGTGAGGTTGGGTGAGCAAACGCAGACCCTTTAAAGTAATACTGCGTGGTACCCATCGCATGGGTCCCAAATCTCCAGGTTCAAGGGCATCTTCCTACATCGAAAACATGCATGAGAAACCCAGAAGATGGTACACCGTGTGATGGGGAAAGGTTTCTAAAACGCACCTCATTTCTCATCTCCTTGTGCCCGGGTTCGCCATTCCAGCCGCTTTACTAGCAATCTCCCTACTTCGAGCATCAGCACCTTTAACCTCCTGTTCCGTACAGGTTGCAATTTGTCCTGAGGATGAACGGGCAGACGGGGAACCAACGAGAGACTAGCTCTTGGTGTTGGGACAGGCACAGGTCACTCTATTTTCCCATCAGGAAGAAGAATTAACCACAGGCTCAGCCTGCCCCCCGGAACCAGAACAGGGCCTGAAGCCATCCTGCGCTTTTGCGGCCAGCTCCCAAAAAAGCGAGTTGTAAAATGGAGGTTCAGGGCACTGCAATTCACAAACCTGCAGAGTTATAAATGATAACTCTCGTCCACAAATATATTGAGGGAAGGCAAAGAAGAGGATTTGAAATCAAGGCAGAATTGCACGAAACAGATTTCAGGAGGTAGATACGAATCGCCTTTAAAGCACATGAAAAGCGGCAAAACGTTGACAATGATGCCCTTGGCCAAAAAGGGCGTATGCGTTTTTTCCTGAATATATTCAGGAAAAAACGCATACGCCCTTTTTGGCCAACCAAGCAACCTGGAAAGGCAAATCAGCGCTACAGAGAAGTCTCGCTTCCCATCGGTCAAAAGGGCCATGCTGAAAAAAGTGTCAAAACCAGAAATGCAGGACAGGCCATGGAGAAATGGGAGCCTTGCTACACTGATGGGCGGGATGTAAATTGCCAACAGCCACTCTGGAGAAGTGTACGGTGTGTCCTGAAACATCTGAAAAACACAGCTTAGAGAGCATAGGGCACTTCCACTCATGGGGGTATAAATTGGGAAAATGAAAAATCAGCAAGACACAAGCACCCCAAAGTTGAGGGCTGCTCTGTTGACAAGGACCTCCACTTCATTCCACCTTAAATATCCCAGGAAAGAGAAAAATGGATAAAGAAGTTGTGGTCCTTATGTACAATGGAATATCACTCAGCCATGAAATCAATGTCATAAGGTTAGTAGCAGCATGATGAGTGGATTTAGGTACGACGATTCTAAGTGAAATAAGTCACACAGAAAAGGACACTTCTCATAAGGTATCACTGATAGAGGGAATGTAAAAACCGTTACACTTGAACTGAATTACAAAACAGAACAGAGTCACACATGCAGAAAACAGACTATGGCTGCTTAACGGGAAAGGTGAGGTGGGGTGATACATAAAACAAGGGTATCAAATTAGCTCAGATACCGTTCCATAAACCCAATATGTAGTAGACAAGACCAACTCCTTGCTCAGAGAACTGTACTCAACACGCCCTATTCACCGCACAAGAATATATCTGACTAGTAATAATCTTAAAACCTATGTATTGATATCTCTCTGTTAGTGTGTCAAGTGGGTGTAAAGCGGCATAAACACAGCCGTGAAAAGCAGCTAAACCCCATTATGAAAATAAATTACTTTGAAAAACCCATGAAACAACGACAGTGAAAGAGATAGAAATTCTTACACAATGAGTTCAGGGGCTGTGATGCAACCTGGATTGACCATATCTAGACCCACAGCTGGATGAGACATAAGGGTGGACACTCTTGGGGCTGAGAGGTTTGGTGAGGTTGGGTGAGCAAACGCAGACCCTTTAAAGTAATACTGCGTGGTACCCATCGCATGGGTCCCAAATCTCCAGGTTCAAGGGCATCTTCCTACATCGAAAACATGCATGAGAAACCCAGAAGATGGTACACCGTGTGATGGGGAAAGGTTTCTAAAACGCACCTCATTTCTCATCTCCTTGTGCCCGGGTTCGCCATTCCAGCCGCTTTACTAGCAATCTCCCTACTTCGAGCATCAGCACCTTTAACCTCCTGTTCCGTACAGGTTGCAATTTGTCCTGAGGATGAACGGGAAGACGTGGAACCAACGAGAGACTAGCTCTTGGTGTTGGGACAGGCACAGGTCACTCTATTTTCCCATCAGGAAGAAGAATTAACCACAGGCTCAGCCTGCCCCCCGGAACCAGAACAGGGCCTGAAGCCATCCTGCGCTTTTGCGGCCAGCTCCCAAAAAAGCGAGTTGTAAAATGGAGCTTCAGGGCACTGCAATTCACAAACCTGCAGAGTTATAAATGATAACTCTCGTCCACAAATATATTGAGGGAAGGCAAAGAAGAGGATTTGAAATCAAGGCAGAATTGCATGAAACAGATTTCAGGAGGTAGATACGAATCGCCTTTAAAGCACATGAAAAGCGGCAAAACGTTGACAATGATGCCCTTGGCCAAAAAGGGCGTATGCGTTTTTTCCTGAATATATTCAGGAAAAAACGCATACGCCCTTTTTGGCCAACCAAGCAACCTGGAAAGGCAAATCAGCGCTACAGAGAAGTCTCGCTTCCCATCGGTCAAAAGGGCCATGCTGAAAATAGTGTCAAAACCAGAAATGCAGGACAGGCCATGGAGAAATGGGAGCCTTGCTACACTGATGGGCGGGATGTAAATTGCCAACAGCCACTCTGGAGAAGTGTATGGTGTGTCCTGAAACATCTGAAAAACACAGCTTAGAGAGCATAGGGCACTTCCACTCATGGGGGTATAAATTGGGAAAATGAAAAATCAGCAAGACACAAGCACCGCAAAGTTGAGGGCTGCTCTGTTGACAAGGACCTCCACTTCATTCCACCTTAAATATCCCAGGAAAGAGAAAAATGGATAAAGAAGTTGTGGTCCTTATGTACAATGGAATATCACTCAGCCATGAAATCAATGTCATAATGTTAGTAGCAGCATGATGAGTGGATTTAGGTACGACGATTCTAAGTGAAATAAGTCACACAGAAAAGGACACTTCTCATAAGGTATCACTTATAGAGGGAATGTAAAAACCGTTACACTTGAACTGAATTACAAAACAGAACAGAGTCACACATGCAGAAAACACACTATGGCTGCTTAACGGGAAAGCTGAGGTGGGGTGATACATAAAACAAGGGTATCAAATTAGCTCAGATACCGTTCCATAAACCCAATATGTAGTAGACAAGACCTACTCCTTGCTCAGAGAACTGGACTCAACACGCCCTATTCACCGCACAAGAATATATCTGACTAGTAATAATCTTAAAACCTATGTATTGATATCTCTCTGTTAGTGTGTCAAGTGGGTGTAAAGCGGCATAAACACAGCCGTGAAAAGCAGCTAAACCCCATTATGAAAATAAATTACTTTGAAAAACCCATGAAACAACGACAGTGAAAGAGATAGAAATTCTTACACAATGAGTTCAGGGGCTGTGATGCAACCTGGATTGACCATATCTAGACCCACAGCTGGATGAGACATAAGGGTGGACACTCTTGGGGCTGAGAGGTTTGGTGAGGTTGGGTGAGCAAACGCAGACCCTTTAAAGTAATACTGCGTGGTACCCATCGCATGGGTCCCAAATCTCCAGGTTCAAGGGCATCTTCCTACATCGAAAACATGCATGAGAAACCCAGAAGATGGTACACCGTGTGATGGGGAAAGGTTTCTAAAACGCACCTCATTTCTCATCTCCTTGTGCCCGGGTTCGCCATTCCAGCCGCTTTACTAGCAATCTCCCTACTTCGAGCATCAGCACCTTTAACCTCCTGTTCCGTACAGGTTGCAATTTGTCCTGAGGATGAACGGGCAGACGGGGAACCAACGAGAGACTAGCTCTTGGTGTTGGGACAGGCACAGGTCACTCTATTTTCCCATCAGGAAGAAGAATTAACCACAGGCTCAGCCTGCCCCCCGGAACCAGAACAGGGCCTGAAGCCATCCTGCGCTTTTGCGGCCAGCTCCCAAAAAAGCGAGTTGTAAAATGGAGGTTCAGGGCACTGCAATTCACAAACCTGCAGAGTTATAAATGATAACTCTCGTCCACAAATATATTGAGGGAAGGCAAAGAAGAGGATTTGAAATCAAGGCAGAATTGCACGAAACAGATTTCAGGAGGTAGATACGAATCGCCTTTAAAGCACATGAAAAGCGGCAAAACGTTGACAATGATGCCCTTGGCCAAAAAGGGCGTATGCGTTTTTTCCTGAATATATTCAGGAAAAAACGCATACGCCCTTTTTGGCCAACCAAGCAACCTGGAAAGGCAAATCAGCGCTACAGAGAAGTCTCGCTTCCCATCGGTCAAAAGGGCCATGCTGAAAAAAGTGTCAAAACCAGAAATGCAGGACAGGCCATGGAGAAATGGGAGCCTTGCTACACTGATGGGCGGGATGTAAATTGCCAACAGCCACTCTGGAGAAGTGTACGGTGTGTCCTGAAACATCTGAAAAACACAGCTTAGAGAGCATAGGGCACTTCCACTCATGGGGGTATAAATTGGGAAAATGAAAAATCAGCAAGACACAAGCACCCCAAAGTTGAGGGCTGCTCTGTTGACAAGGACCTCCACTTCATTCCACCTTAAATATCCCAGGAAAGAGAAAAATGGATAAAGAAGTTGTGGTCCTTATGTACAATGGAATATCACTCAGCCATGAAATCAATGTCATAAGGTTAGTAGCAGCATGATGAGTGGATTTAGGTACGACGATTCTAAGTGAAATAAGTCACACAGAAAAGGACACTTCTCATAAGGTATCACTGATAGAGGGAATGTAAAAACCGTTACACTTGAACTGAATTACAAAACAGAACAGAGTCACACATGCAGAAAACAGACTATGGCTGCTTAACGGGAAAGGTGAGGTGGGGTGATACATAAAACAAGGGTATCAAATTAGCTCAGATACCGTTCCATAAACCCAATATGTAGTAGACAAGACCAACTCCTTGCTCAGAGAACTGTACTCAACACGCCCTATTCACCGCACAAGAATATATCTGACTAGTAATAATCTTAAAACCTATGTATTGATATCTCTCTGTTAGTGTGTCAAGTGGGTGTAAAGCGGCATAAACACAGCCGTGAAAAGCAGCTAAACCCCATTATGAAAATAAATTACTTTGAAAAACCCATGAAACAACGACAGTGAAAGAGATAGAAATTCTTACACAATGAGTTCAGGGGCTGTGATGCAACCTGGATTGACCATATCTAGACCCACAGCTGGATGAGACATAAGGGTGGACACTCTTGGGGCTGAGAGATTTGGTGAGGTTGGGTGAGCAAACGCAGACCCTTTAAAGTAATACTGCGTGGTACCCATCGCATGGGTCCCAAATCTCCAGGTTCAAGGGCATCTTCCTACATCGAAAACATGCATGAGAAACCCAGAAGATGGTACACCGTGTGATGGGGAAAGGTTTCTAAAACGCACCTCATTTCTCATCTCCTTGTGCCCGGGTTCGCCATTCCAGCCACTTTACTAGCAATCTCCCTACTTGGAGCATCAGCACCTTTAACCTCCTGTTCCGTACAGGTTGCAATTTGTCCTGAGGATGAACGGGAAGACGGGGAACCAACGAGAGACTAGCTCTTGGTGTTGGGACAGGCACAGGTCACTCTATTTTCCCATCAGGAAGAAGAATTAACCACAGGCTCAGCCTGCCCCCCGGAACCAGAACAGGGCCTGAAGCCATCCTGCGCTTTTGCGGCCAGCTCCCAAAAAAGCGAGTTGTAAAATGGAGGTTCAGGGCACTGCAATTCACAAACCTGCAGAGTTATAAATGATAACTCTCGTCCACAAATATATTGAGGGAAGGCAAAGAAGAGGATTTGAAATCAAGGCAGAATTGCACGAAACAGATTTCAGGAGGTAGATACGAATCGCCTTTAAAGCACATGAAAAGCGGCAAAACGTTGACAATGATGCCCTTGGCCAAAAAGGGCGTATGCGTTTTTTCCTGAATATATTCAGGAAAAAACGCATACGCCCTTTTTGGCCAACCAAGCAACCTGGAAAGGCAAATCAGCGCTACAGAGAAGTCTCGCTTCCCATCGGTCAAAAGGGCCATGCTGAAAAAAGTGTCAAAACCAGAAATGCAGGACAGGCCATGGAGAAATGGGAGCCTTGCTACACTGATGGGCGGGATGTAAATTGCCAACAGCCACTCTGGAGAAGTGTACGGTGTGTCCTGAAACATCTGAAAAACACAGCTTAGAGAGCATAGGGCACTTCCACTCATGGGGGTATAAATTGGGAAAATGAAAAATCAGCAAGACACAAGCACCCCAAAGTTGAGGGCTGCTCTGTTGACAAGGACCTCCACTTCATTCCACCTTAAATATCCCAGGAAAGAGAAAAATGGATAAAGAAGTTGTGGTCCTTATGTACAATGGAATATCACTCAGCCATGAAATCAATGTCATAAGGTTAGTAGCAGCATGATGAGTGGATTTAGGTACGACGATTCTAAGTGAAATAAGTCACACAGAAAAGGACACTTCTCATAAGGTATCACTGATAGAGGGAATGTAAAAACCGTTACACTTGAACTGAATTACAAAACAGAACAGAGTCACACATGCAGAAAACAGACTATGGCTGCTTAACGGGAAAGGTGAGGTGGGGTGATACATAAAACAAGGGTATCAAATTAGCTCAGATACCGTTCCATAAACCCAATATGTAGTAGACAAGACCAACTCCTTGCTCAGAGAACTGTACTCAACACGCCCTATTCACCGCACAAGAATATATCTGACTAGTAATAATCTTAAAACCTATGTATTGATATCTCTCTGTTAGTGTGTCAAGTGGGTGTAAAGCGGCATAAACACAGCCGTGAAAAGCAGCTAAACCCCATTATGAAAATAAATTACTTTGAAAAACCCATGAAACAACGACAGTGAAAGAGATAGAAATTCTTACACAATGAGTTCAGGGGCTGTGATGCAACCTGGATTGACCATATCTAGACCCACAGCTGGATGAGACATAAGGGTGGACACTCTTGGGGCTGAGAGGTTTGGTGAGGTTGGGTGAGCAAACGCAGACCCTTTAAAGTAATACTGCGTGGTACCCATCGCATGGGTCCCAAATCTCCAGGTTCAAGGGCATCTTCCTACATCGAAAACATGCATGAGAAACCCAGAAGATGGTACACCGTGTGATGGGGAAAGGTTTCTAAAACGCACCTCATTTCTCATCTCCTTGTGCCCGGGTTCGCCATTCCAGCCGCTTTACTAGCAATCTCCCTACTTCGAGCATCAGCACCTTTAACCTCCTGTTCCGTACAGGTTGCAATTTGTCCTGAGGATGAACGGGCAGACGGGGAACCAACGAGAGACTAGCTCTTGGTGTTGGGACAGGCACAGGTCACTCTATTTTCCCATCAGGAAGAAGAATTAACCACAGGCTCAGCCTGCCCCCCGCAACCAGAACAGGGCCTGAAGCCATCCTGCGCTTTTGCGGCCAGCTCCCAAAAAAGCGAGTTGTAAAATGGAGGTTCAGGGCACTGCAATTCACAAACCTGCAGAGTTATAAATGATAACTCTCGTCCACAAATATATTGAGGGAAGGCAAAGAAGAGGATTTGAAATCAAGGCAGAATTGCACGAAACAGATTTCAGGAGGTAGATACGAATCGCCTTTAAAGCACATGAAAAGCGGCAAAACGTTGACAATGATGCCCTTGGCCAAAAAGGGCGTATGCGTTTTTTCCTGAATATATTCAGGAAAAAACGCATACGCCCTTTTTGGCCAACCAAGCAACCTGGAAAGGCAAATCAGCGCTACAGAGAAGTCTCGCTTCCCATCGGTCAAAAGGGCCATGCTGAAAAAAGTGTCAAAACCAGAAATGCAGGACAGGCCATGGAGAAATGGGAGCCTTGCTACACTGATGGGCGGGATGTAAATTGCCAACAGCCACTCTGGAGAAGTGTACGGTGTGTCCTGAAACATCTGAAAAACACAGCTTAGAGAGCATAGGGCACTTCCACTCATGGGGGTATAAATTGGGAAAATGAAAAATCAGCAAGACACAAGCACCCCAAAGTTGAGGGCTGCTCTGTTGACAAGGACCTCCACTTCATTCCACCTTAAATATCCCAGGAAAGAGAAAAATGGATAAAGAAGTTGTGGTCCTTATGTACAATGGAATATCACTCAGCCATGAAATCAATGTCATAAGGTTAGTAGCAGCATGATGAGTGGATTTAGGTACGACGATTCTAAGTGAAATAAGTCACACAGAAAAGGACACTTCTCATAAGGTATCACTGATAGAGGGAATGTAAAAACCGTTACACTTGAACTGAATTACAAAACAGAACAGAGTCACACATGCAGAAAACACACTATGGCTGCTTAACGGGAAAGCTGAGGTGGGGTGATACATAAAACAAGGGTATCAAATTAGCTCAGATACCGTTCCATAAACCCAATATGTAGTAGACAAGACCTACTCCTTGCTCAGAGAACTGGACTCAACACGCCCTATTGACCGCACAAGAATATATCTGACTAGTAATAATCTTAAAACCTATGTATTGATATCTCTCTGTTAGTGTGTCAAGTGGGTGTAAAGCGACATAAACACAGCCGTGAAAAGCAGCTAAACCCCATTATGAAAATAAATTACTTTGAAAAACCCATGAAACAACGACAGTGAAAGAGATAGAAATTCTTACACAATGAGTTCAGGGGCTGTGATGCAACCTGGATTGACCATATCTAGACCCACAGCTGGATGAGACATAAGGGTGGACACTCTTGGGGCTGAGAGGTTTGGTGAGGTTGGGTGAGCAAACGCAGACCCTTTAAAGTAATACTGCGTGGTACCCATCGCATGGGTCCCAAATCTCCAGGTTCAAGGGCATCTTCCTACATCGAAAACATGCATGAGAAACCCAGAAGATGGTACACCGTGTGATGGGGAAAGGTTTCTAAAACGCACCTCATTTCTCATCTCCTTGTGCCCGGGTTCGCCATTCCAGCCGCTTTACTAGCAATCTCCCTACTTCGAGCATCAGCACCTTTAACCTCCTGTTCCGTACAGGTTGCAATTTGTCCTGAGGATGAACGGGCAGACGGGGAACCAACGAGAGACTAGCTCTTGGTGTTGGGACAGGCACAGGTCACTCTATTTTCCCATCAGGAAGAAGAATTAACCACAGGCTCAGCCTGCCCCCCGGAACCAGAACAGGGCCTGAAGCCATCCTGCGCTTTTGCGGCCAGCTCCCAAAAAAGCGAGTTGTAAAATGGAGGTTCAGGGCACTGCAATTCACAAACCTGCAGAGTTATAAATGATAACTCTCGTCCACAAATATATTGAGGGAAGGCAAAGAAGAGGATTTGAAATCAAGGCAGAATTGCACGAAACAGATTTCAGGAGGTAGATACGAATCGCCTTTAAAGCACATGAAAAGCGGCAAAACGTTGACAATGATGCCCTTGGCCAAAAAGGGCGTATGCGTTTTTTCCTGAATATATTCAGGAAAAAACGCATACGCCCTTTTTGGCCAACCAAGCAACCTGGAAAGGCAAATCAGCGCTACAGAGAAGTCTCGCTTCCCATCGGTCAAAAGGGCCATGCTGAAAAAAGTGTCAAAACCAGAAATGCAGGACAGGCCATGGAGAAATGGGAGCCTTGCTACACTGATGGGCGGGATGTAAATTGCCAACAGCCACTCTGGAGAAGTGTACGGTGTGTCCTGAAACATCTGAAAAACACAGATTAGAGAGCATAGGGCACTTCCACTCATGGGGGTATAAATTGGGAAAATGAAAAATCAGCAAGACACAAGCACCCCAAAGTTGAGGGCTGCTCTGTTGACAAGGACCTCCACTTCATTCCACCTTAAATATCCCAGGAAAGAGAAAAATGGATAAAGAAGTTGTGGTCCTTATGTACAATGGAATATCACTCAGCCATGAAATCAATGTCATAAGGTTAGTAGCAGCATGATGAGTGGATTTAGGTACGACGATTCTAAGTGAAATAAGTCACACAGAAAAGGACACTTCTCATAAGGTATCACTGATAGAGGGAATGTAAAAACCGTTACACTTGAACTGAATTACAAAACAGAACAGAGTCACACATGCAGAAAACAGACTATGGCTGCTTAACGGGAAAGGTGAGGTGGGGTGATACATAAAACAAGGGTATCAAATTAGCTCAGATACCGTTCCATAAACCCAATATGTAGTAGACAAGACCAACTCCTTGCTCAGAGAACTGTACTCAACACGCCCTATTCACCGCACAAGAATATATCTGACTAGTAATAATCTTAAAACCTATGTATTGATATCTCTCTGTTAGTGTGTCAAGTGGGTGTAAAGCGGCATAAACACAGCCGTGAAAAGCAGCTAAACCCCATTATGAAAATAAATTACTTTGAAAAACCCATGAAACAACGACAGTGAAAGAGATAGAAATTCTTACACAATGAGTTCAGGGGCTGTGATGCAACCTGGATTGACCATATCTAGACCCACAGCTGGATGAGACATAAGGGTGGACACTCTTGGGGCTGAGAGATTTGGTGAGGTTGGGTGAGCAAACGCAGACCCTTTAAAGTAATACTGCGTGGTACCCATCGCATGGGTCCCAAATCTCCAGGTTCAAGGGCATCTTCCTACATCGAAAACATGCATGAGAAACCCAGAAGATGGTACACCGTGTGATGGGGAAAGGTTTCTAAAACGCACCTCATTTCTCATCTCCTTGTGCCCGGGTTCGCCATTCCAGCCACTTTACTAGCAATCTCCCTACTTGGAGCATCAGCACCTTTAACCTCCTGTTCCGTACAGGTTGCAATTTGTCCTGAGGATGAACGGGAAGACGGGGAACCAACGAGAGACTAGCTCTTGGTGTTGGGACAGGCACAGGTCACTCTATTTTCCCATCAGGAAGAAGAATTAACCACAGGCTCAGCCTGCCCCCCGGAACCAGAACAGGGCCTGAAGCCATCCTGCGCTTTTGCGGCCAGCTCCCAAAAAAGCGAGTTGTAAAATGGAGGTTCAGGGCACTGCAATTCACAAACCTGCAGAGTTATAAATGATAACTCTCGTCCACAAATATATTGAGGGAAGGCAAAGAAGAGGATTTGAAATCAAGGCAGAATTGCACGAAACAGATTTCAGGAGGTAGATACGAATCGCCTTTAAAGCACATGAAAAGCGGCAAAACGTTGACAATGATGCCCTTGGCCAAAAAGGGCGTATGCGTTTTTTCCTGAATATATTCAGGAAAAAACGCATACGCCCTTTTTGGCCAACCAAGCAACCTGGAAAGGCAAATCAGCGCTACAGAGAAGTCTCGCTTCCCATCGGTCAAAAGGGCCATGCTGAAAAAAGTGTCAAAACCAGAAATGCAGGACAGGCCATGGAGAAATGGGAGCCTTGCTACACTGATGGGCGGGATGTAAATTGCCAACAGCCACTCTGGAGAAGTGTACGGTGTGTCCTGAAACATCTGAAAAACACAGCTTAGAGAGCATAGGGCACTTCCACTCATGGGGGTATAAATTGGGAAAATGAAAAATCAGCAAGACACAAGCACCCCAAAGTTGAGGGCTGCTCTGTTGACAAGGACCTCCACTTCATTCCACCTTAAATATCCCAGGAAAGAGAAAAATGGATAAAGAAGTTGTGGTCCTTATGTACAATGGAATATCACTCAGCCATGAAATCAATGTCATAATGTTAGTAGCAGCATGATGAGTGGATTTAGGTACGACGATTCTAAGTGAAATAAGTCACACAGAAAAGGACACTTCTCATAAGGTATCACTTATAGAGGGAATGTAAAAACCGTTACACTTGAACTGAATTACAAAACAGAACAGAGTCACACATGCAGAAAACACACTATGGCTGCTTAACGGGATAGCTGAGGTGGGGTGATACATAAAACAAGGGTATCAAATTAGCTCAGATACCGTTCCATAAACCCAATATGTAGTAGACAAGACCTACTCCTTGCTCAGAGAACTGGACTCAACACGCCCTATTCACCGCACAAGAATATATCTGACTAGTAATAATCTTAAAACCTATGTATTGATATCTCTCTGTTAGTGTGTCAAGTGGGTGTAAAGCGACATAAACACAGCCGTGAAAAGCAGCTAAACCCCATTATGAAAATAAATTACTTTGAAAAACCCATGAAACAACGACAGTGAAAGAGATAGAAATTCTTACACAATGAGTTCAGGGGCTGTGATGCAACCTGGATTGACCATATCTAGACCCACAGCTGGATGAGACATAAGGGTGGACATTCTTGGGGCTGAGAGGTTTGGTGAGGTTGGGTGAGCAAACGCAGACCCTTTAAAGTAATACTGCGTGGTACCCATCGCATGGGTCCCAAATCTCCAGGTTCAAGGGCATCTTCCTACATCAAAAACATGCATGAGAAACCCAGAAGATGGTACACCGTGTGATGGGGAAAGGTTTCTAAAACGCGCCTCATTTCTCATCTCCTTGTGCCCGGGTTCGCCATTCCAGCCGCGTTACTAGCAATCTCCCTACTTGGAGCATCAGCACCTTTAACCTCCTGTTCCGTACAGGTTGCAATTTGTCCTGAGGATGAACGGGAAGACGGGGAACCAACGAGAGACTAGCTCTTGGTGTCGGGACAGGCACAGGTCACTCTATTTTCCCATCAGGAAGAAGAATTAACCACAGGCTCAGCCTGCCCCCCGGAACCAGAACAGGGCCTGAAGCCATCCTGCGCTTTTGCGGCCAGCTCCCAAAAAAGCGAGTTGTAAAATGGAGGTTCAGGGCACTGCAATTCACAAACCTGCAGAGTTATAAATGATAACTCTCGTCCACAAATATATTGAGGGAAGGCAAAGAAGAGGATTTGAAATCAAGGCAGAATTGCACGAAACAGATTTCAGGAGGTAGATACGAATCGCCTTTAAAGCACATGAAAAGCGGCAAAACTTTGACAATGATGCCCTTGGCCAAAAAGGGCGTATGCGTTTTTTCCTGAATATATTCAGGAAAAAACGCATACGCCCTTTTTGGCCAACCAAGCAACCTGGAAAGGCAAATCAGCGCTACAGAGAAGTCTCGCTTCCCATCGGTCAAAAGGGCCATGCTGAAAAAAGTGTCAAAACCAGAAATGCAGGACAGGCCATGGAGAAATGGGAGCCTTGCTACACTGATGGGCGGGATGTAAATTGCCAACAGCCACTCTGGAGAAGTGTACGGTGTGTCCTGAAACATCTGAAAAACACAGCTTAGAGAGCATAGGGCACTTCCACTCATGGGGGTATAAATTGGGAAAATGAAAAATCAGCAAGACACAAGCACCCCAAAGTTTAGGGCTGCTCTGTTGACAAGGACCTCCACTTCATTCCACCTTAAATATCCAAGGAAAGAGAAAAATGGATAAAGAAGTTGTGGTCCTTATGTACAATGGAATATCACTCAGCCATGAAATCAATGTCATAAGGTTAGTAGCAGCATGATGAGTGGATTTAGGTACGACGATTCTAAGTGAAATAAGTCACACAGAAAAGGACACTTCTCATAAGGTATCACTTTTAGAGGGAATGTAAAAAACGTTACACTTGAACTGAATTACAAAACAGAACAGAGTCACACATGCAGAAAACACACTATGGCTGCTTAACGGGAAAGGTGAGGTGGGGTGATACATAAAACAAGGGTATCAAATTAGCTCAGATACCGTTCCATAAACCCAATATGTAGTAGACAAGACCTACTCCTTGCTCAGAGAACTGGACTCAACACGCCCTATTCACCGCACAAGAATATATCTGACTAGTAATAATCTTAAAACCTATGTATTGATATCTCTCTGTTAGTGTGTCAAGTGGGTGTAAAGCGGCATAAACACAGCCGTGAAAAGCAGCTAAACCCCATTATGAAAATAAATTACTTTGAAAAACCCATGAAACAACGACAGTGAAAGAGAGAGAAATTCTTACACAATGAGTTCAGGGGCTGTGATGCAACCTGGATTGACCATATCTAGACCCACAGCTGGATGAGACATAAGGGTGGACACTCTTGGGGCTGAGAGGTTTGGTGAGGTTGGGTGAGCAAACGCAGACCCTTTAAAATAATACTGTGTGGTACCCATCGCATGGGTCCCAAATCTCCAGGTTCAAGGGCATCTTCCTACATCGAAAACATGCATGAGAAACCCAGAAGATGGTACACCGTGTGATGGGGAAAGGTTTCTAAAACGCACCTCATTTCTCATCTCCTTGTGCCCGGGTTCGCCTTTCCAGCCGCTTTACTAGCAATCTCCCTACTTGGAGCATCAGCACCTTTAACCTCCTGTTCCGTACAGGTTGCAATTTGTCCTGAGGATGAACGGGAAGACGGGGAACCAACGAGAGACTAGCTCTTGGTGTCGGGACAGGCACAGGTCACTCTATTTTCCCATCAGGAAGAAGAATTAACCACAGGCTCAGCCTGCCCCCCGGAACCAGAACAGGGCCTGAAGCCATCCTGCGCTTTTGCGGCCAGCTCCCAAAAAAGCGAGTTGTAAAATGGAGGTTCAGGGCACTGCAATTCACAAACCTGCAGAGTTATAAATGATAACTCTCGTCCACAAATATATTGAGGGAAGGCAAAGAAGAGGATTTGAAATCAAGGCAGAATTGCAGGAAACAGATTTCAGGAGGTAGATTCGAATCGCCTTTAAAGCACATGAAAAGCGGCAAAATGTTGACAATGATGCCCTAGGCCAATAAGGGCGTATGCGTTTTTTCCTGAATATATTCAGGAAAAAACGTATACGCCCTTTTTGGCCAACCAGGCAACCTGGAAAGGCAAATCAGCGCTACAAAGAAGTCTCACTTCCCATCGGTCAAAAGGGCCATGCTGAAAAATGTGTCAAAACCAGAAATGCAGGACAGGCCATGGAGAAATGGGAGCCTTGCTACACTGATGGGCGGGATGTAAATTGCCAACAGCCACTCTGGAGAAGTGTACGGTGTGTCCTGAAACATCTGAAAAACACAGCTTAGAGAGCATAGGGCACTTCCACTCATGGGGGTATAAATTGGGAAAATGAAAAATCAGCAAGACACAAGCACCCCAAAGTTTAGGGCTGCTCTGTTGACAAGGACCTCCACTTCATTCCACCTTCAATATCCCAGGAGGGAGAAAAATGGATAAAGAAGTTGTGGTCCTTATGTACAATGGAATATCACTCAGCCATGAAATCAATGTCATAAGGCTAATAGCAGCATGATGAGTGGATTTAGGTACGACGATTCTAAGTGAAATAAGTCACACAGAAAAGGACACTTCTCATAAGGTATCACTTATAGAGGGAATGTAAAAACCGTTACACTTGAACTGAATTACAAAACAGAACAGAGTCACACATGCAGAAATCACACTATGGCTGCTTAACGGGAAAGGTGAGGTGGGGTGATACATAAAACAAGGGTTTCAAATTAGCTCAGATACCGTTCCATAAACCCAATATGTAATAGACAAGACCTACTCCTTGCTCAGAGAACTGGACTCAACACGCCCTATTCACCGCACAAGAATATATCTGACTAGTAATAATCTTAAAACCTATGTATTGATATCTCTCTGTTAGTGTGTCAAGTGGGTGTAAAGCGGCATAAACACAGCAGTGAAAAGCAGCTAAACCCCATTACAAAAATAAATTACTTTGAAAAACCCATGAAACAAAGACAGTGAAAGAGAGAGAAATTCTTACACAATGCGTTCAGGGGCTGTGATGCAACCTGGATTGACCATATCTAGACCCACAGCTGGATGAGACATAAGGGTGGACACTCTTGGGGCTGAGAGGTTTGGTGAGGTTGGGTGAGCAAACGCAGACCCTTTAAAGTAATACTGCGTGGTACCCATCGCATGGGTCCCAAATCTCCAGGTTCAAGGGCATCTTCCTACATCGAAAACATGCATGAGAAAACAAAAAGATGGTACACCATGTGATGGGGAAAGGTTTCTAAAACGCACCTCATTTCTCTTCTCCTTGTGCCCGGGGTCGCCATTCCAGCCGCTTTACTAACAATCTCCCTACTTGGAGCATCAGCACCTTTAACCTCCTGTTCCGTACAGGTTGCAATTTGTCCTGAGGATGAACGGGTAGACGGGGAACCAGTGAGAGACTAGCTCTTGGTGTTGGGACAGGCACAGGTCACTCTATTTTCCCATCAGGAAGAAGAATTAACCACAGGCTCATCCTCCCCCCCCGGAACCAGAACAGGGCCTGAAGCCATCCTGCGCTTTTGCGGCCAGCTCCCAAAAAAGCGAGTTGTACAATGGAGCTTCAGGGCACTGCAATTCACAAACCTGCAGAGTTATAAATGATAACTCTCGTCCACAAATATATTTAGGGAAGGCAAAGAAGAGGATTTGAAATCAAGGCAGAAATGCAGGAAACAGATTTCAGGAGGTAGATTCGAATCGCCTTTAAAGCACATGAAAAGCGGCAAAACGTTGACAATGATGCTCTTGGCCAAAAAGGGCGTATGCGTTTTTTCCTGAATATATTCAGGAAAAAACGCATACGCCCTTTTTGGCCAACCAAGCAACCTGGAAAGGCAAATCAGGGCTACAAAGAAGACTCGCTACCCATCGGTCAAAAGGGCCATGCTGAAAAAAGTCTCAAAACCAGAAATGCAGGACAGGCCATGGAGAAATGGGAGCCTTGCTACACTGATGGGTGGGATGTAAATTGCCAACAGCCACTCTGGAGAAGTGTACGGTGTGTCCTGAAACATCTAAAAAACACAGCTTAGAGAGCATAGGGCACTTCCACTCATGGGGGTATAAATTGGGAAAATGAAAAATCAGCAAGACACAAGCACCCCAAAGTTTAGGGCTGCTCTGTTGACAAGGACCTCCACTTCATTCCACCTTCAATATCCCAGGAGGGAGAAAAATGGATTAAGAAGTTGTGGTCCTTATGTACAATGGAATATCACTCAGCCATGAAATCAATGTCATAAGGCTAATAGCAGCATGATGAGTGGATTTAGGTACGACGATTCTAAGTGAAATAAGTCACACAGAAAAGGACACTTCTCATAAGGTATCACTTATAGAGGGAATGTAAAAACCGTTACACTTGAACTGAATTACAAAACAGAACAGAGTCACACATGCAGAAAACACACTATGGCTGCTTAACGGGAAAGGTAAGGTGGGGTGATACATAAAACAAGGGTTTCAAATTAGCTCAGATACCGTTCCATAAACCCAATATGTAATAGACAAGACCTACTCCTTGCTCAGAGAACTGGACTCAACACGCCCTATTCACCGCACAAGAATATATCTGACTAGTAATAATCTTAAAACCTATGTATTGATATCTCTCTGTTAGTGTGTCAAGTGGGTGTAAAGCGGCATAAACACAGCAGTGAAAAGCAGCTAAACCCCATTATCAAAATAAATTACTTTGAAACACCCATGAAACAAAGACAGTGAAAGAGAGAGAAATTCTTACACAATGCGTTCAGGGGCTGTGATGCAACCTGGATTGACCATATCTAGACCCACAGCTGGATGAGACATAAGGGTGGACACTCTTGGGGCTGAGAGGTTTGGTGAGGTTGGGTGAGCAAACGCAGACCCTTTAAAGTAATACTGCGTGGTACCCATCGCATGGGTCCCAAATCTCCAGGTTCAAGGGCATCTTCCTACATCGAAAACATGCATGAGAAAACAAAAAGATGGTACACCATGTGATGGGGAAAGGTTTCTAAAACGCACCTCATTTCTCTTCTCCTTGTGCCCGGGTTCGCCATTCCAGCCGCTTTACTAACAATCTCCCTACTTGGAGCATCAGCACCTTTAACCTCCTGTTCCGTACAGGTTGCAATTTGTCCTGAGGATGAACGGGTAGACGGGGAACCAGTGAGAGACTAGCTCTTGGTGTTGGGACAGGCACAGGTCACTCTATTTTCCCATCAGGAAGAAGAATTAACCACAGGCTCATCCTCCCCCCCGGAACCAGAACAGGGCCTGAAGCCATCCTGCGCTTTTGCGGCCAGCTCCCAAAAAAGCGAGTTGTACAATGGAGCTTCAGGGCACTGCAATTCACAAACCTGCAGAGTTATAAATGATAACTCTCGTCCACAAATATATTGAGGGAAGGCAAAGAAGAGGATTTGAAATCAAGGCAGAAATGCAGGAAACAGATTTCAGGAGGTAGATTCGAATCGCCTTTAAAGCACATGAAAAGCGGCAAAACGTTGACAATGATGCCCTTGGCCAAAAAGGGCGTATGCGTTTTTTCCTGAATATATTCAGGAAAAAACGCATACGCCCTTTTTGGCCAACCAAGCAACCTGGAAAGGCAAATCAGGGCTACAAAGAAGACTCGCTACCCATCGGTCAAAAGGGCCATGCTGAAAAAAGTCTCAAAACCAGAAATGCAGGACAGGCCATGGAGAAATGGGAGCCTTGCTACACTGATGGGCGGGATGTAAATTGCCAACAGCCACTCTGGAGAAGTGTACGGTGTGTCCTGAAACATCTAAAAAACACAGCTTAGAGAGCATAGGGCACTTCCACTCATGGGGGTATAAATTGGGAAAATGAAAAATCAGCAAGACACAAGCACCCCAAAGTTTAGGGCTGCTCTGTTGACAAGGACCTCCACTTCATTCCACCTTCAATATCCCAGGAGGGAGAAAAATGGATAAAGAAGTTGTGGTCCTTATGTACAATGGAATATCACTCAGCCATGAAATCAATGTCATAAGGCTAATAGCAGCATGATGAGTGGATTTAGGTACGACGATTCTAAGTGAAATAAGTCACACAGAAAAGGACACTTCTCATAAGGTATCACTTATAGAGGGACTGTAAAAACCGTTACACTTGAACTGAATTACAAAACAGAACAGAGTCACACATGCAGAAATCACACTATGGCTGCTTAACGGGAAAGGTGAGGTGGGGTGATACATAAAACAAGGGTTTCAAATTAGCTCAGATACCGTTCCATAAACCCAATATGTAATAGACAAGACCTACTCCTTGCTCAGAGAACTGGACTCAACACGCCCTATTCACCGCACAAGAATATATCTGACTAGTAATAATCTTAAAACCTATGTATTGATATCTCTCTGTTAGTGTGTCAAGTGGGTGTAAAGCGGCATAAACACAGCAGTGAAAAGCAGCTAAACCCCATTACAAAAATAAATTACTTTGAAAAACCCATGAAACAAAGACAGTGAAAGAGAGAGAAATTCTTACACAATGCGTTCAGGGGCTGTGATGCAACCTGGATTGACCATATCTAGACCCACAGCTGGATGAGACATAAGGGTGGACACTCTTGGGGCTGAGAGGTTTGGTGAGGTTGGGTGAGCAAACGCAGACCCTTTAAAGTAATACTGCGTGGTACCCATCGCATGGGTCCCAAATCTCCAGGTTCAAGGGCATCTTCCTACATCGAAAACATGCATGAGAAAACAAAAAGATGGTACACCATGTGATGGGGAAAGGTTTCTAAAACGCACCTCATTTCTCTTCTCCTTGTGCCCGGGTTCGCCATTCCAGCCACTTTACTAACAATCTCCCTACTTGGAGCATCAGCACCTTTAACCTCCTGTTCCGTACAGGTTGCAATTTGTCCTGAGGATGAACGGGTAGACGGGGAACCAGTGAGAGACTAGCTCTTGGTGTTGGGACAGGCACAGGTCACTCTATTTTCCCATCAGGAAGAAGAATTAACCACAGGCTCATCCTCCCCACCGGAACCAGAACAGGGCCTGAAGCCATCCTGCGCTTTTACGGCCAGCTCCCAAAAAAGCGAGTTGTACAATGGAGCTTCAGGGCACTGCAATTCACAAACCTGCAGAGTTATAAATGATAACTCTCGTCCACAAATATATTGAGGGAAGGCAAAGAAGAGGATTTGAAATCAAGGCAGAAATGCAGGAAACAGATTTCAGGAGGTAGATTCGAATCGCCTTTAAAGCACATGAAAAGCGGCAAAACGTTGACAATGATGCCCTTGGCCAAAAAGGGCGTATGCGTTTTTTCCTGAATATATTCAGGAAAAAACGCATACGCCCTTTTTGGCCAACCAAGCAACCTGGAAAGGCAAATCAGGGCTACAAAGAAGACTCGCTACCCATCGGTCAAAAGGGCCATGCTGAAAAAAGTCTCAAAACCAGAAATGCAGGACAGGCCATGGAGAAATGGGAGCCTTGCTACACTGATGGGCGGGATGTAAATTGCCAACAGCCACTCTGGAGAAGTGTACGGTGTGTCCTGAAACATCTAAAAAACACAGCTTAGAGAGCATAGGGCACTTCCACTCATGGGGGTATAAATTGGGAAAATGAAAAATCAGCAAGACACAAGCACCCCAAAGTTTAGGGCTGCTCTGTTGACAAGGACCTCCACTTCATTCCACCTTCAATATCCCAGGAGGGAGAAAAATGGATAAAGAAGTTGTGGTCCTTATGTACAATGGAATATCACTCAGCCATGAAATCAATGTCATAAGGCTAATAGCAGCATGATGAGTGGATTTAGGTACGACGATTCTAAGTGAAATAAGTCACACAGAAAAGGACACTTCTCATAAGGTATCACTTATAGAGGGACTGTAAAAACCGTTACACTTGAACTGAATTACAAAACAGAACAGAGTCACACATGCAGAAAACACACTATGGCTGCTTAACGGGAAAGGTGAGGTGGGGTGATACATAAAACAAGGGTTTCAAATTAGCTCAGATACCGTTCCATAAACCCAATATGTAATAGACAAGACCTACTCCTTGCTCAGAGAACTGGACTCAACACGCCCTATTCACCGCACAAGAATATATCTGACTAGTAATAATCTTAAAACCTATGTATTGATATCTCTCTGTTAGTGTGTCAAGTGGGTGTAAAGCGGCATAAACACAGCAGTGAAAAGCAGCTAAACCCCATTATAAAAATAAATTACTTTGAAAAACCCATGAAACAAAAACAGTGAAAGAGAGAGAAATTCTTACACAATGCGTTCAGGGGCTGTGATGCAACCTGGATTGACCATTTCTAGACCCACAGCTGGATGAGACATAAGGGTGGACACTCTTGGGGCTGAGAGGTTTGGTGAGGTTGGGTGAGCAAACGCAGACCCTTTAAAGTAATACTGCGTGGTACCCATCGCATGGGTCCCAAATCTCCAGGTTCAAGGGCATCTTCCTACATCGAAAACATGCATGAGAAAACAAAAAGATGGTACACCATGTGATGGGGAAAGGTTTCTAAAACGCACCTCATTTCTCTTCTCCTTGTGCCCGGGTTAGCCATTCCAGCTGCTTTACTAACAATCTCCCTACTTGGAGCATCAGCACCTTTAACCTCCTGTTCCGTACAGGTTGCAATTTGTCCTGAGGATGAACGGGTAGACGGGGAACCAGTGAGAGACTAGCTCTTGGTGTTGGGACAGGCACAGGTCACTCTATTTTCCCATCAGGAAGAAGAATTAACCACAGGCTCATCCTCCCCCCCGGAACCAGAACAGGGCCTGAAGCCATCCTGCGCTTTTGCGGCCAGCTCCCAAAAAAGCGAGTTGTAAAATGGAGCTTCAGGGCACTGCAATTCACAAACCTGCAGAGTTATAAATGATAACTCTCGTCCACAAATATATTGAGGGAAGGCAAAGAAGAGGATTTGAAAGCAAGGCAGAAATGCAGGAAACAGATTTCAGGAGGTAGATTCGAATCGCCTTTAAAGCACATGAAAAGCGGCAAAACGTTGACAATGATGCCCTTGGCCAAAAAGGGCGTATGCGTTTTTTCCTGAATATATTCAGGAAAAAACGCATACGCCCTTTTTGGCCAACCAAGCAACCTGGAAAGGCAAATCAGGGCTACAAAGAAGACTCGCTACCCATCGGTCAAAAGGGCCATGCTGAAAAAAGTCTCAAAACCAGAAATGCAGGACAGGCCATGGAGAAATGGGAGCCTTGCTACACTGATGGGCGGGATGTAAATTGCCAACAGCCACTCTGGAGAAGTGTACGGTGTGTCCTGAAACATCTAAAAAACACAGCTTAGAGAGCATAGGGCACTTCCACTCATGGGGGTATAAATTGGGAAAATGAAAAATCAGCAAGACACAAGCACCCCAAAGTTTAGGGCTGCTCTGTTGACAAGGACCTCCACTTCATTCCACCTTCAATATCCCAGGAGGGAGAAAAATGGATAAAGAAGTTGTGGTCCTTATGTACAATGGAATATCACTCAGCCATGAAATCAATGTCATAAGGCTAATAGCAGCATGATGAGTGGATTTACGTACGACGATTCTAAGTGAAATAAGTCACACAGAAAAGGACACTTCTCATAAGGTATCACTTATAGAGGGACTGTAAAAACCGTTACACTTGAACTGAATTACAAAACAGAACAGAGTCACACATGCAGAAAACACACTATGGCTGCTTAACGGGAAAGGTGAGGTGGGGTGATACATAAAACAAGGGTTTCAAATTAGCTCAGATACCGTTCCATAAACCCAATATGTAATAGACAAGACCTACTCCTTGCTCAGAGAACTGGACTCAACACGCCCTATTCACCGCACAAGAATATATCTGACTAGTAATAATCTTAAAACCTATGTATTGATATCTCTCTGTTAGTGTGTCAAGTGGGTGTAAAGCGGCATAAACACAGCAGTGAAAAGCAGCTAAACCCCATTATCAAAATAAATTACTTTGAAACACCCATGAAACAAAGACAGTGAAAGAGAGAGAAATTCTTACACAATGCGTTCAGGGGCTGTGATGCAACCTGGATTGACCATATCTAGACCCACAGCTGGATGAGACATAAGGGTGGACACTCTTGGGGCTGAGAGGTTTGGTGAGGTTGGGTGAGCAAACGCAGACCCTTTAAAGTAATACTGCGTGGTACCCATCGCATGGGTCCCAAATCTCCAGGTTCAAGGGCATCTTCCTACATCGAAAACATGCATGAGAAAACAAAAAGATGGTACACCATGTGATGGGGAAAGGTTTCTAAAACGCACCTCATTTCTCTTCTCCTTGTGCCCGGGTTCGCCATTCCAGCCGCTTTACTAACAATCTCCCTACTTGGAGCATCAGCACCTTTAACCTCCTGTTCCGTACAGGTTGCAATTTGTCCTGAGGATGAACGGGTAGACGGGGAACCAGTGAGAGACTAGCTCTTGGTGTTGGGACAGGCACAGGTCACTCTATTTTCCCATCAGGAAGAAGAATTAACCACAGGCTCATCCTCCCCCCCGGAACCAGAACAGGGCCTGAAGCCATCCTGCGCTTTTGCGGCCAGCTCCCAAAAAAGCGAGTTGTACAATGGAGCTTCAGGGCACTGCAATTCACAAACATGCAGAGTTATAAATGATAACTCTCGTCCACAAATATATTGAGGGAAGGCAAAGAAGAGGATTTGAAATCAAGGCAGAAATGCAGGAAACAGATTTCAGGAGGTAGATTCGAATCGCCTTTAAAGCACATGAAAAGCGGCAAAACGTTGTCAATGATGCCCTTGGCCAAAAAGGGCGTATGCGTTTTTTCCTGAATATATTCAGGAAAAAACGCATACGCCCTTTTTGGCCAACCAAGCAACCTGGAAAGGCAAATCAGGGCTACAAAGAAGACTCGCTACCCATCGGTCAAAAGGGCCATGCTGAAAAAAGTCTCAAAACCAGAAATGCAGGACAGGCCATGGAGAAATGGGAGCCTTGCTACACTGATGGGCGGGATGTAAATTGCCAACAGCCACTCTGGAGAAGTGTACGGTGTGTCCTGAAACATCTAAAAAACACAGCTTAGAGAGCATAGGGCACTTCCACTCATGGGGGTATAAATTGGGAAAATGAAAATTCAGCAAGACACAAGCACCCCAAAGTTTAGGGCTGCTCTGTTGACAAGGACCTCCACTTCATTCCACCTTCAATATCCCAGGAGGGAGAAAAATGGATAAAGAAGTTGTGGTCCTTATGTACAATGGAATATCACTCAGCCATGAAATCAATGTCATAAGGCTAGTAGCAGCATGATGAGTGGATTTAGGTACGACGATTCTAAGTGAAATAAGTCACACAGAAAAGGACACTTCTCATAAGGTATCACTTATAGAGGGACTGTAAAAACTGTTACACTTGAACTGAATTACAAAACAGAACAGAGTCACACATGCAGAAAACACACTATGGCTGCTTAACGGGAAAGGTGAGGTGGGGTGATACATAAAACAAGGGTTTCAAATTAGCTCAGATACCGTTCCATAAACCCAATATGTAATAGACAAGACCTACTCCTTGCTCAGAGAACTGGACTCAACACGCCCTATTCACCGCACAAGAATATATCTGACTAGTAATAATCTTAAAACCTATGTATTGATATCTCTCTGTTAGTGTGTCAAGTGGGTGTAAAGCGGCATAAACACAGCAGTGAAAAGCAGCTAAACCCCATTATAAAAATAAATTACTTTGAAAAACCCATGAAACAAAGACAGTGAAAGAGAGAGAAATTCTTACACAATGCGTTCAGGGGCTGTGATGCAACCTGGATTGACCATTTCTAGACCCACAGCTGGATGAGACATAAGGGTGGACACTCTTGGGGCTGAGAGGTTTGGTGAGGTTGGGTGAGCAAACGCAGACCCTTTAAAGTAATACTGCGTGGTACCCATCGCATGGGTCCCAAATCTCCAGGTTCAAGGGCATCTTCCTACATCGAAAACATGCATGAGAAAACAAAAAAGATGGTACACCATGTGATGGGGAAAGGTTTCTAAAACGCACCTCATTTCTCTTCTCCTTGTGCCCGGGGTCGCCATTCCAGCCGCTTTACTAACAATCTCCCTACTTGGAGAATCAGCACCTTTAACCTCCTGTTCCGTACAGGTTGCAATTTGTCCTGAGGATGAACGGGAATACGGGGAACCAGTGAGAGACTAGCTCTTGGTGTTGGGACAGGCACAGGTCACTCTATTTTCCCATCAGGAAGAAGAATTAACCACAGGCTCATCCTCCCCCCCGGAACCAGAACAGGGCCTGAAGCCATCCTGCGCTTTTGCGGCCAGCTCCCAAAAAAGCGAGTTGTAAAATGGAGCTTCAGGGCACTGCAATTCACAAACCTGCAGAGTTATAAATGATAACTCTCGTCCACAAATATATTGAGGGAAGGCAAAGAAGAGGATTTGAAATCAAGGCAGAAATGCAGGAAACAGATTTCAGGAGGTAGATTCGAATCGCCTTTAAAGCACATGAAAAGCGGCAAAACGTTGACAATGATGCCCTTGGCCAAAAAGGGCGTATGCGTTTTTTCCTGAATATATTCAGGAAAAAACGCATACGCCCTTTTTGGCCAACCAAGCAACCTGGAAAGGCAAATCAGGGCTACAAAGAAGACTCGCTACCCATCGGTCAAAAGGGCCATGCTGAAAAAAGTCTCAAAACCAGAAATGCAGGACAGGCCATGGAGAAATGGGAGCCTTGCTACACTGATGGGCGGGATGTAAATTGCCAACAGCCACTCTGGAGAAGTGTACGGTGTGTCCTGAAACATCTAAAAAACACAGCTTAGAGAGCATAGGGCACTTCCACTCATGGGGGTATAAATTGGGAAAATGAAAATTCAGCAAGACACAAGCACCCCAAAGTTTAGGGCTGCTCTGTTGACAAGGACCTCCACTTCATTCCACCTTCAATATCCCAGGAGGGAGAAAAATGGATAAAGAAGTTGTGGTCCTTATGTACAATGGAATATCACTCAGCCATGAAATCAATGTCATAAGGCTAGTAGCAGCATGATGAGTGGATTTAGGTACGACGATTCTAAGTGAAATAAGTCACACAGAAAAGGACACTTCTCATAAGGTATCACTTATAGAGGGACTGTAAAAACCGTTACACTTGAACTGAATTACAAAACAGAACAGAGTCACACATGCAGAAAACACACTATGGCTGCTTAACGGGAAAGGTGAGGTGGGGTGATACATAAAACAAGGGTTTCAAATTAGCTCAGATACCGTTCCATAAACCCAATATGTAATAGACAAGACCTACTCCTTGCTCAGAGAACTGGACTCAACATGCCCTATTCACCGCACAAGAATATATCTGACTAGTAATAATCTTAAAACCTATGTATTGATATCTCTCTGTTAGTGTGTCAAGTGGGTGTAAAGCGGCATAAACACAGCAGTGAAAAGCAGCTAAACCCCATTATAAAAATAAATTACTTTGAAAAACCCATGAAACAAAGACAGTGAAAGAGAGAGAAATTCTTACACAATGCGTTCAGGGGCTGTGATGCAACCTGGATTGACCATTTCTAGACCCACAGCTGGATGAGACATAAGGGTGGACACTCTTGGGGCTGAGAGGTTTGGTGAGGTTGGGTGAGCAAACGCAGACCCTTTAAAGTAATACTGCGTGGTACCCATCGCATGGGTCCCAAATCTCCAGGTTCAAGGGCATCTTCCTACATCGAAAACATGCATGAGAAAACAAAAAAGATGGTACACCATGTGATGGGGAAAGGTTTCTAAAACGCACCTCATTTCTCTTCTCCTTGTGCCCGGGGTCGCCATTCCAGCCGCTTTACTAACAATCTCCCTACTTGGAGCATCAGCACCTTTAACCTCCTGTTCCGTACAGGTTGCAATTTGTCCTGAGGATGAACGGGAATACGGGGAACCAGTGAGAGACTAGCTCTTGGTGTTGGGACAGGCACAGGTCACTCTATTTTCCCATCAGGAAGAAGAATTAACCACAGGCTCATCCTCCCCCCCGGAACCAGAACAGGGCCTGAAGCCATCCTGCGCTTTTGCGGCCAGCTCCCAAAAAAGCGAGTTGTAAAATGGAGCTTCAGGGCACTGCAATTCACAAACCTGCAGAGTTATAAATGATAACTCTCGTCCACAAATATATTGAGGGAAGGCAAAGAAGAGGATTTGAAATCAAGGCAGAAATGCAGGAAACAGATTTCAGGAGGTAGATTCGAATCGCCTTTAAAGCACATGAAAAGCGGCAAAACGTTGACAATGATGCCCTTGGCCAAAAAGGGCGTATGCGTTTTTTCCTGAATATATTCAGGAAAAAACGCATACGCCCTTTTTGGCCAACCAAGCAACCTGGAAAGGCAAATCAGGGCTACAAAGAAGACTCGCTACCCATCGGTCAAAAGGGCCATGCTGAAAAAAGTCTCAAAACCAGAAATGCAGGATAGGCCATGGAGAAATGGGAGCCTTGCTACACTGATGGGCGGGATGTAAATTGCCAACAGCCACTCTGGAGAAGTGTACGGTGTGTCCTGAAACATCTAAAAAACACAGCTTAGAGAGCATAGGGCACTTCCACTCATGGGGGTATAAATTGGGAAAATGAAAATTCAGCAAGACACAAGCACCCCAAAGTTTAGGGCTGCTCTGTTGACAAGGACCTCCACTTCATTCCACCTTCAATATCCCAGGAGGGAGAAAAATGGATAAAGAAGTTGTGGTCCTTATGTACAATGGAATATCACTCAGCCATGAAATCAATGTCATAAGGCTAGTAGCAGCATGATGAGTGGATTTAGGTACGACGATTCTAAGTGAAATAAGTCACACAGAAAAGGACACTTCTCATAAGGTATCACTTATAGAGGGACTGTAAAAACCGTTACACTTGAACTGAATTACAAAACAGAACAGAGTCACACATGCAGAAAACACACTATGGCTGCTTAACGGGAAAGGTGAGGTGGGGTGATACATAAAACAAGGGTTTCAAATTAGCTCAGATACCGTTCCATAAACCCAATATGTAATAGACAAGACCTACTCCTTGCTCAGAGAACTGGACTCAACATGCCCTATTCACCGCACAAGAATATATCTGACTAGTAATAATCTTAAAACCTATGTATTGATATCTCTCTGTTAGTGTGTCAAGTGGGTGTAAAGCGGCATAAACACAGCAGTGAAAAGCAGCTAAACCCCATTATAAAAATAAATTACTTTGAAAAACCCATGAAACAAAGACAGTGAAAGAGAGAGAAATTCTTACACAATGCGTTCAGGGGCTGTGATGCAACCTGGATTGACCATTTCTAGACCCACAGCTGGATGAGACATAAGGGTGGACACTCTTGGGGCTGAGAGGTTTGGTGAGGTTGGGTGAGCAAACGCAGACCCTTTAAAGTAATACTGCGTGGTACCCATCGCATGGGTCCCAAATCTCCAGGTTCAAGGGCATCTTCCTACATCGAAAACATGCATGAGAAAACAAAAAAGATGGTACACCATGTGATGGGGAAAGGTTTCTAAAACGCACCTCATTTCTCTTCTCCTTGTGCCCGGGGTCGCCATTCCAGCCGCTTTACTAACAATCTCCCTACTTGGAGCATCAGCACCTTTAACCTCCTGTTCCGTACAGGTTGCAATTTGTCCTGAGGATGAACGGGAATACGGGGAACCAGTGAGAGACTAGCTCTTGGTGTTGGGACAGGCACAGGTCACTCTATTTTCCCATCAGGAAGAAGAATTAACCACAGGCTCATCCTCCCCCCCGGAACCAGAACAGGGCCTGAAGCCATCCTGCGCTTTTGCGGCCAGCTCCCAAAAAAGCGAGTTGTAAAATGGAGCTTCAGGGCACTGCAATTCACAAACCTGCAGAGTTATAAATGATAACTCTCGTCCACAAATATATTGAGGGAAGGCAAAGAAGAGGATTTGAAATCAAGGCAGAAATGCAGGAAACAGATTTCAGGAGGTAGATTCGAATCGCCTTTAAAGCACATGAAAAGCGGCAAAACGTTGACAATGATGCCCTTGGCCAAAAAGGGCGTATGCGTTTTTTCCTGAATATATTCAGGAAAAAACGCATACGCCCTTTTTGGCCAACCAAGCAACCTGGAAAGGCAAATCAGGGCTACAAAGAAGACTCGCTACCCATCGGTCAAAAGGGCCATGCTGAAAAAAGTCTCAAAACCAGAAATGCAGGACAGGCCATGGAGAAATGGGAGCCTTGCTACACTGATGGGCGGGATGTAAATTGCCAACAGCCACTCTGGAGAAGTGTACGGTGTGTCCTGAAACATCTAAAAAACACAGCTTAGAGAGCTTAGGGCACTTCCACTCATGGGGGTATAAATTGGGAAAATGAAAAATCAGCAAGACACAAGCACCCCAAAGTTTAGGGCTGCTCTGTTGACAAGGACCTCCACTTCATTACACCTTCAATATCCCAGGAGGGAGAAAAATGGATAAAGAAGTTGTGGTCCTTATGTACAATGGAATATCACTCAGCCATGAAATCAATGTCATAAGGCTAATAGCAGCATGATGAGTGGATTTAGGTACGACGATTCTAAGTGAAATAAGTCACACAGAAAAGGACACTTCTCATAAGGTATCACTTATAGAGGGAATGTAAAAACCGTTACACTTGAACTGAATTACAAAACAGAACAGAGTCACACATGCAGAAATCACACTATGGCTGCTTAACGGGAAAGGTGAGGTGGGGTGATACATAAAACAAGGGTTTCAAATTAGCTCAGATACCGTTCCATAAACCCAATATGTAATAGACAAGACCTACTCCTTGCTCAGAGAACTGGACTCAACACGCCCTATTCACCGCACAAGAATATATCTGACTAGTAATAATCTTAAAACCTATGTATTGATATCTCTCTGTTAGTGTGTCAAGTGGGTGTAAAGCGGCATAAACACAGCAGTGAAAAGCAGCTAAACCCCATTACAAAAATAAATTACTTTGAAAAACCCATGAAACAAAGACAGTGAAAGAGAGAGAAATTCTTACACAATGAGTTCAGGGGCTGTGATGCAACCTGGATTGACCATATCTAGACCCACAGCTGGATGAGACATAAGGGTGGACACTCTTGGGGCTGAGAGGTTTGGTGAGGTTGGGTGAGCAAACGCAGACCCTTTAAAGTAATACTGCGTGGTACCCATCGCATGGGTCCCAAATCTCCAGGTTCAAGGGCATCTTCCTACATCGAAAACATGCATGAGAAAACAAAAAGATGGTACACCATGTGATGGGGAAAGGTTTCTAAAACGCACCTCATTTCTCTTCTCCTTGTGCCCGGGTTAGCCATTCCAGCTGCTTTACTAACAATCTCCCTACTTGGAGCATCAGCACCTTTAACCTCCTGTTCCGTACAGGTTGCAATTTGTCCTGAGGATGAACGGGTAGACGGGGAACCAGTGAGAGACTAGCTCTTGGTGTTGGGACAGGCACAGGTCACTCTATTTTCCCATCAGGAAGAAGAATTAACCACAGGCTCATCCTCCCCCCCGGAACCAGAACAGGGCCTGAAGCCATCCTGCGCTTTTGCGGCCAGCTCCCAAAAAAGCGAGTTGTAAAATGGAGCTTCAGGGCACTGCAATTCACAAACCTGCAGAGTTATAAATGATAACTCTCGTCCACAAATATATTGAGGGAAGGCAAAGAAGAGGATTTGAAAGCAAGGCAGAAATGCAGGAAACAGATTTCAGGAGGTAGATTCGAATCGCCTTTAAAGCACATGAAAAGCGGCAAAACGTTGACAATGATGCCCTTGGCCAAAAAGGGCGTATGCGTTTTTTCCTGAATATATTCAGGAAAAAACGCATACGCCCTTTTTGGCCAACCAAGCAAACTGGAAAGGCAAATCAGGGCTACAAAGAAGACTCGCTACCCATCGGTCAAAAGGGCCATGCTGAAAAAAGTCTCAAAACCAGAAATGCAGGACAGGCCATGGAGAAATGGGAGCCTTGCTACACTGATGGGCGGGATGTAAATTGCCAACAGCCACTCTGGAGAAGTGTACGGTGTGTCCTGAAACATCTAAAAAACACAGCTTAGAGAGCTTAGGGCACTTCCACTCATGGGGGTATAAATTGGGAAAATGAAAAATCAGCAAGACACAAGCACCCCAAAGTTTAGGGCTGCTCTGTTGACAAGGACCTCCACTTCATTCCACCTTCAATATCCCAGGAGGGAGAAAAATGGATAAAGAAGTTGTGGTCCTTATGTACAATGGAATATCACTCAGCCATGAAATCAATGTCATAAGGCTAATAGCAGCATGATGAGTGGATTTAGGTACGACGATTCTAAGTGAAATAAGTCACACAGAAAAGGACACTTCTCATAAGGTATCACTTATAGAGGGAATGTAAAAACCGTTACACTTGAACTGAATTACAAAACAGAACAGAGTCACACATGCAGAAATCACACTATGGCTGCTTAACGGGAAAGGTGAGGTGGGGTGATACATAAAACAAGGGTTTCAAATTAGCTCAGATACCGTTCCATAAACCCAATATGTAATAGACAAGACCTACTCCTTGCTCAGAGAACTGGACTCAACACGCCCTATTCACCGCACAAGAATATATCTGACTAGTAATAATCTTAAAACCTATGTATTGATATCTCTCTGTTAGTGTGTCAAGTGGGTGTAAAGCGGCATAAACACAGCAGTGAAAAGCAGCTAAACCCCATTACAAAAATAAATTACTTTGAAAAACCCATGAAACAAAGACAGTGAAAGAGAGAGAAATTCTTACACAATGCGTTCAGGGGCTGTGATGCAACCTGGATTGACCATATCTAGACCCACAGCTGGATGAGACATAAGGGTGGACACTCTTGGGGCTGAGAGGTTTGGTGAGGTTGGGTGAGCAAACGCAGACCCTTTAAAGTAATACTGCGTGGTACCCATCGCATGGGTCCCAAATCTCCAGGTTCAAGGGCATCTTCCTACATCGAAAACATGCATGAGAAAACAAAAAGATGGTACACCATGTGATGGGGAAAGGTTTCTAAAACGCACCTCATTTCTCTTCTCCTTGTGCCCGGGGTCGCCATTCCAGCCGCTTTACTAACAATCTCCCTACTTGGAGCATCAGCACCTTTAACCTCCTGTTCCGTACAGGTTGCAATTTGTCCTGAGGATGAACGGGTAGACGGGGAACCAGTGAGAGACTAGCTCTTGGTGTTGGGACAGGCACAGGTCACTCTATTTTCCCATCAGGAAGAAGAATTAACCACAGGCTCATCCTCCCCACCGGAACCAGAACAGGGCCTGAAGCCATCCTGCGCTTTTACGGCCAGCTCCCAAAAAAGCGAGTTGTACAATGGAGCTTCAGGGCACTGCAATTCACAAACATGCAGAGTTATAAATGATAACTCTCGTCCACAAATATATTGAGGGAAGGCAAAGAAGAGGATTTGAAATCAAGGCAGAAATGCAGGAAACAGATTTCAGGAGGTAGATTCGAATCGCCTTTAAAGCACATGAAAAGCGGCAAAACGTTGACAATGATGCCCTTGGCCAAAAAGGGCGTATGCGTTTTTTCCTGAATATATTCAGGAAAAAACGCATACGCCCTTTTTGGCCAACCAAGCAACCTGGAAAGGCAAATCAGGGCTACAAAGAAGACTCGCTACCCATCGGTCAAAAGGGCCATGCTGAAAAAAGTCTCAAAACCAGAAATGCAGGACAGGCCATGGAGAAATGGGAGCCTTGCTACACTGATGGGCGGGATGTAAATTGCCAACAGCCACTCTGGAGAAGTGTACGGTGTGTCCTGAAACATCTAAAAAACACAGCTTAGAGAGCATAGGGCACTTCCACTCATGGGGGTATAAATTGGGAAAATGAAAAATCAGCAAGACACAAGCACCCCAAAGTTTAGGGCTGCTCTGTTGACAAGGACCTCCACTTCATTCCACCTTCAATATCCCAGGAGGGAGAAAAATGGATAAAGAAGTTGTGGTCCTTATGTACAATGGAATATCACTCAGCCATGAAATCAATGTCATAAGGCTAATAGCAGCATGATGAGTGGATTTACGTACGACGATTCTAAGTGAAATAAGTCACACAGAAAAGGACACTTCTCATAAGGTATCACTTATAGAGGGACTGTAAAAACCGTTACACTTGAACTGAATTACAAAACAGAACAGAGTCACACATGCAGAAAACACACTATGGCTGCTTAACGGGAAAGGTGAGGTGGGGTGATACATAAAACAAGGGTTTCAAATTAGCTCAGATACCGTTCCATAAACCCAATATGTAATAGACAAGACCTACTCCTTGCTCAGAGAACTGGACTCAACACGCCCTATTCACCGCACAAGAATATATCTGACTAGTAATAATCTTAAAACCTATGTATTGATATCTCTCTGTTAGTGTGTCAAGTGGGTGTAAAGCGGCATAAACACAGCAGTGAAAAGCAGCTAAACCCCATTATCAAAATAAATTACTTTGAAACACCCATGAAACAAAGACAGTGAAAGAGAGAGAAATTCTTACACAATGCGTTCAGGGGCTGTGATGCAACCTGGATTGACCATATCTAGACCCACAGCTGGATGAGACATAAGGGTGGACACTCTTGGGGCTGAGAGGTTTGGTGAGGTTGGGTGAGCAAACGCAGACCCTTTAAAGTAATACTGCGTGGTACCCATCGCATGGGTCCCAAATCTCCAGGTTCAAGGGCATCTTCCTACATCGAAAACATGCATGAGAAAACAAAAAGATGGTACACCATGTGATGGGGAAAGGTTTCTAAAACGCACCTCATTTCTCTTCTCCTTGTGCCCGGGGTCGCCATTCCAGCCGCTTTACTAACAATCTCCCTACTTGGAGCATCAGCACCTTTAACCTCCTGTTCCGTACAGGTTGCAATTTGTCCTGAGGATGAACGGGAATACGGGGAACCAGTGAGAGACTAGCTCTTGGTGTTGGGACAGGCACAGGTCACTCTATTTTCCCATCAGGAAGAAGAATTAACCACAGGCTCATCCTCCCCCCCGGAACCAGAACAGGGCCTGAAGCCATCCTGCGCTTTTGCGGCCAGCTCCCAAAAAAGCGAGTTGTAAAATGGAGCTTCAGGGCACTGCAATTCACAAACCTGCAGAGTTATAAATGATAACTCTCGTCCACAAATATATTGAGGGAAGGCAAAGAAGAGGATTTGAAATCAAGGCAGAAATGCAGGAAACAGATTTCAGGAGGTAGATTCGAATCGCCTTTAAAGCACATGAAAAGCGGCAAAACGTTGACAATGATGCCCTTGGCCAAAAAGGGCGTATGCGTTTTTTCCTGAATATATTCAGGAAAAAACGCATACGCCCTTTTTGGCCAACCAAGCAACCTGGAAAGGCAAATCAGGGCTACAAAGAAGACTCGCTACCCATCGGTCAAAAGGGCCATGCTGAAAAAAGTCTCAAAACCAGAAATGCAGGACAGGCCATGGAGAAATGGGAGCCTTGCTACACTGATGGGCGGGATGTAAATTGCCAACAGCCACTCTGGAGAAGTGTACGGTGTGTCCTGAAACATCTAAAAAACACAGCTTAGAGAGCATAGGGCACTTCCACTCATGGGGGTATAAATTGGGAAAATGAAAATTCAGCAAGACACAAGCACCCCAAAGTTTAGGGCTGCTCTGTTGACAAGGACCTCCACTTCATTCCACCTTCAATATCCCAGGAGGGAGAAAAATGGATAAAGAAGTTGTGGTCCTTATGTACAATGGAATATCACTCAGCCATGAAATCAATGTCATAAGGCTAGTAGCAGCATGATGAGTGGATTTAGGTACGACGATTCTAAGTGAAATAAGTCACACAGAAAAGGACACTTCTCATAAGGTATCACTTATAGAGGGACTGTAAAAACCGTTACACTTGAACTGAATTACAAAACAGAACAGAGTCACACATGCAGAAAACACACTATGGCTGCTTAACGGGAAAGGTGAGGTGGGGTGATACATAAAACAAGGGTTTCAAATTAGCTCAGATACCGTTCCATAAACCCAATATGTAATAGACAAGACCTACTCCTTGCTCAGAGAACTGGACTCAACATGCCCTATTCACCGCACAAGAATATATCTGACTAGTAATAATCTTAAAACCTATGTATTGATATCTCTCTGTTAGTGTGTCAAGTGGGTGTAAAGCGGCATAAACACAGCAGTGAAAAGCAGCTAAACCCCATTATAAAAATAAATTACTTTGAAAAACCCATGAAACAAAGACAGTGAAAGAGAGAGAAATTCTTACACAATGCGTTCAGGGGCTGTGATGCAACCTGGATTGACCATTTCTAGACCCACAGCTGGATGAGACATAAGGGTGGACACTCTTGGGGCTGAGAGGTTTGGTGAGGTTGGGTGAGCAAACGCAGACCCTTTAAAGTAATACTGCGTGGTACCCATCGCATGGGTCCCAAATCTCCAGGTTCAAGGGCATCTTCCTACATCGAAAACATGCATGAGAAAACAAAAAAGATGGTACACCATGTGATGGGGAAAGGTTTCTAAAACGCACCTCATTTCTCTTCTCCTTGTGCCCGGGTTCGCCATTCCAGCCGCTTTACTAACAATCTCCCTACTTGGAGCATCAGCACCTTTAACCTCCTGTTCCGTACAGGTTGCAATTTGTCCTGAGGATGAACGGGAATACGGGGAACCAGTGAGAGACTAGCTCTTGGTGTTGGGACAGGCACAGGTCACTCTATTTTCCCATCAGGAAGAAGAATTAACCACAGGCTCATCCTCCCCCCCGGAACCAGAACAGGGCCTGAAGCCATCCTGCGCTTTTGCGGCCAGCTCCCAAAAAAGCGAGTTGTAAAATGGAGCTTCAGGGCACTGCAATTCACAAACCTGCAGAGTTATAAATGATAACTCTCGTCCACAAATATATTGAGGGAAGGCAAAGAAGAGGATTTGAAATCAAGGCAGAAATGCAGGAAACAGATTTCAGGAGGTAGATTCGAATCGCCTTTAAAGCACATGAAAAGCGGCAAAACGTTGACAATGATGCCCTTGGCCAAAAAGGGCGTATGCGTTTTTTCCTGAATATATTCAGGAAAAAACGCATACGCCCTTTTTGGCCAACCAAGCAACCTGGAAAGGCAAATCAGGGCTACAAAGAAGACTCGCTACCCATCGGTCAAAAGGGCCATGCTGAAAAAAGTCTCAAAACCAGAAATGCAGGACAGGCCATGGAGAAATGGGAGCCTTGCTACACTGATGGGCGGGATGTAAATTGCCAACAGCCACTCTGGAGAAGTGTACGGTGTGTCCTGAAACATCTAAAAAACACAGCTTAGAGAGCTTAGGGCACTTCCACTCATGGGGGTATAAATTGGGAAAATGAAAAATCAGCAAGACACAAGCACCCCAAAGTTTAGGGCTGCTCTGTTGACAAGGACCTCCACTTCATTACACCTTCAATATCCCAGGAGGGAGAAAAATGGATAAAGAAGTTGTGGTCCTTATGTACAATGGAATATCACTCAGCCATGAAATCAATGTCATAAGGCTAATAGCAGCATGATGAGTGGATTTAGGTACGACGATTCTAAGTGAAATAAGTCACACAGAAAAGGACACTTCTCATAAGGTATCACTTATAGAGGGACTGTAAAAACCGTTACACTTGAACTGAATTACAAAACAGAACAGAGTCACACATGCAGAAAACACACTATGGCTGCTTAACGGGAAAGGTGAGGTGGGGTGATACATAAAACAAGGGTTTCAAATTAGCTCAGATACCGTTCCATAAACCCAATATGTAATAGACAAGACCTACTCCTTGCTCAGAGAACTGGACTCAACACGCCCTATTCACCGCACAAGAATATATCTGACTAGTAATAATCTTAAAACCTATGTATTGATATCTCTCTGTTAGTGTGTCAAGTGGGTGTAAAGCGGCATAAACACAGCAGTGAAAAGCAGCTAAACCCCATTATCAAAATAAATTACTTTGAAACACCCATGAAACAAAGACAGTGAAAGAGAGAGAAATTCTTACACAATGCGTTCAGGGGCTGTGATGCAACCTGGATTGACCATATCTAGACCCACAGCTGGATGAGACATAAGGGTGGACACTCTTGGGGCTGAGAGGTTTGGTGAGGTTGGGTGAGCAAACGCAGACCCTTTAAAGTAATACTGCGTGGTACCCATCGCATGGGTCCCAAATCTCCAGGTTCAAGGGCATCTTCCTACATCGAAAACATGCATGAGAAAACAAAAAGATGGTACACCATGTGATGGGGAAAGGTTTCTAAAACGCACCTCATTTCTCTTCTCCTTGTGCCCGGGTTCGCCATTCCAGCCGCTTTACTAACAATCTCCCTACTTGGAGCATCAGCACCTTTAACCTCCTGTTCCGTACAGGTTGCAATTTGTCCTGAGGATGAACGGGTAGACGGGGAACCAGTGAGAGACTAGCTCTTGGTGTTGGGACAGGCACAGGTCACTCTATTTTCCCATCAGGAAGAAGAATTAACCACAGGCTCATCCTCCCCCCCGGAACCAGAACAGGGCCTGAAGCCATCCTGCGCTTTTGCGGCCAGCTCCCAAAAAAGCGAGTTGTAAAATGGAGCTTCAGGGCACTGCAATTCACAAACCTGCAGAGTTATAAATGATAACTCTCGTCCACAAATATATTGAGGGAAGGCAAAGAAGAGGATTTGAAATCAAGGCAGAAATGCAGGAAACAGATTTCAGGAGGTAGATTCGAATCGCCTTTAAAGCACATGAAAAGCGGCAAAACGTTGACAATGATGCCCTTGGCCAAAAAGGGCGTATGCGTTTTTTCCTGAATATATTCAGGAAAAAACGCATACGCCCTTTTTGGCCAACCAAGCAACCTGGAAAGGCAAATCAGGGCTACAAAGAAGACTCGCTACCCATCGGTCAAAAGGGCCATGCTGAAAAAAGTCTCAAAACCAGAAATGCAGGACAGGCCATGGAGAAATGGGAGCCTTGCTACACTGATGGGCGGGATGTAAATTGCCAACAGCCACTCTGGAGAAGTGTACGGTGTGTCCTGAAACATCTAAAAAACACAGCTTAGAGAGCATAGGGCACTTCCACTCATGGGGGTATAAATTGGGAAAATGAAAAATCAGCAAGACACAAGCACCCCAAAGTTTAGGGCTGCTCTGTTGACAAGGACCTCCACTTCATTCCACCTTCAATATCCCAGGAGGGAGAAAAATAGATAAAGAAGTTGTGGTCCTTATGTACAATGGAATATCACTCAGCCATGAAATCAATGTCATAAGGCTAATAGCAGCATGATGAGTGGATTTAGGTACGACGATTCTAAGTGAAATAAGTCACACAGAAAAGGACACTTCTCATAAGGTATCACTTATAGAGGGACTGTAAAAACCGTTACACTTGAACTGAATTACAAAACAGAACAGAGTCACACATGCAGAAAACACACTATGGCTGCTTAACGGGAAAGGTGAGGTGGGGTGATACATAAAACAAGGGTTTCAAATTAGCTCAGATACCGTTCCATAAACCCAATATGTAATAGACAAGACCTACTCCTTGCTCAGAGAACTGGACTCAACACGCCCTATTCACCGCACAAGAATATATCTGACTAGTAATAATCTTAAAACCTATGTATTGATATCTCTCTGTTAGTGTGTCAAGTGGGTGTAAAGCGGCATAAACACAGCAGTGAAAAGCAGCTAAACCCCATTATAAAAATAAATTACTTTGAAAAACCCATGAAACAAAAACAGTGAAAGAGAGAGAAATTCTTACACAATGCGTTCAGGGGCTGTGATGCAACCTGGATTGACCATTTCTAGACCCACAGCTGGATGAGACATAAGGGTGGACACTCTTGGGGCTGAGAGGTTTGGTGAGGTTGGGTGAGCAAACGCAGACCCTTTAAAGTAATACTGCGTGGTACCCATCGCATGGGTCCCAAATCTCCAGGTTCAAGGGCATCTTCCTACATCGAAAACATGCATGAGAAAACAAAAAGATGGTACACCATGTGATGGGGAAAGGTTTCTAAAACGCACCTCATTTCTCTTCTCCTTGTGCCCGGGTTAGCCATTCCAGCTGCTTTACTAACAATCTCCCTACTTGGAGCATCAGCACCTTTAACCTCCTGTTCCGTACAGGTTGCAATTTGTCCTGAGGATGAACGGGTAGACGGGGAACCAGTGAGAGACTAGCTCTTGGTGTTGGGACAGGCACAGGTCACTCTATTTTCCCATCAGGAAGAAGAATTAACCACAGGCTCATCCTCCCCCCCGGAACCAGAACAGGGCCTGAAGCCATCCTGCGCTTTTGCGGCCAGCTCCCAAAAAAGCGAGTTGTAAAATGGAGCTTCAGGGCACTGCAATTCACAAACCTGCAGAGTTATAAATGATAACTCTCGTCCACAAATATATTGAGGGAAGGCAAAGAAGAGGATTTGAAATCAAGGCAGAAATGCAGGAAACAGATTTCAGGAGGTAGATTCGAATCGCCTTTAAAGCACATGAAAAGCGGCAAAACGTTGACAATGATGCCCTTGGCCAAAAAGGGCGTATGCGTTTTTTCCTGAATATATTCAGGAAAAAACGCATACGCCCTTTTTGGCCAACCAAGCAACCTGGAAAGGCAAATCAGGGCTACAAAGAAGACTCGCTACCCATCGGTCAAAAGGGCCATGCTGAAAAAAGTCTCAAAACCAGAAATGCAGGACAGGCCATGGAGAAATGGGAGCCTTGCTACACTGATGGGCGGGATGTAAATTGCCAACAGCCACTCTGGAGAAGTGTACGGTGTGTCCTGAAACATCTAAAAAACACAGCTTAGAGAGCATAGGGCACTTCCACTCATGGGGGTATAAATTGGGAAAATGAAAAATCAGCAAGACACAAGCACCCCAAAGTTTAGGGCTGCTCTGTTGACAAGGACCTCCACTTCATTCCACCTTCAATATCCCAGGAGGGAGAAAAATGGATAAAGAAGTTGTGGTCCTTATGTACAATGGAATATCACTCAGCCATGAAATCAATGTCATAAGGCTAATAGCAGCATGATGAGTGGATTTAGGTACGACGATTCTAAGTGAAATAAGTCACACAGAAAAGGACACTTCTCATAAGGTATCACTTATAGAGGGACTGTAAAAACCGTTACACTTGAACTGAATTACAAAACAGAACAGAGTCACACATGCAGAAAACACACTATGGCTGCTTAACGGGAAAGGTGAGGTGGGGTGATACATAAAACAAGGGTTTCAAATTAGCTCAGATACCGTTCCATAAACCCAATATGTAATAGACAAGACCTACTCCTTGCTCAGAGAACTGGACTCAACACGCCCTATTCACCGCACAAGAATATATCTGACTAGTAATAATCTTAAAACCTATGTATTGATATCTCTCTGTTAGTGTGTCAAGTGGGTGTAAAGCGGCATAAACACAGCAGTGAAAAGCAGCTAAACCCCATTATAAAAATAAATTACTTTGAAAAACCCATGAAACAAAAACAGTGAAAGAGAGAGAAATTCTTACACAATGCGTTCAGGGGCTGTGATGCAACCTGGATTGACCATTTCTAGACCCACAGCTGGATGAGACATAAGGGTGGACACTCTTGGGGCTGAGAGGTTTGGTGAGGTTGGGTGAGCAAACGCAGACCCTTTAAAGTAATACTGCGTGGTACCCATCGCATGGGTCCCAAATCTCCAGGTTCAAGGGCATCTTCCTACATCGAAAACATGCATGAGAAAACAAAAAGATGGTACACCATGTGATGGGGAAAGGTTTCTAAAACGCACCTCATTTCTCTTCTCCTTGTGCCCGGGTTAGCCATTCCAGCTGCTTTACTAACAATCTCCCTACTTGGAGCATCAGCACCTTTAACCTCCTGTTCCGTACAGGTTGCAATTTGTCCTGAGGATGAACGGGTAGACGGGGAACCAGTGAGAGACTAGCTCTTGGTGTTGGGACAGGCACAGGTCACTCTATTTTCCCATCAGGAAGAAGAATTAACCACAGGCTCATCCTCCCCCCCGGAACCAGAACAGGGCCTGAAGCCATCCTGCGCTTTTGCGGCCAGCTCCCAAAAAAGCGAGTTGTAAAATGGAGCTTCAGGGCACTGCAATTCACAAACCTGCAGAGTTATAAATGATAACTCTCGTCCACAAATATATTGAGGGAAGGCAAAGAAGAGGATTTGAAAGCAAGGCAGAAATGCAGGAAACAGATTTCAGGAGGTAGATTCGAATCGCCTTTAAAGCACATGAAAAGCGGCAAAACGTTGACAATGATGCCCTTGGCCAAAAAGGGCGTATGCGTTTTTTCCTGAATATATTCAGGAAAAAACGCATACGCCCTTTTTGGCCAACCAAGCAAACTGGAAAGGCAAATCAGGGCTACAAAGAAGACTCGCTACCCATCGGTCAAAAGGGCCATGCTGAAAAAAGTCTCAAAACCAGAAATGCAGGACAGGCCATGGAGAAATGGGAGCCTTGCTACACTGATGGGCGGGATGTAAATTGCCAACAGCCACTCTGGAGAAGTGTACGGTGTGTCCTGAAACATCTAAAAAACACAGCTTAGAGAGCTTAGGGCACTTCCACTCATGGGGGTATAAATTGGGAAAATGAAAAATCAGCAAGACACAAGCACCCCAAAGTTTAGGGCTGCTCTGTTGACAAGGACCTCCACTTCATTCCACCTTCAATATCCCAGGAGGGAGAAAAATGGATAAAGAAGTTGTGGTCCTTATGTACAATGGAATATCACTCAGCCATGAAATCAATGTCATAAGGCTAATAGCAGCATGATGAGTGGATTTAGGTACGACGATTCTAAGTGAAATAAGTCACACAGAAAAGGACACTTCTCATAAGGTATCACTTATAGAGGGACTGTAAAAACCGTTACACTTGAACTGAATTACAAAACAGAACAGAGTCACACATGCAGAAATCACACTATGGCTGCTTAACGGGAAAGGTGAGGTGGGGTGATACATAAAACAAGGGTTTCAAATTAGCTCAGATACCGTTCCATAAACCCAATATGTAATAGACAAGACCTACTCCTTGCTCAGAGAACTGGACTCAACACGCCCTATTCACCGCACAAGAATATATCTGACTAGTAATAATCTTAAAACCTATGTATTGATATCTCTCTGTTAGTGTGTCAAGTGGGTGTAAAGCGGCATAAACACAGCAGTGAAAAGCAGCTAAACCCCATTACAAAAATAAATTACTTTGAAAAACCCATGAAACAAAGACAGTGAAAGAGAGAGAAATTCTTACACAATGCGTTCAGGGGCTGTGATGCAACCTGGATTGACCATATCTAGACCCACAGCTGGATGAGACATAAGGGTGGACACTCTTGGGGCTGAGAGGTTTGGTGAGGTTGGGTGAGCAAACGCAGACCCTTTAAAGTAATACTGCGTGGTACCCATCGCATGGGTCCCAAATCTCCAGGTTCAAGGGCATCTTCCTACATCGAAAACATGCATGAGAAAACAAAAAAGATGGTACACCATGTGATGGGGAAAGGTTTCTAAAACGCACCTCATTTCTCTTCTCCTTGTGCCCGGGGTCGCCATTCCAGCCGCTTTACTAACAATCTCCCTACTTGGAGCATCAGCACCTTTAACCTCCTGTTCCGTACAGGTTGCAATTTGTCCTGAGGATGAACGGGTAGACTGGGAACCAGTGAGAGACTAGCTCTTGTTGTTGGGACAGGCACAGGTCACTCTATTTTCCCATCAGGAAGAAGAATTAACCACAGGCTCATCCTCCCCCCCGGAACCAGAACAGGGCCTGAAGCCATCCTGCGCTTTTGCGGCCAGCTCCCAAAAAAGCGAGTTGTAAAATGGAGCTTCAGGGCACTGCAATTCACAAACCTGCAGAGTTATAAATGATAACTCTCGTCCACAAATATATTGAGGGAAGGCAAAGAAGAGGATTTGAAAGCAAGGCAGAAATGCAGGAAACAGATTTCAGGAGGTAGATTCGAATCGCCTTTAAAGCACATGAAAAGCGGCAAAACGTTGACAATGATGCCCTTGGCCAAAAAGGGCGTATGCGTTTTTTCCTGAATATATTCAGGAAAAAACGCATACGCCCTTTTTGGCCAACCAAGCAACCTGGAAAGGCAAATCAGCGCTACAAAGAAGACTCGCTACCCATCGGTCAAAAGGGCCATGCTGAAAAAGGTCTCAAAACCAGAAATGCAGGACAGGCCATGGAGAAATGCGAGCCTTGCTACACTGATGGGCGGGATGTAAATTGCCAACAGCCACTCTGGAGAAGTGTACGGTGTGTCCTGAAACATCTAAAAAACACAGCTTAGAGAGCATAGGGCACTTCCACTCATGGGGGTATAAATTGGGAAAATGAAAAATCAGCAAGACACAAGCACCCCAAAGTTTAGGGCTGCTCTGTTGACAAGGACCTCCACTTCATTCCACCTTCAATATCCCAGGAGGGAGAAAAATGGATAAAGAAGTTGTGGTCCTTATGTACAATGGAATATCACTCAGCCATGAAATCAATGTCATAAGGCTAATAGCAGCATGATGAGTGGATTTAGGTACGACGATTCTAAGTGAAATAAGTCACACAGAAAAGGACACTTCTCATAAGGTATCACTTATAGAGGGACTGTAAAAACCGTTACACTTGAACTGAATTACAAAACAGAACAGAGTCACACATGCAGAAAACACACTATGGCTGCTTAACGGGAAAGGTGAGGTGGGGTGATACATAAAACAAGGGTTTCAAATTAGCTCAGATACCGTTCCATAAACCCAATATGTAATAGACAAGACCTACTCCTTGCTCAGAGAACTGGACTCAACACGCCCTATTCACCGCACAAGAATATATCTGACTAGTAATAATCTTAAAACCTATGTATTGATATCTCTCTGTTAGTGTGTCAAGTGGGTGTAAAGCGGCATAAACACAGCAGTGAAAAGCAGCTAAACCCCATTACAAAAATAAATTACTTTGAAAAACCCATGAAACAAAGACAGTGAAAGAGAGAGAAATTCTTACACAATGCGTTCAGGGGCTGTGATGCAACCTGGATTGACCATATCTAGACCCACAGCTGGATGAGACATAAGGGTGGACACTCTTGGGGCTGAGAGGTTTGGTGAGGTTGGGTGAGCAAACGCAGACCCTTTAAAGTAATACTGCGTGGTACCCATCGCATGGGTCCCAAATCTCCAGGTTCAAGGGCATCTTCCTACATCGAAAACATGCATGAGAAAACAAAAAGATGGTACACCATGTGATGGGGAAAGGTTTCTAAAACGCACCTCATTTCTCTTCTCCTTGTGCCCGGGTTCGCCATTCCAGCCGCTTTACTAACAATCTCCCTACTTGGAGCATCAGCACCTTTAACCTCCTGTTCCGTACAGGTTGCAATTTGTCCTGAGGATGAACGGGTAGACGGGGAACCAGTGAGAGACTAGCTCTTGGTGTTGGGACAGGCACAGGTCACTCTATTTTCCCATCAGGAAGAAGAATTAACCACAGGCTCATCCTCCCCCCCGGAACCAGAACAGGGCCTGAAGCCATCCTGCGCTTTTGCGGCCAGCTCCCAAAAAAGCGAGTTGTACAATGGAGCTTCAGGGCACTGCAATTCACAAACCTGCAGAGTTATAAATGATAACTCTCGTCCACAAATATATTGAGGGAAGGCAAAGAAGAGGATTTGAAATCAAGGCAGAAATGCAGGAAACAGATTTCAGGAGGTAGATTCGAATCGCCTTTAAAGCACATGAAAAGCGGCAAAACGTTGACAATGATGCCCTTGGCCAAAAAGGGCGTATGCGTTTTTTCCTGAATATATTCAGGAAAAAACGCATACGCCCTTTTTGGCCAACCAAGCAACCTGGAAAGGCAAATCAGGGCTACAAAGAAGACTCGCTACCCATCGGTCAAAAGGGCCATGCTGAAAAAAGTCTCAAAACCAGAAATGCAGGACAGGCCATGGAGAAATGGGAGCCTTGCTACACTGATGGGCGGGATGTAAATTGCCAACAGCCACTCTGGAGAAGTGTACGGTGTGTCCTGAAACATCTAAAAAACACAGCTTAGAGAGCATAGGGCACTTCCACTCATGGGGGTATAAATTGGGAAAATGAAAATTCAGCAAGACACAAGCACCCCAAAGTTTAGGGCTGCTCTGTTGACAAGGACCTCCACTTCATTCCACCTTCAATATCCCAGGAGGGAGAAAAATGGATAAAGAAGTTGTGGTCCTTATGTACAATGGAATATCACTCAGCCATGAAATCAATGTCATAAGGCTAGTAGCAGCATGATGAGTGGATTTAGGTACGACGATTCTAAGTGAAATAAGTCACACAGAAAAGGACACTTCTCATAAGGTATCACTTATAGAGGGACTGTAAAAACCGTTACACTTGAACTGAATTACAAAACAGAACAGAGTCACACATGCAGAAAACACACTATGGCTGCTTAACGGGAAAGGTGAGGTGGGGTGATACATAAAACAAGGGTTTCAAATTAGCTCAGATACCGTTCCATAAACCCAATATGTAATAGACAAGACCTACTCCTTGCTCAGAGAACTGGACTCAACATGCCCTATTCACCGCACAAGAATATATCTGACTAGTAATAATCTTAAAACCTATGTATTGATATCTCTCTGTTAGTGTGTCAAGTGGGTGTAAAGCGGCATAAACACAGCAGTGAAAAGCAGCTAAACCCCATTATAAAAATAAATTACTTTGAAAAACCCATGAAACAAAGACAGTGAAAGAGAGAGAAATTCTTACACAATGCGTTCAGGGGCTGTGATGCAACCTGGATTGACCATTTCTAGACCCACAGCTGGATGAGACATAAGGGTGGACACTCTTGGGGCTGAGAGGTTTGGTGAGGTTGGGTGAGCAAACGCAGACCCTTTAAAGTAATACTGCGTGGTACCCATCGCATGGGTCCCAAATCTCCAGGTTCAAGGGCATCTTCCTACATCGAAAACATGCATGAGAAAACAAAAAAGATGGTACACCATGTGATGGGGAAAGGTTTCTAAAACGCACCTCATTTCTCTTCTCCTTGTGCCCGGGTTCGCCATTCCAGCCGCTTTACTAACAATCTCCCTACTTGGAGCATCAGCACCTTTAACCTCCTGTTCCGTACAGGTTGCAATTTGTCCTGAGGATGAACGGGAATACGGGGAACCAGTGAGAGACTAGCTCTTGGTGTTGGGACAGGCACAGGTCACTCTATTTTCCCATCAGGAAGAAGAATTAACCACAGGCTCATCCTCCCCCCCGGAACCAGAACAGGGCCTGAAGCCATCCTGCGCTTTTGCGGCCAGCTCCCAAAAAAGCGAGTTGTAAAATGGAGCTTCAGGGCACTGCAATTCACAAACCTGCAGAGTTATAAATGATAACTCTCGTCCACAAATATATTGAGGGAAGGCAAAGAAGAGGATTTGAAATCAAGGCAGAAATGCAGGAAACAGATTTCAGGAGGTAGATTCGAATCGCCTTTAAAGCACATGAAAAGCGGCAAAACGTTGACAATGATGCCCTTGGCCAAAAAGGGCGTATGCGTTTTTTCCTGAATATATTCAGGAAAAAACGCATACGCCCTTTTTGGCCAACCAAGCAACCTGGAAAGGCAAATCAGGGCTACAAAGAAGACTCGCTACCCATCGGTCAAAAGGGCCATGCTGAAAAAAGTCTCAAAACCAGAAATGCAGGACAGGCCATGGAGAAATGGGAGCCTTGCTACACTGATGGGCGGGATGTAAATTGCCAACAGCCACTCTGGAGAAGTGTACGGTGTGTCCTGAAACATCTAAAAAACACAGCTTAGAGAGCTTAGGGCACTTCCACTCATGGGGGTATAAATTGGGAAAATGAAAAATCAGCAAGACACAAGCACCCCAAAGTTTAGGGCTGCTCTGTTGACAAGGACCTCCACTTCATTACACCTTCAATATCCCAGGAGGGAGAAAAATGGATAAAGAAGTTGTGGTCCTTATGTACAATGGAATATCACTCAGCCATGAAATCAATGTCATAAGGCTAATAGCAGCATGATGAGTGGATTTAGGTACGACGATTCTAAGTGAAATAAGTCACACAGAAAAGGACACTTCTCATAAGGTATCACTTATAGAGGGACTGTAAAAACCGTTACACTTGAACTGAATTACAAAACAGAACAGAGTCACACATGCAGAAAACACACTATGGCTGCTTAACGGGAAAGGTGAGGTGGGGTGATACATAAAACAAGGGTTTCAAATTAGCTCAGATACCGTTCCATAAACCCAATATGTAATAGACAAGACCTACTCCTTGCTCAGAGAACTGGACTCAACACGCCCTATTCACCGCACAAGAATATATCTGACTAGTAATAATCTTAAAACCTATGTATTGATATCTCTCTGTTAGTGTGTCAAGTGGGTGTAAAGCGGCATAAACACAGCAGTGAAAAGCAGCTAAACCCCATTATCAAAATAAATTACTTTGAAACACCCATGAAACAAAGACAGTGAAAGAGAGAGAAATTCTTACACAATGCGTTCAGGGGCTGTGATGCAACCTGGATTGACCATATCTAGACCCACAGCTGGATGAGACATAAGGGTGGACACTCTTGGGGCTGAGAGGTTTGGTGAGGTTGGGTGAGCAAACGCAGACCCTTTAAAGTAATACTGCGTGGTACCCATCGCATGGGTCCCAAATCTCCAGGTTCAAGGGCATCTTCCTACATCGAAAACATGCATGAGAAAACAAAAAGATGGTACACCATGTGATGGGGAAAGGTTTCTAAAACGCACCTCATTTCTCTTCTCCTTGTGCCCGGGTTCGCCATTCCAGCCGCTTTACTAACAATCTCCCTACTTGGAGCATCAGCACCTTTAACCTCCTGTTCCGTACAGGTTGCAATTTGTCCTGAGGATGAACGGGTAGACGGGGAACCAGTGAGAGACTAGCTCTTGGTGTTGGGACAGGCACAGGTCACTCTATTTTCCCATCAGGAAGAAGAATTAACCACAGGCTCATCCTCCCCCCCGGAACCAGAACAGGGCCTGAAGCCATCCTGCGCTTTTGCGGCCAGCTCCCAAAAAAGCGAGTTGTAAAATGGAGCTTCAGGGCACTGCAATTCACAAACCTGCAGAGTTATAAATGATAACTCTCGTCCACAAATATATTGAGGGAAGGCAAAGAAGAGGATTTGAAATCAAGGCAGAAATGCAGGAAACAGATTTCAGGAGGTAGATTCGAATCGCCTTTAAAGCACATGAAAAGCGGCAAAACGTTGACAATGATGCCCTTGGCCAAAAAGGGCGTATGCGTTTTTTCCTGAATATATTCAGGAAAAAACGCATACGCCCTTTTTGGCCAACCAAGCAACCTGGAAAGGCAAATCAGGGCTACAAAGAAGACTCGCTACCCATCGGTCAAAAGGGCCATGCTGAAAAAAGTCTCAAAACCAGAAATGCAGGACAGGCCATGGAGAAATGGGAGCCTTGCTACACTGATGGGCGGGATGTAAATTGCCAACAGCCACTCTGGAGAAGTGTACGGTGTGTCCTGAAACATCTAAAAAACACAGCTTAGAGAGCATAGGGCACTTCCACTCATGGGGGTATAAATTGGGAAAATGAAAAATCAGCAAGACACAAGCACCCCAAAGTTTAGGGCTGCTCTGTTGACAAGGACCTCCACTTCATTCCACCTTCAATATCCCAGGAGGGAGAAAAATAGATAAAGAAGTTGTGGTCCTTATGTACAATGGAATATCACTCAGCCATGAAATCAATGTCATAAGGCTAATAGCAGCATGATGAGTGGATTTAGGTACGACGATTCTAAGTGAAATAAGTCACACAGAAAAGGACACTTCTCATAAGGTATCACTTATAGAGGGACTGTAAAAACCGTTACACTTGAACTGAATTACAAAACAGAACAGAGTCACACATGCAGAAAACACACTATGGCTGCTTAACGGGAAAGGTGAGGTGGGGTGATACATAAAACAAGGGTTTCAAATTAGCTCAGATACCGTTCCATAAACCCAATATGTAATAGACAAGACCTACTCCTTGCTCAGAGAACTGGACTCAACACGCCCTATTCACCGCACAAGAATATATCTGACTAGTAATAATCTTAAAACCTATGTATTGATATCTCTCTGTTAGTGTGTCAAGTGGGTGTAAAGCGGCATAAACACAGCAGTGAAAAGCAGCTAAACCCCATTATAAAAATAAATTACTTTGAAAAACCCATGAAACAAAAACAGTGAAAGAGAGAGAAATTCTTACACAATGCGTTCAGGGGCTGTGATGCAACCTGGATTGACCATTTCTAGACCCACAGCTGGATGAGACATAAGGGTGGACACTCTTGGGGCTGAGAGGTTTGGTGAGGTTGGGTGAGCAAACGCAGACCCTTTAAAGTAATACTGCGTGGTACCCATCGCATGGGTCCCAAATCTCCAGGTTCAAGGGCATCTTCCTACATCGAAAACATGCATGAGAAAACAAAAAGATGGTACACCATGTGATGGGGAAAGGTTTCTAAAACGCACCTCATTTCTCTTCTCCTTGTGCCCGGGTTAGCCATTCCAGCTGCTTTACTAACAATCTCCCTACTTGGAGCATCAGCACCTTTAACCTCCTGTTCCGTACAGGTTGCAATTTGTCCTGAGGATGAACGGGTAGACGGGGAACCAGTGAGAGACTAGCTCTTGGTGTTGGGACAGGCACAGGTCACTCTATTTTCCCATCAGGAAGAAGAATTAACCACAGGCTCATCCTCCCCCCCGGAACCAGAACAGGGCCTGAAGCCATCCTGCGCTTTTGCGGCCAGCTCCCAAAAAAGCGAGTTGTAAAATGGAGCTTCAGGGCACTGCAATTCACAAACCTGCAGAGTTATAAATGATAACTCTCGTCCACAAATATATTGAGGGAAGGCAAAGAAGAGGATTTGAAATCAAGGCAGAAATGCAGGAAACAGATTTCAGGAGGTAGATTCGAATCGCCTTTAAAGCACATGAAAAGCGGCAAAACGTTGACAATGATGCCCTTGGCCAAAAAGGGCGTATGCGTTTTTTCCTGAATATATTCAGGAAAAAACGCATACGCCCTTTTTGGCCAACCAAGCAACCTGGAAAGGCAAATCAGGGCTACAAAGAAGACTCGCTACCCATCGGTCAAAAGGGCCATGCTGAAAAAAGTCTCAAAACCAGAAATGCAGGACAGGCCATGGAGAAATGGGAGCCTTGCTACACTGATGGGCGGGATGTAAATTGCCAACAGCCACTCTGGAGAAGTGTACGGTGTGTCCTGAAACATCTAAAAAACACAGCTTAGAGAGCATAGGGCACTTCCACTCATGGGGGTATAAATTGGGAAAATGAAAAATCAGCAAGACACAAGCACCCCAAAGTTTAGGGCTGCTCTGTTGACAAGGACCTCCACTTCATTCCACCTTCAATATCCCAGGAGGGAGAAAAATGGATAAAGAAGTTGTGGTCCTTATGTACAATGGAATATCACTCAGCCATGAAATCAATGTCATAAGGCTAATAGCAGCATGATGAGTGGATTTAGGTACGACGATTCTAAGTGAAATAAGTCACACAGAAAAGGACACTTCTCATAAGGTATCACTTATAGAGGGACTGTAAAAACCGTTACACTTGAACTGAATTACAAAACAGAACAGAGTCACACATGCAGAAAACACACTATGGCTGCTTAACGGGAAAGGTGAGGTGGGGTGATACATAAAACAAGGGTTTCAAATTAGCTCAGATACCGTTCCATAAACCCAATATGTAATAGACAAGACCTACTCCTTGCTCAGAGAACTGGACTCAACACGCCCTATTCACCGCACAAGAATATATCTGACTAGTAATAATCTTAAAACCTATGTATTGATATCTCTCTGTTAGTGTGTCAAGTGGGTGTAAAGCGGCATAAACACAGCAGTGAAAAGCAGCTAAACCCCATTATAAAAATAAATTACTTTGAAAAACCCATGAAACAAAAACAGTGAAAGAGAGAGAAATTCTTACACAATGCGTTCAGGGGCTGTGATGCAACCTGGATTGACCATTTCTAGACCCACAGCTGGATGAGACATAAGGGTGGACACTCTTGGGGCTGAGAGGTTTGGTGAGGTTGGGTGAGCAAACGCAGACCCTTTAAAGTAATACTGCGTGGTACCCATCGCATGGGTCCCAAATCTCCAGGTTCAAGGGCATCTTCCTACATCGAAAACATGCATGAGAAAACAAAAAGATGGTACACCATGTGATGGGGAAAGGTTTCTAAAACGCACCTCATTTCTCTTCTCCTTGTGCCCGGGTTAGCCATTCCAGCTGCTTTACTAACAATCTCCCTACTTGGAGCATCAGCACCTTTAACCTCCTGTTCCGTACAGGTTGCAATTTGTCCTGAGGATGAACGGGTAGACGGGGAACCAGTGAGAGACTAGCTCTTGGTGTTGGGACAGGCACAGGTCACTCTATTTTCCCATCAGGAAGAAGAATTAACCACAGGCTCATCCTCCCCCCCGGAACCAGAACAGGGCCTGAAGCCATCCTGCGCTTTTGCGGCCAGCTCCCAAAAAAGCGAGTTGTAAAATGGAGCTTCAGGGCACTGCAATTCACAAACCTGCAGAGTTATAAATGATAACTCTCGTCCACAAATATATTGAGGGAAGGCAAAGAAGAGGATTTGAAAGCAAGGCAGAAATGCAGGAAACAGATTTCAGGAGGTAGATTCGAATCGCCTTTAAAGCACATGAAAAGCGGCAAAACGTTGACAATGATGCCCTTGGCCAAAAAGGGCGTATGCGTTTTTTCCTGAATATATTCAGGAAAAAACGCATACGCCCTTTTTGGCCAACCAAGCAAACTGGAAAGGCAAATCAGGGCTACAAAGAAGACTCGCTACCCATCGGTCAAAAGGGCCATGCTGAAAAAAGTCTCAAAACCAGAAATGCAGGACAGGCCATGGAGAAATGGGAGCCTTGCTACACTGATGGGCGGGATGTAAATTGCCAACAGCCACTCTGGAGAAGTGTACGGTGTGTCCTGAAACATCTAAAAAACACAGCTTAGAGAGCTTAGGGCACTTCCACTCATGGGGGTATAAATTGGGAAAATGAAAAATCAGCAAGACACAAGCACCCCAAAGTTTAGGGCTGCTCTGTTGACAAGGACCTCCACTTCATTCCACCTTCAATATCCCAGGAGGGAGAAAAATGGATAAAGAAGTTGTGGTCCTTATGTACAATGGAATATCACTCAGCCATGAAATCAATGTCATAAGGCTAATAGCAGCATGATGAGTGGATTTAGGTACGACGATTCTAAGTGAAATAAGTCACACAGAAAAGGACACTTCTCATAAGGTATCACTTATAGAGGGACTGTAAAAACCGTTACACTTGAACTGAATTACAAAACAGAACAGAGTCACACATGCAGAAATCACACTATGGCTGCTTAACGGGAAAGGTGAGGTGGGGTGATACATAAAACAAGGGTTTCAAATTAGCTCAGATACCGTTCCATAAACCCAATATGTAATAGACAAGACCTACTCCTTGCTCAGAGAACTGGACTCAACACGCCCTATTCACCGCACAAGAATATATCTGACTAGTAATAATCTTAAAACCTATGTATTGATATCTCTCTGTTAGTGTGTCAAGTGGGTGTAAAGCGGCATAAACACAGCAGTGAAAAGCAGCTAAACCCCATTACAAAAATAAATTACTTTGAAAAACCCATGAAACAAAGACAGTGAAAGAGAGAGAAATTCTTACACAATGCGTTCAGGGGCTGTGATGCAACCTGGATTGACCATATCTAGACCCACAGCTGGATGAGACATAAGGGTGGACACTCTTGGGGCTGAGAGGTTTGGTGAGGTTGGGTGAGCAAACGCAGACCCTTTAAAGTAATACTGCGTGGTACCCATCGCATGGGTCCCAAATCTCCAGGTTCAAGGGCATCTTCCTACATCGAAAACATGCATGAGAAAACAAAAAAGATGGTACACCATGTGATGGGGAAAGGTTTCTAAAACGCACCTCATTTCTCTTCTCCTTGTGCCCGGGGTCGCCATTCCAGCCGCTTTACTAACAATCTCCCTACTTGGAGCATCAGCACCTTTAACCTCCTGTTCCGTACAGGTTGCAATTTGTCCTGAGGATGAACGGGTAGACTGGGAACCAGTGAGAGACTAGCTCTTGTTGTTGGGACAGGCACAGGTCACTCTATTTTCCCATCAGGAAGAAGAATTAACCACAGGCTCATCCTCCCCCCCGGAACCAGAACAGGGCCTGAAGCCATCCTGCGCTTTTGCGGCCAGCTCCCAAAAAAGCGAGTTGTAAAATGGAGCTTCAGGGCACTGCAATTCACAAACCTGCAGAGTTATAAATGATAACTCTCGTCCACAAATATATTGAGGGAAGGCAAAGAAGAGGATTTGAAAGCAAGGCAGAAATGCAGGAAACAGATTTCAGGAGGTAGATTCGAATCGCCTTTAAAGCACATGAAAAGCGGCAAAACGTTGACAATGATGCCCTTGGCCAAAAAGGGCGTATGCGTTTTTTCCTGAATATATTCAGGAAAAAACGCATACGCCCTTTTTGGCCAACCAAGCAACCTGGAAAGGCAAATCAGCGCTACAAAGAAGACTCGCTACCCATCGGTCAAAAGGGCCATGCTGAAAAAGGTCTCAAAACCAGAAATGCAGGACAGGCCATGGAGAAATGCGAGCCTTGCTACACTGATGGGCGGGATGTAAATTGCCAACAGCCACTCTGGAGAAGTGTACGGTGTGTCCTGAAACATCTAAAAAACACAGCTTAGAGAGCATAGGGCACTTCCACTCATGGGGGTATAAATTGGGAAAATGAAAAATCAGCAAGACACAAGCACCCCAAAGTTTAGGGCTGCTCTGTTGACAAGGACCTCCACTTCATTCCACCTTCAATATCCCAGGAGGGAGAAAAATGGATAAAGAAGTTGTGGTCCTTATGTACAATGGAATATCACTCAGCCATGAAATCAATGTCATAAGGCTAATAGCAGCATGATGAGTGGATTTAGGTACGACGATTCTAAGTGAAATAAGTCACACAGAAAAGGACACTTCTCATAAGGTATCACTTATAGAGGGACTGTAAAAACCGTTACACTTGAACTGAATTACAAAACAGAACAGAGTCACACATGCAGAAAACACACTATGGCTGCTTAACGGGAAAGGTGAGGTGGGGTGATACATAAAACAAGGGTTTCAAATTAGCTCAGATACCGTTCCATAAACCCAATATGTAATAGACAAGACCTACTCCTTGCTCAGAGAACTGGACTCAACACGCCCTATTCACCGCACAAGAATATATCTGACTAGTAATAATCTTAAAACCTATGTATTGATATCTCTCTGTTAGTGTGTCAAGTGGGTGTAAAGCGGCATAAACACAGCAGTGAAAAGCAGCTAAACCCCATTACAAAAATAAATTACTTTGAAAAACCCATGAAACAAAGACAGTGAAAGAGAGAGAAATTCTTACACAATGCGTTCAGGGGCTGTGATGCAACCTGGATTGACCATATCTAGACCCACAGCTGGATGAGACATAAGGGTGGACACTCTTGGGGCTGAGAGGTTTGGTGAGGTTGGGTGAGCAAACGCAGACCCTTTAAAGTAATACTGCGTGGTACCCATCGCATGGGTCCCAAATCTCCAGGTTCAAGGGCATCTTCCTACATCGAAAACATGCATGAGAAAACAAAAAGATGGTACACCATGTGATGGGGAAAGGTTTCTAAAACGCACCTCATTTCTCTTCTCCTTGTGCCCGGGGTCGCCATTCCAGCCGCTTTACTAACAATCTCCCTACTTGGAGCATCAGCACCTTTAACCTCCTGTTCCGTACAGGTTGCAATTTGTCCTGAGGATGAACGGGTAGACGGGGAACCAGTGAGAGACTAGCTCTTGGTGTTGGGACAGGCACAGGTCACTCTATTTTCCCATCAGGAAGAAGAATTCACCACAGGCTCATCCTCCCCCCCGGAACCAGAACAGGGCCTGAAGCCATCCTGCGCTTTTGCGGCCAGCTCCCAAAAAAGCGAGTTGTACAATGGAGCTTCAGGGCACTGCAATTCACAAACCTGCAGAGTTATAAATGATAACTCTCGTCCACAAATATATTGAGGGAAGGCAAAGAAGAGGATTTGAAAGCAAGGCAGAAATGCAGGAAACAGATTTCAGGAGGTAGATTCGAATCGCCTTTAAAGCACATGAAAAGCGGCAAAACGTTGACAATGATGCCCTTGGCCAAAAAGGGCGTATGCGTTTTTTCCTGAATATATTCAGGAAAAAACGCATACGCCCTTTTTGGCCAACCAAGCAACCTGGAAAGGCAAATCAGCGCTACAAAGAAGACTCGCTACCCATCGGTCAAAAGGGCCATGCTGAAAAAGGTCTCAAAACCAGAAATGCAGGACAGGCCATGGAGAAATGGGAGCCTTGCTACACTGATGGGCGGGATGTAAATTGCCAACAGCCACTCTGGAGAAGTGTACGGTGTGTCCTGAAACATCTAAAAAACACAGCTTAGAGAGCATAGGGCACTTCCACTCATGGGGGTATAAATTGGGAAAATGAAAAATCAGCAAGACACAAGCACCCCAAAGTTTAGGGCTGCTCTGTTGACAAGGACCTCCACTTCATTCCACCTTCAATATCCCAGGAGGGAGAAAAATGGATAAAGAAGTTGTGGTCCTTATGTACAATGGAATATCACTCAGCCATGAAATCAATGTCATAAGGCTAATAGCAGCATGATGAGTGGATTTAGGTACGACGATTCTAAGTGAAATAAGTCACACAGAAAAGGACACTTCTCATAAGGTATCACTTATAGAGGGACTGTAAAAACCGTTACACTTGAACTGAATTACAAAACAGAACAGAGTCACACATGCAGAAAACACACTATGGCTGCTTAACGGGAAAGGTGAGGTGGGGTGATACATAAAACAAGGGTTTCAAATTAGCTCAGATACCGTTCCATAAACCCAATATGTAATAGACAAGACCTACTCCTTGCTCAGAGAACTGGACTCAACACGCCCTATTCACCGCACAAGAATATATCTGACTAGTAATAATCTTAAAACCTATGTATTGATATCTCTCTGTTAGTGTGTCAAGTGGGTGTAAAGCGGCATAAACACAGCAGTGAAAAGCAGCTAAACCCCATTATAAAAATAAATTACTTTGAAAAACCCATGAAACAAAGACAGTGAAAGAGAGAGAAATTCTTACACAATGCGTTCAGGGGCTGTGATGCAACCTGGATTGACCATTTCTAGACCCACAGCTGGATGAGACATAAGGGTGGACACTCTTGGGGCTGAGAGGTTTGGTGAGGTTGGGTGAGCAAACGCAGACCCTTTAAAGTAATACTGCGTGGTACCCATCGCATGGGTCCCAAATCTCCAGGTTCAAGGGCATCTTCCTACATCGAAAACATGCATGAGAAAACAAAAAAGATGGTACACCATGTGATGGGGAAAGGTTTCTAAAACGCACCTCATTTCTCTTCTCCTTGTGCCCGGGGTCGCCATTCCAGCCGCTTTACTAACAATCTCCCTACTTGGAGCATCAGCACCTTTAACCTCCTGTTCCGTACAGGTTGCAATTTGTCCTGAGGATGAACGGGAATACGGGGAACCAGTGAGAGACTAGCTCTTGGTGTTGGGACAGGCACAGGTCACTCTATTTTCCCATCAGGAAGAAGAATTAACCACAGGCTCATCCTCCCCCCCGGAACCAGAACAGGGCCTGAAGCCATCCTGCGCTTTTGCGGCCAGCTCCCAAAAAAGCGAGTTGTAAAATGGAGCTTCAGGGCACTGCAATTCACAAACCTGCAGAGTTATAAATGATAACTCTCGTCCACAAATATATTGAGGGAAGGCAAAGAAGAGGATTTGAAAGCAAGGCAGAAATGCAGGAAACAGATTTCAGGAGGTAGATTCGAATCGCCTTTAAAGCACATGAAAAGCGGCAAAACGTTGACAATGATGCCCTTGGCCAAAAAGGGCGTATGCGTTTTTTCCTGAATATATTCAGGAAAAAACGCATACGCCCTTTTTGGCCAACCAAGCAACCTGGAAAGGCAAATCAGGGCTACAAAGAAGACTCGCTACCCATCGGTCAAAAGGGCCATGCTGAAAAAAGTCTCAAAACCAGAAATGCAGGACAGGCCATGGAGAAATGGGAGCCTTGCTACACTGATGGGCGGGATGTAAATTGCCAACAGCCACTCTGGAGAAGTGTACGGTGTGTCCTGAAACATCTAAAAAACACAGCTTAGAGAGCATAGGGCACTTCCACTCATGGGGGTATAAATTGGGAAAATGAAAATTCAGCAAGACACAAGCACCCCAAAGTTTAGGGCTGCTCTGTTGACAAGGACCTCCACTTCATTCCACCTTCAATATCCCAGGAGGGAGAAAAATGGATAAAGAAGTTGTGGTCCTTATGTACAATGGAATATCACTCAGCCATGAAATCAATGTCATAAGGCTAGTAGCAGCATGATGAGTGGATTTAGGTACGACGATTCTAAGTGAAATAAGTCACACAGAAAAGGACACTTCTCATAAGGTATCACTTATAGAGGGACTGTAAAAACCGTTACACTTGAACTGAATTACAAAACAGAACAGAGTCACACATGCAGAAAACACACTATGGCTGCTTAACGGGAAAGGTGAGGTGGGGTGATACATAAAACAAGGGTTTCAAATTAGCTCAGATACCGTTCCATAAACCCAATATGTAATAGACAAGACCTACTCCTTGCTCAGAGAACTGGACTCAACACGCCCTATTCACCGCACAAGAATATATCTGACTAGTAATAATCTTAAAACCTATGTATTGATATCTCTCTGTTAGTGTGTCAAGTGGGTGTAAAGCGGCATAAACACAGCAGTGAAAAGCAGCTAAACCCCATTATAAAAATAAATTACTTTGAAAAACCCATGAAACAAAGACAGTGAAAGAGAGAGAAATTCTTACACAATGCGTTCAGGGGCTGTGATGCAACCTGGATTGACAATTTCTAGACCCACAGCTGGATGAGACATAAGGGTGGACACTCTTGGGGCTGAGAGGTTTGGTGAGGTTGGGTGAGCAAACGCAGACCCTTTAAAGTAATACTGCGTGGTACCCATCGCATGGGTCCCAAATCTCCAGGTTCAAGGGCATCTTCCTACATCGAAAACATGCATGAGAAAACAAAAAAGATGGTACACCATGTGATGGGGAAAGGTTTCTAAAACGCACCTCATTTCTCTTCTCCTTGTGCCCGGGGTCGCCATTCCAGCCGCTTTACTAACAATCTCCCTACTTGGAGCATCAGCACCTTTAACCTCCTGTTCCGTACAGGTTGCAATTTGTCCTGAGGATGAACGGGAATACGGGGAACCAGTGAGAGACTAGCTCTTGGTGTTGGGACAGGCACAGGTCACTCTATTTTCCCATCAGGAAGAAGAATTAACCACAGGCTCATCCTCCCCCCCGGAACCAGAACAGGGCCTGAAGCCATCCTGCGCTTTTGCGGCCAGCTCCCAAAAAAGCGAGTTGTAAAATGGAGCTTCAGGGCACTGCAATTCACAAACCTGCAGAGTTATAAATGATAACTCTCGTCCACAAATATATTGAGGGAAGGCAAAGAAGAGGATTTGAAAGCAAGGCAGAAATGCAGGAAACAGATTTCAGGAGGTAGATTCGAATCGCCTTTAAAGCACATGAAAAGCGGCAAAACGTTGACAATGATGCCCTTGGCCAAAAAGGGCGTATGCGTTTTTTCCTGAATATATTCAGGAAAAAACGCATACGCCCTTTTTGGCCAACCAAGCAAACTGGAAAGGCAAATCAGGGCTACAAAGAAGACTCGCTACCCATCGGTCAAAAGGGCCATGCTGAAAAAAGTCTCAAAACCAGAAATGCAGGACAGGCCATGGAGAAATGGGAGCCTTGCTACACTGATGGGCGGGATGTAAATTGCCAACAGCCACTCTGGAGAAGTGTACGGTGTGTCCTGAAACATCTAAAAAACACAGCTTAGAGAGCTTAGGGCACTTCCACTCATGGGGGTATAAATTGGGAAAATGAAAAATCAGCAAGACACAAGCACCCCAAAGTTTAGGGCTGCTCTGTTGACAAGGACCTCCACTTCATTCCACCTTCAATATCCCAGGAGGGAGAAAAATGGATAAAGAAGTTGTGGTCCTTATGTACAATGGAATATCACTCAGCCATGAAATCAATGTCATAAGGCTAATAGCAGCATGATGAGTGGATTTAGGTACGACGATTCTAAGTGAAATAAGTCACACAGAAAAGGACACTTCTCATAAGGTATCACTTATAGAGGGAATGTAAAAACCGTTACACTTGAACTGAATTACAAAACAGAACAGAGTCACACATGCAGAAATCACACTATGGCTGCTTAACGGGAAAGGTGAGGTGGGGTGATACATAAAACAAGGGTTTCAAATTAGCTCAGATACCGTTCCATAAACCCAATATGTAATAGACAAGACCTACTCCTTGCTCAGAGAACTGGACTCAACACGCCCTATTCACCGCACAAGAATATATCTGACTAGTAATAATCTTAAAACCTATGTATTGATATCTCTCTGTTAGTGTGTCAAGTGGGTGTAAAGCGGCATAAACACAGCAGTGAAAAGCAGCTAAACCCCATTACAAAAATAAATTACTTTGAAAAACCCATGAAACAAAGACAGTGAAAGAGAGAGAAATTCTTACACAATGCGTTCAGGGGCTGTGATGCAACCTGGATTGACCATATCTAGACCCACAGCTGGATGAGACATAAGGGTGGACACTCTTGGGGCTGAGAGGTTTGGTGAGGTTGGGTGAGCAAACGCAGACCCTTTAAAGTAATACTGCGTGGTACCCATCGCATGGGTCCCAAATCTCCAGGTTCAAGGGCATCTTCCTACATCGAAAACATGCATGAGAAAACAAAAAGATGGTACACCATGTGATGGGGAAAGGTTTCTAAAACGCACCTCATTTCTCTTCTCCTTGTGCCCGGGTTCGCCATTCCAGCCGCTTTACTAACAATCTCCCTACTTGGAGCATCAGCACCTTTAACCTCCTGTTCCGTACAGGTTGCAATTTGTCCTGAGGATGAACGGGTAGACGGGGAACCAGTGAGAGACTAGCTCTTGGTGTTGGGACAGGCACAGGTCACTCTATTTTCCCATCAGGAAGAAGAATTAACCACAGGCTCATCCTCCCCACCGGAACCAGAACAGGGCCTGAAGCCATCCTGCGCTTTTACGGCCAGCTCCCAAAAAAGCGAGTTGTACAATGGAGCTTCAGGGCACTGCAATTCACAAACCTGCAGAGTTATAAATGATAACTCTCGTCCACAAATATATTGAGGGAAGGCAAAGAAGAGGATTTGAAATCAAGGCAGAAATGCAGGAAACAGATTTCAGGAGGTAGATTCGAATCGCCTTTAAAGCACATGAAAAGCGGCAAAACGTTGACAATGATGCCCTTGGCCAAAAAGGGCGTATGCGTTTTTTCCTGAATATATTCAGGAAAAAACGCATACGCCCTTTTTGGCCAACCAAGCAACCTGGAAAGGCAAATCAGGGCTACAAAGAAGACGCGCTACCCATCGGTCAAAAGGGCCATGCTGAAAAAAGTCTCAAAACCAGAAATGCAGGACAGGCCATGGAGAAATGGGAGCCTTGCTACACTGATGGGCGGGATGTAAATTGCCAACAGCCACTCTGGAGAAGTGTACGGTGTGTCCTGAAACATCTAAAAAACACAGCTTAGAGAGCATAGGGCACTTCCACTCATGGGGGTATAAATTGGGAAAATGAAAATTCAGCAAGACACAAGCACCCCAAAGTTTAGGGCTGCTCTGTTGACAAGGACCTCCACTTCATTCCACCTTCAATATCCCAGGAGGGAGAAAAATGGATAAAGAAGTTGTGGTCCTTATGTACAATGGAATATCACTCAGCCATGAAATCAATGTCATAAGGCTAGTAGCAGCATGATGAGTGGATTTAGGTACGACGATTCTAAGTGAAATAAGTCACACAGAAAAGGACACTTCTCATAAGGTATCACTTATAGAGGGACTGTAAAAACTGTTACACTTGAACTGAATTACAAAACAGAACAGAGTCACACATGCAGAAAACACACTATGGCTGCTTAACGGGAAAGGTGAGGTGGGGTGATACATAAAACAAGGGTTTCAAATTAGCTCAGATACCGTTCCATAAACCCAATATGTAATAGACAAGACCTACTCCTTGCTCAGAGAACTGGACTCAACACGCCCTATTCACCGCACAAGAATATATCTGACTAGTAATAATCTTAAAACCTATGTATTGATATCTCTCTGTTAGTGTGTCAAGTGGGTGTAAAGCGGCATAAACACAGCAGTGAAAAGCAGCTAAACCCCATTATAAAAATAAATTACTTTGAAAAACCCATGAAACAAAGACAGTGAAAGAGAGAGAAATTCTTACACAATGCGTTCAGGGGCTGTGATGCAACCTGGATTGACCATTTCTAGACCCACAGCTGGATGAGACATAAGGGTGGACACTCTTGGGGCTGAGAGGTTTGGTGAGGTTGGGTGAGCAAACGCAGACCCTTTAAAGTAATACTGCGTGGTACCCATCGCATGGGTCCCAAATCTCCAGGTTCAAGGGCATCTTCCTACATCGAAAACATGCATGAGAAAACAAAAAAGATGGTACACCATGTGATGGGGAAAGGTTTCTAAAACGCACCTCATTTCTCTTCTCCTTGTGCCCGGGGTCGCCATTCCAGCCGCTTTACTAACAATCTCCCTACTTGGAGCATCAGCACCTTTAACCTCCTGTTCCGTACAGGTTGCAATTTGTCCTGAGGATGAACGGGAATACGGGGAACCAGTGAGAGACTAGCTCTTGGTGTTGGGACAGGCACAGGTCACTCTATTTTCCCATCAGGAAGAAGAATTAACCACAGGCTCATCCTCCCCCCCGGAACCAGAACAGGGCCTGAAGCCATCCTGCGCTTTTGCGGCCAGCTCCCAAAAAAGCGAGTTGTAAAATGGAGCTTCAGGGCACTGCAATTCACAAACCTGCAGAGTTATAAATGATAACTCTCGTCCACAAATATATTGAGGGAAGGCAAAGAAGAGGATTTGAAATCAAGGCAGAAATGCAGGAAACAGATTTCAGGAGGTAGATTCGAATCGCCTTTAAAGCACATGAAAAGCGGCAAAACGTTGACAATGATGCCCTTGGCCAAAAAGGGCGTATGCGTTTTTTCCTGAATATATTCAGGAAAAAACGCATACGCCCTTTTTGGCCAACCAAGCAACCTGGAAAGGCAAATCAGGGCTACAAAGAAGACTCGCTACCCATCGGTCAAAAGGGCCATGCTGAAAAAAGTCTCAAAACCAGAAATGCAGGACAGGCCATGGAGAAATGGGAGCCTTGCTACACTGATGGGCGGGATGTAAATTGCCAACAGCCACTCTGGAGAAGTGTACGGTGTGTCCTGAAACATCTAAAAAACACAGCTTAGAGAGCATAGGGCACTTCCACTCATGGGGGTATAAATTGGGAAAATGAAAATTCAGCAAGACACAAGCACCCCAAAGTTTAGGGCTGCTCTGTTGACAAGGACCTCCACTTCATTCCACCTTCAATATCCCAGGAGGGAGAAAAATGGATAAAGAAGTTGTGGTCCTTATGTACAATGGAATATCACTCAGCCATGAAATCAATGTCATAAGGCTAGTAGCAGCATGATGAGTGGATTTAGGTACGACGATTCTAAGTGAAATAAGTCACACAGAAAAGGACACTTCTCATAAGGTATCACTTATAGAGGGACTGTAAAAACCGTTACACTTGAACTGAATTACAAAACAGAACAGAGTCACACATGCAGAAAACACACTATGGCTGCTTAACGGGAAAGGTGAGGTGGGGTGATACATAAAACAAGGGTTTCAAATTAGCTCAGATACCGTTCCATAAACCCAATATGTAATAGACAAGACCTACTCCTTGCTCAGAGAACTGGACTCAACATGCCCTATTCACCGCACAAGAATATATCTGACTAGTAATAATCTTAAAACCTATGTATTGATATCTCTCTGTTAGTGTGTCAAGTGGGTGTAAAGCGGCATAAACACAGCAGTGAAAAGCAGCTAAACCCCATTATAAAAATAAATTACTTTGAAAAACCCATGAAACAAAGACAGTGAAAGAGAGAGAAATTCTTACACAATGCGTTCAGGGGCTGTGATGCAACCTGGATTGACCATTTCTAGACCCACAGCTGGATGAGACATAAGGGTGGACACTCTTGGGGCTGAGAGGTTTGGTGAGGTTGGGTGAGCAAACGCAGACCCTTTAAAGTAATACTGCGTGGTACCCATCGCATGGGTCCCAAATCTCCAGGTTCAAGGGCATCTTCCTACATCGAAAACATGCATGAGAAAACAAAAAAGATGGTACACCATGTGATGGGGAAAGGTTTCTAAAACGCACCTCATTTCTCTTCTCCTTGTGCCCGGGGTCGCCATTCCAGCCGCTTTACTAACAATCTCCCTACTTGGAGCATCAGCACCTTTAACCTCCTGTTCCGTACAGGTTGCAATTTGTCCTGAGGATGAACGGGAATACGGGGAACCAGTGAGAGACTAGCTCTTGGTGTTGGGACAGGCACAGGTCACTCTATTTTCCCATCAGGAAGAAGAATTAACCACAGGCTCATCCTCCCCCCCGGAACCAGAACAGGGCCTGAAGCCATCCTGCGCTTTTGCGGCCAGCTCCCAAAAAAGCGAGTTGTAAAATGGAGCTTCAGGGCACTGCAATTCACAAACCTGCAGAGTTATAAATGATAACTCTCGTCCACAAATATATTGAGGGAAGGCAAAGAAGAGGATTTGAAATCAAGGCAGAAATGCAGGAAACAGATTTCAGGAGGTAGATTCGAATCGCCTTTAAAGCACATGAAAAGCGGCAAAACGTTGACAATGATGCCCTTGGCCAAAAAGGGCGTATGCGTTTTTTCCTGAATATATTCAGGAAAAAACGCATACGCCCTTTTTGGCCAACCAAGCAACCTGGAAAGGCAAATCAGGGCTACAAAGAAGACTCGCTACCCATCGGTCAAAAGGGCCATGCTGAAAAAAGTCTCAAAACCAGAAATGCAGGACAGGCCATGGAGAAATGGGAGCCTTGCTACACTGATGGGCGGGATGTAAATTGCCAACAGCCACTCTGGAGAAGTGTACGGTGTGTCCTGAAACATCTAAAAAACACAGCTTAGAGAGCATAGGGCACTTCCACTCATGGGGGTATAAATTGGGAAAATGAAAATTCAGCAAGACACAAGCACCCCAAAGTTTAGGGCTGCTCTGTTGACAAGGACCTCCACTTCATTCCACCTTCAATATCCCAGGAGGGAGAAAAATGGATAAAGAAGTTGTGGTCCTTATGTACAATGGAATATCACTCAGCCATGAAATCAATGTCATAAGGCTAGTAGCAGCATGATGAGTGGATTTAGGTACGACGATTCTAAGTGAAATAAGTCACACAGAAAAGGACACTTCTCATAAGGTATCACTTATAGAGGGACTGTAAAAACCGTTACACTTGAACTGAATTACAAAACAGAACAGAGTCACACATGCAGAAAACACACTATGGCTGCTTAACGGGAAAGGTGAGGTGGGGTGATACATAAAACAAGGGTTTCAAATTAGCTCAGATACCGTTCCATAAACCCAATATGTAATAGACAAGACCTACTCCTTGCTCAGAGAACTGGACTCAACATGCCCTATTCACCGCACAAGAATATATCTGACTAGTAATAATCTTAAAACCTATGTATTGATATCTCTCTGTTAGTGTGTCAAGTGGGTGTAAAGCGGCATAAACACAGCAGTGAAAAGCAGCTAAACCCCATTATAAAAATAAATTACTTTGAAAAACCCATGAAACAAAGACAGTGAAAGAGAGAGAAATTCTTACACAATGCGTTCAGGGGCTGTGATGCAACCTGGATTGACCATTTCTAGACCCACAGCTGGATGAGACATAAGGGTGGACACTCTTGGGGCTGAGAGGTTTGGTGAGGTTGGGTGAGCAAACGCAGACCCTTTAAAGTAATACTGCGTGGTACCCATCGCATGGGTCCCAAATCTCCAGGTTCAAGGGCATCTTCCTACATCGAAAACATGCATGAGAAAACAAAAAAGATGGTACACCATGTGATGGGGAAAGGTTTCTAAAACGCACCTCATTTCTCTTCTCCTTGTGCCCGGGGTCGCCATTCCAGCCGCTTTACTAACAATCTCCCTACTTGGAGCATCAGCACCTTTAACCTCCTGTTCCGTACAGGTTGCAATTTGTCCTGAGGATGAACGGGAATACGGGGAACCAGTGAGAGACTAGCTCTTGGTGTTGGGACAGGCACAGGTCACTCTATTTTCCCATCAGGAAGAAGAATTAACCACAGGCTCATCCTCCCCCCCGGAACCAGAACAGGGCCTGAAGCCATCCTGCGCTTTTGCGGCCAGCTCCCAAAAAAGCGAGTTGTAAAATGGAGCTTCAGGGCACTGCAATTCACAAACCTGCAGAGTTATAAATGATAACTCTCGTCCACAAATATATTGAGGGAAGGCAAAGAAGAGGATTTGAAAGCAAGGCAGAAATGCAGGAAACAGATTTCAGGAGGTAGATTCGAATCGCCTTTAAAGCACATGAAAAGCGGCAAAACGTTGACAATGATGCCCTTGGCCAAAAAGGGCGTATGCGTTTTTTCCTGAATATATTCAGGAAAAAACGCATACGCCCTTTTTGGCCAACCAAGCAACCTGGAAAGGCAAATCAGGGCTACAAAGAAGACTCGCTACCCATCGGTCAAAAGGGCCATGCTGAAAAAAGTCTCAAAACCAGAAATGCAGGACAGGCCATGGAGAAATGGGAGCCTTGCTACACTGATGGGCGGGATGTAAATTGCCAACAGCCACTCTGGAGAAGTGTACGGTGTGTCCTGAAACATCTAAAAAACACAGCTTAGAGAGCTTAGGGCACTTCCACTCATGGGGGTATAAATTGGGAAAATGAAAAATCAGCAAGACACAAGCACCCCAAAGTTTAGGGCTGCTCTGTTGACAAGGACCTCCACTTCATTCCACCTTCAATATCCCAGGAGGGAGAAAAATGGATAAAGAAGTTGTGGTCCTTATGTACAATGGAATATCACTCAGCCATGAAATCAATGTCATAAGGCTAATAGCAGCATGATGAGTGGATTTAGGTACGACGATTCTAAGTGAAATAAGTCACACAGAAAAGGACACTTCTCATAAGGTATCACTTATAGAGGGAATGTAAAAACCGTTACACTTGAACTGAATTACAAAACAGAACAGAGTCACACATGCAGAAATCACACTATGGCTGCTTAACGGGAAAGGTGAGGTGGGGTGATACATAAAACAAGGGTTTCAAATTAGCTCAGATACCGTTCCATAAACCCAATATGTAATAGACAAGACCTACTCCTTGCTCAGAGAACTGGACTCAACACGCCCTATTCACCGCACAAGAATATATCTGACTAGTAATAATCTTAAAACCTATGTATTGATATCTCTCTGTTAGTGTGTCAAGTGGGTGTAAAGCGGCATAAACACAGCAGTGAAAAGCAGCTAAACCCCATTACAAAAATAAATTACTTTGAAAAACCCATGAAACAAAGACAGTGAAAGAGAGAGAAATTCTTACACAATGCGTTCAGGGGCTGTGATGCAACCTGGATTGACCATATCTAGACCCACAGCTGGATGAGACATAAGGGTGGACACTCTTGGGGCTGAGAGGTTTGGTGAGGTTGGGTGAGCAAACGCAGACCCTTTAAAGTAATACTGCGTGGTACCCATCGCATGGGTCCCAAATCTCCAGGTTCAAGGGCATCTTCCTACATCGAAAACATGCATGAGAAAACAAAAAGATGGTACACCATGTGATGGGGAAAGGTTTCTAAAACGCACCTCATTTCTCTTCTCCTTGTGCCCGGGGTCGCCATTCCAGCCGCTTTACTAACAATCTCCCTACTTGGAGCATCAGCACCTTTAACCTCCTGTTCCGTACAGGTTGCAATTTGTCCTGAGGATGAACGGGTAGACGGGGAACCAGTGAGAGACTAGCTCTTGGTGTTGGGACAGGCACAGGTCACTCTATTTTCCCATCAGGAAGAAGAATTAACCACAGGCTCATCCTCCCCCCCCGGAACCAGAACAGGGCCTGAAGCCATCCTGCGCTTTTGCGGCCAGCTCCCAAAAAAGCGAGTTGTACAATGGAGCTTCAGGGCACTGCAATTCACAAACCTGCAGAGTTATAAATGATAACTCTCGTCCACAAATATATTTAGGGAAGGCAAAGAAGAGGATTTGAAATCAAGGCAGAAATGCAGGAAACAGATTTCAGGAGGTAGATTCGAATCGCCTTTAAAGCACATGAAAAGCGGCAAAACGTTGACAATGATGCTCTTGGCCAAAAAGGGCGTATGCGTTTTTTCCTGAATATATTCAGGAAAAAACGCATACGCCCTTTTTGGCCAACCAAGCAACCTGGAAAGGCAAATCAGGGCTACAAAGAAGACTCGCTACCCATCGGTCAAAAGGGCCATGCTGAAAAAAGTCTCAAAACCAGAAATGCAGGACAGGCCATGGAGAAATGGGAGCCTTGCTACACTGATGGGCGGGATGTAAATTGCCAACAGCCACTCTGGAGAAGTGTACGGTGTGTCCTGAAACATCTAAAAAACACAGCTTAGAGAGCATAGGGCACTTCCACTCATGGGGGTATAAATTGGGAAAATGAAAAATCAGCAAGACACAAGCACCCCAAAGTTTAGGGCTGCTCTGTTGACAAGGACCTCCACTTCATTCCACCTTCAATATCCCAGGAGGGAGAAAAATGGATTAAGAAGTTGAGGTCCTTATGTACAATGGAATATCACTCAGCCATGAAATCAATGTCATAAGGCTAATAGCAGCATGATGAGTGGATTTAGGTACGACGATTCTAAGTGAAATAAGTCACACAGAAAAGGACACTTCTCATAAGGTATCACTTATAGAGGGAATGTAAAAACCGTTACACTTGAACTGAATTACAAAACAGAACAGAGTCACACATGCAGAAAACACACTATGGCTGCTTAACGGGAAAGGTAAGGTGGGGTGATACATAAAACAAGGGTTTCAAATTAGCTCAGATACCGTTCCATAAACCCAATATGTAATAGACAAGACCTACTCCTTGCTCAGAGAACTGGACTCAACACGCCCTATTCACCGCACAAGAATATATCTGACTAGTAATAATCTTAAAACCTATGTATTGATATCTCTCTGTTAGTGTGTCAAGTGGGTGTAAAGCGGCATAAACACAGCAGTGAAAAGCAGCTAAACCCCATTATCAAAATAAATTACTTTGAAACACCCATGAAACAAAGACAGTGAAAGAGAGAGAAATTCTTACACAATGCGTTCAGGGGCTGTGATGCAACCTGGATTGACCATATCTAGACCCACAGCTGGATGAGACATAAGGGTGGACACTCTTGGGGCTGAGAGGTTTGGTGAGGTTGGGTGAGCAAACGCAGACCCTTTAAAGTAATACTGCGTGGTACCCATCGCATGGGTCCCAAATCTCCAGGTTCAAGGGCATCTTCCTACATCGAAAACATGCATGAGAAAACAAAAAGATGGTACACCATGTGATGGGGAAAGGTTTCTAAAACGCACCTCATTTCTCTTCTCCTTGTGCCCGGGTTCGCCATTCCAGCCGCTTTACTAACAATCTCCCTACTTGGAGCATCAGCACCTTTAACCTCCTGTTCCGTACAGGTTGCAATTTGTCCTGAGGATGAACGGGTAGACGGGGAACCAGTGAGAGACTAGCTCTTGGTGTTGGGACAGGCACAGGTCACTCTATTTTCCCATCAGGAAGAAGAATTAACCACAGGCTCATCCTCCCCCCCGGAACCAGAACAGGGCCTGAAGCCATCCTGCGCTTTTGCGGCCAGCTCCCAAAAAAGCGAGTTGTAAAATGGAGCTTCAGGGCACTGCAATTCACAAACCTGCAGAGTTATAAATGATAACTCTCGTCCACAAATATATTGAGGGAAGGCAAAGAAGAGGATTTGAAATCAAGGCAGAAATGCAGGAAACAGATTTCAGGAGGTAGATTCGAATCGCCTTTAAAGCACATGAAAAGCGGCAAAACGTTGACAATGATGCCCTTGGCCAAAAAGGGCGTATGCGTTTTTTCCTGAATATATTCAGGAAAAAACGCATACGCCCTTTTTGGCCAACCAAGCAACCTGGAAAGGCAAATCAGGGCTACAAAGAAGACTCGCTACCCATCGGTCAAAAGGGCCATGCTGAAAAAAGTCTCAAAACCAGAAATGCAGGACAGGCCATGGAGAAATGGGAGCCTTGCTACACTGATGGGCGGGATGTAAATTGCCAACAGCCACTCTGGAGAAGTGTACGGTGTGTCCTGAAACATCTAAAAAACACAGCTTAGAGAGCATAGGGCACTTCCACTCATGGGGGTATAAATTGGGAAAATGAAAAATCAGCAAGACACAAGCACCCCAAAGTTTAGGGCTGCTCTGTTGACAAGGACCTCCACTTCATTCCACCTTCAATATCCCAGGAGGGAGAAAAATGGATAAAGAAGTTGTGGTCCTTATGTACAATGGAATATCACTCAGCCATGAAATCAATGTCATAAGGCTAATAGCAGCATGATGAGTGGATTTAGGTACGACGATTCTAAGTGAAATAAGTCACACAGAAAAGGACACTTCTCATAAGGTATCACTTATAGAGGGACTGTAAAAACCGTTACACTTGAACTGAATTACAAAACAGAACAGAGTCACACATGCAGAAAACACACTATGGCTGCTTAACGGGAAAGGTGAGGTGGGGTGATACATAAAACAAGGGTTTCAAATTAGCTCAGATACCGTTCCATAAACCCAATATGTAATAGACAAGACCTACTCCTTGCTCAGAGAACTGGACTCAACACGCCCTATTCACCGCACAAGAATATATCTGACTAGTAATAATCTTAAAACCTATGTATTGATATCTCTCTGTTAGTGTGTCAAGTGGGTGTAAAGCGGCATAAACACAGCAGTGAAAAGCAGCTAAACCCCATTATAAAAATAAATTACTTTGAAAAACCCATGAAACAAAAACAGTGAAAGAGAGAGAAATTCTTACACAATGCGTTCAGGGGCTGTGATGCAACCTGGATTGACCATTTCTAGACCCACAGCTGGATGAGACATAAGGGTGGACACTCTTGGGGCTGAGAGGTTTGGTGAGGTTGGGTGAGCAAACGCAGACCCTTTAAAGTAATACTGCGTGGTACCCATCGCATGGGTCCCAAATCTCCAGGTTCAAGGGCATCTTCCTACATCGAAAACATGCATGAGAAAACAAAAAGATGGTACACCATGTGATGGGGAAAGGTTTCTAAAACGCACCTCATTTCTCTTCTCCTTGTGCCCGGGTTAGCCATTCCAGCTGCTTTACTAACAATCTCCCTACTTGGAGCATCAGCACCTTTAACCTCCTGTTCCGTACAGGTTGCAATTTGTCCTGAGGATGAACGGGTAGACGGGGAACCAGTGAGAGACTAGCTCTTGGTGTTGGGACAGGCACAGGTCACTCTATTTTCCCATCAGGAAGAAGAATTAACCACAGGCTCATCCTCCCCCCCGGAACCAGAACAGGGCCTGAAGCCATCCTGCGCTTTTGCGGCCAGCTCCCAAAAAAGCGAGTTGTAAAATGGAGCTTCAGGGCACTGCAATTCACAAACCTGCAGAGTTATAAATGATAACTCTCGTCCACAAATATATTGAGGGAAGGCAAAGAAGAGGATTTGAAATCAAGGCAGAAATGCAGGAAACAGATTTCAGGAGGTAGATTCGAATCGCCTTTAAAGCACATGAAAAGCGGCAAAACGTTGACAATGATGCCCTTGGCCAAAAAGGGCGTATGCGTTTTTTCCTGAATATATTCAGGAAAAAACGCATACGCCCTTTTTGGCCAACCAAGCAAACTGGAAAGGCAAATCAGGGCTACAAAGAAGACTCGCTACCCATCGGTCAAAAGGGCCATGCTGAAAAAAGTCTCAAAACCAGAAATGCAGGACAGGCCATGGAGAAATGGGAGCCTTGCTACACTGATGGGCGGGATGTAAATTGCCAACAGCCACTCTGGAGAAGTGTACGGTGTGTCCTGAAACATCTAAAAAACACAGCTTAGAGAGCTTAGGGCACTTCCACTCATGGGGGTATAAATTGGGAAAATGAAAAATCAGCAAGACACAAGCACCCCAAAGTTTAGGGCTGCTCTGTTGACAAGGACCTCCACTTCATTCCACCTTCAATATCCCAGGAGGGAGAAAAATGGATAAAGAAGTTGTGGTCCTTATGTACAATGGAATATCACTCAGCCATGAAATCAATGTCATAAGGCTAATAGCAGCATGATGAGTGGATTTAGGTACGACGATTCTAAGTGAAATAAGTCACACAGAAAAGGACACTTCTCATAAGGTATCACTTATAGAGGGAATGTAAAAACCGTTACACTTGAACTGAATTACAAAACAGAACAGAGTCACACATGCAGAAATCACACTATGGCTGCTTAACGGGAAAGGTGAGGTGGGGTGATACATAAAACAAGGGTTTCAAATTAGCTCAGATACCGTTCCATAAACCCAATATGTAATAGACAAGACCTACTCCTTGCTCAGAGAACTGGACTCAACACGCCCTATTCACCGCACAAGAATATATCTGACTAGTAATAATCTTAAAACCTATGTATTGATATCTCTCTGTTAGTGTGTCAAGTGGGTGTAAAGCGGCATAAACACAGCAGTGAAAAGCAGCTAAACCCCATTACAAAAATAAATTACTTTGAAAAACCCATGAAACAAAGACAGTGAAAGAGAGAGAAATTCTTACACAATGCGTTCAGGGGCTGTGATGCAACCTGGATTGACCATATCTAGACCCACAGCTGGATGAGACATAAGGGTGGACACTCTTGGGGCTGAGAGGTTTGGTGAGGTTGGGTGAGCAAACGCAGACCCTTTAAAGTAATACTGCGTGGTACCCATCGCATGGGTCCCAAATCTCCAGGTTCAAGGGCATCTTCCTACATCGAAAACATGCATGAGAAAACAAAAAAGATGGTACACCATGTGATGGGGAAAGGTTTCTAAAACGCACCTCATTTCTCTTCTCCTTGTGCCCGGGGTCGCCATTCCAGCCGCTTTACTAACAATCTCCCTACTTGGAGCATCAGCACCTTTAACCTCCTGTTCCGTACAGGTTGCAATTTGTCCTGAGGATGAACGGGTAGACTGGGAACCAGTGAGAGACTAGCTCTTGTTGTTGGGACAGGCACAGGTCACTCTATTTTCCCATCAGGAAGAAGAATTAACCACAGGCTCATCCTCCCCCCCGGAACCAGAACAGGGCCTGAAGCCATCCTGCGCTTTTGCGGCCAGCTCCCAAAAAAGCGAGTTGTAAAATGGAGCTTCAGGGCACTGCAATTCACAAACCTGCAGAGTTATAAATGATAACTCTCGTCCACAAATATATTGAGGGAAGGCAAAGAAGAGGATTTGAAAGCAAGGCAGAAATGCAGGAAACAGATTTCAGGAGGTAGATTCGAATCGCCTTTAAAGCACATGAAAAGCGGCAAAACGTTGACAATGATGCCCTTGGCCAAAAAGGGCGTATGCGTTTTTTCCTGAATATATTCAGGAAAAAACGCATACGCCCTTTTTGGCCAACCAAGCAACCTGGAAAGGCAAATCAGCGCTACAAAGAAGACTCGCTACCCATCGGTCAAAAGGGCCATGCTGAAAAAGGTCTCAAAACCAGAAATGCAGGACAGGCCATGGAGAAATGCGAGCCTTGCTACACTGATGGGCGGGATGTAAATTGCCAACAGCCACTCTGGAGAAGTGTACGGTGTGTCCTGAAACATCTAAAAAACACAGCTTAGAGAGCATAGGGCACTTCCACTCATGGGGGTATAAATTGGGAAAATGAAAAATCAGCAAGACACAAGCACCCCAAAGTTTAGGGCTGCTCTGTTGACAAGGACCTCCACTTCATTCCACCTTCAATATCCCAGGAGGGAGAAAAATGGATAAAGAAGTTGTGGTCCTTATGTACAATGGAATATCACTCAGCCATGAAATCAATGTCATAAGGCTAATAGCAGCATGATGAGTGGATTTAGGTACGACGATTCTAAGTGAAATAAGTCACACAGAAAAGGACACTTCTCATAAGGTATCACTTATAGAGGGACTGTAAAAACCGTTACACTTGAACTGAATTACAAAACAGAACAGAGTCACACATGCAGAAAACACACTATGGCTGCTTAACGGGAAAGGTGAGGTGGGGTGATACATAAAACAAGGGTTTCAAATTAGCTCAGATACCGTTCCATAAACCCAATATGTAATAGACAAGACCTACTCCTTGCTCAGAGAACTGGACTCAACACGCCCTATTCACCGCACAAGAATATATCTGACTAGTAATAATCTTAAAACCTATGTATTGATATCTCTCTGTTAGTGTGTCAAGTGGGTGTAAAGCGGCATAAACACAGCAGTGAAAAGCAGCTAAACCCCATTACAAAAATAAATTACTTTGAAAAACCCATGAAACAACGACAGTGAAAGAGAGAGAAATTCTTACACAATGCGTTCAGGGGCTGTGATGCAACCTGGATTGACCATATCTAGACCCACAGCTGGATGAGACATAAGGGTGGACACTCTTGGGGCTGAGAGGTTTGGTGAGGTTGGGTGAGCAAACGCAGACCCTTTAAAGTAATACTGCGTGGTACCCATCGCATGGGTCCCAAATCTCCAGGTTCAAGGGCATCTTCCTACATCGAAAACATGCATGAGAAAACAAAAAGATGGTACACCATGTGATGGGGAAAGGTTTCTAAAACGCACCTCATTTCTCTTCACCTTGTGCCCGGGTTCGCCATTCCATCCGCTTTACTAACAATCTCCCTACTTGGAGCATCAGCACCTTTAACCTCCTGTTCCGTACAGGTTGCAATTTGTCCTGAGGATGAACGGGTAGACGGGGAACCAGTGAGAGACTAGCTCTTGGTGTTGGGACAGGCACAGGTCACTCTATTTTCCCATCAGGAAGAAGAATTAACCACAGGCTCATCCTCCCCCCCGGAACCAGAACAGGGCCTGAAGCCATCCTGCGCTTTTGCGGCCAGCTCCCAAAAAAGCGAGTTGTAAAATGGAGCTTCAGGGCACTGCAATTCACAAACCTGCAGAGTTATAAATGATAACTCTCGTCCACAAATATATTGAGGGAAGGCAAAGAAGAGGATTTGAAAGCAAGGCAGAAATGCAGGAAACAGATTTCAGGAGGTAGATTCGAATCGCCTTTAAAGCACATGAAAAGCGGCAAAACGTTGACAATGATGCCCTTGGCCAAAAAGGGCGTATGCGTTTTTTCCTGAATATATTCAGGAAAAAACGCATACGCCCTTTTTGGCCAACCAAGCAACCTGGAAAGGCAAATCAGCGCTACAAAGAAGACTCGCTACCCATCGGTCAAAAGGGCCATGCTGAAAATAGTGTCAAAACCAGAAATGCAGGACAGGCCATGGAGAAATGGGAGCCTTGCTACACTGATGGGCGGGATGTAAATTGCCAACAGCCACTCTGGAGAAGTGTACGGTGTGTCCTGAAACATCTAAAAAACACAGCTTAGAGAGCATAGGGCACTTCCACTCATGGGGGTATAAATTGGGAAAATGAAAAATCAGCAAGACACAAGCACCCCAAAGTTTAGGGCTGCTCTGTTGACAAGGACCTCCACTTCATTCCACCTTCAATATCCCAGGAGGGAGAAAAATGGATAAAGAAGTTGTGGTCCTTATGTACAATGGAATATCACTCAGCCATGAAATCAATGTCATAAGGCTAATAGCAGCATGATGAGTGGATTTAGGTACGACGATTCTAAGTGAAATAAGTCACACAGAAAAGGACACTTCTCATAAGGTATCACTTATAGAGGGACTGTAAAAACCGTTACACTTGAACTGAATTACAAAACAGAACAGAGTCACACATGCAGAAATCACACTATGGCTGCTTAACGGGAAAGGTGAGGTGGGGTGATACATAAAACAAGGGTTTCAAATTAGCTCAGATACCGTTCCATAAACCCAATATGTAATAGACAAGACCTACTCCTTGCTCAGAGAACTGGACTCAACACGCCCTATTCACCGCACAAGAATATATCTGACTAGTAATAATCGTAAAACCTATGTATTGATATCTCTCTGTTAGTGTGTCAAGTGGGTGTAAAGCGGCATAAACACAGCAGTGAAAAGCAGCTAAACCCCATTACAAAAATAAATTACTTTGAAAAACCCATGAAACAAAGACAGTGAAAGAGAGAGAAATTCTTACACAATGCGTTCAGGGGCTGTGATGCAACCTGGATTGACCATATCTAGACCCACAGCTGGATGAGACATAAGGGTGGACACTCTTGGGGCTGAGAGGTTTGGTGAGGTTGGGTGAGCAAACGCAGACCCTTTAAAGTAATACTGCGTGGTACCCATCGCATGGGTCCCAAATCTCCAGGTTCAAGGGCATCTTCCTACATCGAAAACATGCATGAGAAAACAAAAAGATGGTACACCATGTGATGGGGAAAGGTTTCTAAAACGCACCTCATTTCTCTTCTCCTTGTGCCCGGGTTCGCCATTCCAGCCGCTTTACTAACAATCTCCCTACTTGGAGCATCAGCACCTTTAACCTCCTGTTCCGTACAGGTTGCAATTTGTCCTGAGGATGAACGGGTAGACGGGGAACCAGTGAGAGACTAGCTCTTGGTGTTGGGACAGGCACAGGTCACTCTATTTTCCCATCAGGAAGAAGAATTCACCACAGGCTCATCCTCCCCCCCGGAACCAGAACAGGGCCTGAAGCCATCCTGCGCTTTTGCGGCCAGCTCCCAAAAAAGCGAGTTGTACAATGGAGCTTCAGGGCACTGCAATTCACAAACCTGCAGAGTTATAAATGATAACTCTCGTCCACAAATATATTGAGGGAAGGCAAAGAAGAGGATTTGAAATCAAGGCAGAAATGCAGGAAACAGATTTCAGGAGGTAGATTCGAATCGCCTTTAAAGCACATGAAAAGCGGCAAAACGTTGACAATGATGCCCTTGGCCAAAAAGGGCGTATGCGTTTTTTCCTGAATATATTCAGGAAAAAACGCATACGCCCTTTTTGGCCAACCAAGCAACCTGGAAAGGCAAATCAGGGCTACAAAGAAGACTCGCTACCCATCGGTCAAAAGGGCCATGCTGAAAAAAGTCTCAAAACCAGAAATGCAGGACAGGCCATGGAGAAATGGGAGCCTTGCTACACTGATGGGCGGGATGTAAATTGCCAACAGCCACTCTGGAGAAGTGTACGGTGTGTCCTGAAACATCTAAAAAACACAGCTTAGAGAGCATAGGGCACTTCCACTCATGGGGGTATAAATTGGGAAAATGAAAAATCAGCAAGACACAAGCACCCCAAAGTTTAGGGCTGCTCTGTTGACAAGGACCTCCACTTCATTCCACCTTCAATATCCCAGGAGGGAGAAAAATGGATAAAGAAGTTGTGGTCCTTATGTACAATGGAATATCACTCAGCCATGAAATCAATGTCATAAGGCTAATAGCAGCATGATGAGTGGATTTAGGTACGACGATTCTAAGTGAAATAAGTCACACAGAAAAGGACACTTCTCATAAGGTATCACTTATAGAGGGACTGTAAAAACCGTTACACTTGAACTGAATTACAAAACAGAACAGAGTCACACATGCAGAAAACACACTATGGCTGCTTAACGGGAAAGGTGAGGTGGGGTGATACATAAAACAAGGGTTTCAAATTAGCTCAGATACCGTTCCATAAACCCAATATGTAATAGACAAGACCTACTCCTTGCTCAGAGAACTGGACTCAACACGCCCTATTCACCGCACAAGAATATATCTGACTAGTAATAATCTTAAAACCTATGTATTGATATCTCTCTGTTAGTGTGTCAAGTGGGTGTAAAGCGGCATAAACACAGCAGTGAAAAGCAGCTAAACCCCATTATAAAAATAAATTACTTTGAAAAACCCATGAAACAAAGACAGTGAAAGAGAGAGAAATTCTTACACAATGCGTTCAGGGGCTGTGATGCAACCTGGATTGACCATATCTAGACCCACAGCTGGATGAGACATAAGGGTGGACACTCTTGGGGCTGAGAGGTTTGGTGAGGTTGGGTGAGCAAACGCAGACCCTTTAAAGTAATACTGCGTGGTACCCATCGCATGGGTCCCAAATCTCCAGGTTCAAGGGCATCTTCCTACATCGAAAACATGCATGAGAAAACAAAAAGATGGTACACCATGTGATGGGGAAAGGTTTCTAAAACGCACCTCATTTCTCTTCTCCTTGTGCCCGGGTTCGCCATTCCATCCGCTTTACTAACAATCTCCCTACTTGGAGCATCAGCACCTTTAACCTCCTGTTCCGTACAGGTTGCAATTTGTCCTGAGGATGAACGGGTAGACGGGGAACCAGTGAGAGACTAGCTCTTGGTGTTGGGACAGGCACAGGTCACTCTATTTTCCCATCAGGAAGAAGAATTCACCACAGGCTCATCCTCCCCCCCGGAACCAGAACAGGGCCTGAAGCCATCCTGCGCTTTTGCGGCCAGCTCCCAAAAAAGCGAGTTGTAAAATGGAGCTTCAGGGCACTGCAATTCACAAACCTGCAGAGTTATAAATGATAACTCTCGTCCACAAATATATTGAGGGAAGGCAAAGAAGAGGATTTGAAAGCAAGGCAGAAATGCAGGAAACAGATTTCAGGAGGTAGATTCGAATCGCCTTTAAAGCACATGAAAAGCGGCAAAACGTTGACAATGATGCCCTTGGCCAAAAAGGGCGTATGCGTTTTTTCCTGAATATATTCAGGAAAAAACGCATACGCCCTTTTTGGCCAACCAAGCAACCTGGAAAGGCAAATCAGGGCTACAAAGAAGACTCGCTACCCATCGGTCAAAAGGGCCATGCTGAAAAAAGTCTCAAAACCAGAAATGCAGGACAGGCCATGGAGAAATGGGAGCCTTGCTACACTGATGGGCGGGATGTAAATTGCCAACAGCCACTCTGGAGAAGTGTACGGTGTGTCCTGAAACATCTAAAAAACACAGCTTAGAGAGCATAGGGCACTTCCACTCATGGGGGTATAAATTGGGAAAATGAAAAATCAGCAAGACACAAGCACCCCAAAGTTTAGGGCTGCTCTGTTGACAAGGACCTCCACTTCATTCCACCTTCAATATCCCAGGAGGGAGAAAAATGGATAAAGAAGTTGTGGTCCTTATGTACAATGGAATATCACTCAGCCATGAAATCAATGTCATAAGGCTAATAGCAGCATGATGAGTGGATTTAGGTACGACGATTCTAAGTGAAATAAGTCACACAGAAAAGGACACTTCTCATAAGGTATCACTTATAGAGGGACTGTAAAAACCGTTACACTTGAACTGAATTACAAAACAGAACAGAGTCACACATGCAGAAAACACACTATGGCTGCTTAACGGGAAAGGTGAGGTGGGGTGATACATAAAACAAGGGTTTCAAATTAGCTCAGATACCGTTCCATAAACCCAATATGTAATAGACAAGACCTACTCCTTGCTCAGAGAACTGGACTCAACACGCCCTATTCACCACACAAGAATATATCTGACTAGTAATAATCTTAAAACCTATGTATTGATATCTCTCTGTTAGTGTGTCAAGTGGGTGTAAAGCGGCATAAACACAGCAGTGAAAAGCAGCTAAACCCCATTACAAAAATAAATTACTTTGAAAAACCCATGAAACAAAGACAGTGAAAGAGAGAGAAATTCTTACACAATGCGTTCAGGGGCTGTGATGCAACCTGGATTGACCATATCTAGACCCACAGCTGGATGAGACATAAGGGTGGACACTCTTGGGGCTGAGAGGTTTGGTGAGGTTGGGTGAGCAAACGCAGACCCTTTAAAGTAATACTGCGTGGTACCCATCGCATGGGTCCCAAATCTCCAGGTTCAAGGGCATCTTCCTACATCGAAAACATGCATGAGAAAACAGAAAGATGGTACACCATGTGATGGGGAAAGGTTTCTAAAACGCACCTCATTTCTCTTCTCCTTGTGCCCGGGTTCGCCATTCCATCCGCTTTACTAACAATCTCCCTACTTGGAGCATCAGCACCTTTAACCTCCTGTTCCGTACAGGTTGCAATTTGTCCTGAGGATGAACGGGTAGACGGGGAACCAGTGAGAGACTAGCTCTTGGTGTTGGGACAGGCACAGGTCACTCTATTTTCCCATCAGGAAGAAGAATTAACCACAGGCTCATCCTCCCCCCCGGAACCAGAACAGGGCCTGAAGCCATCCTGCGCTTTTGCGGCCAGCTCCCAAAAAAGCGAGTTGTAAAATGGAGCTTCAGGGCACTGCAATTCACAAACCTGCAGAGTTATAAATGATAACTCTCGTCCACAAATATATTGAGGGAAGGCAAAGAAGAGGATTTGAAATCAAGGCAGAAATGCAGGAAACAGATTTCAGGAGGTAGATTCGAATCGCCTTTAAAGCACATGAAAAGCGGCAAAACGTTGACAATGATGCCCTTGGCCAAAAAGGGCGTATGCGTTTTTTCCTGAATATATTCAGGAAAAAACGCATACGCCCTTTTTGGCCAACCAAGCAACCTGGAAATGCAAATCAGTGCTACAAAGAAGACTCGCTACCCATCGGTCAAAAGGGCCATGCTGAAAAAAGTCTCAAAACCAGAAATGCAGGACAGGCCATGGAGAAATGGGAGCCTTGCTACTCTGATGGGCGGGATGTAAATTGCCAACAGCCACTCTGGAGAAGTGTACGGTGTGTCCTGAAACATCTAAAAAACACAGCTTAGAGAGCATAGGGCACTTCCACTCATGGGGGTATAAATTGGGAAAATGAAAAATCAGCAAGACACAAGCACCCCAAAGTTTAGGGCTGCTCTGTTGACAAGGACCTCCACTTCATTCCACCTTCAATATCCCAGGAGGGAGAAAAATGGATAAAGAAGTTGTGGTCCTTATGTACAATGGAATATCACTCAGCCATGAAATCAATGTCATAAGGCTAATAGCAGCATGATGAGTGGATTTAGGTACGACGATTCTAAGTGAAATAAGTCACACAGAAAAGGACACTTCTCATAAGGTATCACTTAAAGAGGGAATGTAAAAACCGTTACACTTGAACTGAATTACAAAACAGAACAGAGTCACACATGCAGAAAACACACTATGGCTGCTTAACGGGAAAGGTGAGGTGGGGTGATACATAAAAAAAGGGTTTCAAATTAGCTCAGATACCGTTCCATAAACCCAATATGTAATAGACAAGACCTACTCCTTGCTCAGAGAACTGGACTCAACACGCCCTATTCACCGCACAAGAATATATCTGACTAGTAATAATCTTAAAACCTATGTATTGATATCTCTCTGTTAGTGTGTCAAGTGGGTGTAAAGCGGCATAAACACAGCAGTGAAAAGCAGCTAAACCCCATTATAAAAATAAATTACTTTGAAAAACCCATGAAACAAAGACAGTGAAAGAGAGAGAAATTCTTACACAATGCGTTCAGGGGCTGTGATGCAACCTGGATTGACCATATCTAGACCCACAGCTGGATGAGACATAAGGGTGGACACTCTTGGGGCTGAGAGGTTTGGTGAGGTTGGGTGAGCAAACGCAGACCCTTTAAAGTAATACTGCGTGGTACCCATCGCATGGGTCCCAAATCTCCAGGTTCAAGGGCATCTTCCTACATCGAAAACATGCATGAGAAAACAAAAAGATGGTACACCATGTGATGGGGAAAGGTTTCTAAAACGCACCTCATTTCTCTTCTCCTTGTGCCCGGGTTAGCCATTCCAGCTGCTTTACTAACAATCTCCCTACTTGGAGCATCAGCACCTTTAACCTCCTGTTCCGTACAGGTTGCAATTTGTCCTGAGGATGAACGGGTAGACGGGGAACCAGTGAGAGACTAGCTCTTGGTGTTGGGACAGGCACAGGTCACTCTATTTTCCCATCAGGAAGAAGAATTAACCACAGGCTCATCCTCCCCCCTGGAACCAGAACAGGGCCTGAAGCCATCCTGCGCTTTTGCGGCCAGCTCCCAAAAAAGCGAGTTGTAAAATGGAGCTTCAGGGCACTGCAATTCACAAACCTACAGAGTTATAAATGATAACTCTCGTCCACAAATATATTGAGGGAAGGCAAAGAAGAGGATTTGAAAGCAAGGCAGAATTGTAGGAAACAGATTTCAGGAGGTAGATTCGAATCGCCTTTAAAGCACATGAAAAGCGGCAAAACGTTGACAATGATGCCCTTGGCCAAAAAGGGCGTATGCGTTTTTTCCTGAATATATTCAGGAAAAAACGCATACGCCCTTTTTGGCCAACCAAGCAACCTGAAAAGGCAAATCAGCGCTACAAAGCAGACTCGCTACCCATCGGTCAAAAGGGCCATGCTGAAAAAAGTCTCAAAACCAGAAATGCAGGACAGGCCATGGAGAAATGGGAGCCTTGCTACACTGATGTGTGGGATGTAAATTGCCAACAGCCACTCTGGAGAAGTGTACGGTGTGTCCTGAAACATCTAAAAAACACAGCTTAGAGAGCATAGGGCACTTCCACTCATGGGGGTATAAATTGGGAAAATGAAAATTCAGCAAGACACAAGCACCCCAAAGTTTAGGGCTGCTCTGTTGACAAGGACCTCCACTTCATTCCACCTTCAATATCCCAGGAAAGAGAAAAATGGATAAAGAAGTTGTGGTCCTTATGTACAATGGAATATCACTCAGCCATGAAATCAATGTCATAAGGCTAGTAGCAGCATGATGAGTGGATTTAGGTACGACGATTCTAAGTGAAATAAGTCACACAGAAAAGGACACTTCTCATAAGGTATCACTTATAGAGGGAATGTAAAAACCGTTACACTTGAACTGAATTACAAAACAGAACAGAGTCACACATGCAGAAAACACACTATGGCTGCTTAACGGGAAAGGTGAGGTGGGGTGATACATAAAACAAGGGTTTCAAATTAGCTCAGATACCGTTCCATAAACCCAATATGTAATAGACAAGACCTACTCCTTGCTCAGAGAACTGGACTCAACACGCCCTATTCACCGCACAAGAATATATCTGACTAGTAATAATCTTAAAACCTATGTATTGATATCTCTCTGTTAGTGTGTCAAGTGGGTGTAAAGCGGCATAAACACAGCAGTGAAAAGCAGCTAAACCCCATTATAAAAATAAATTACTTTGAAAAACCCATGAAACAAAGACAGTGAAAGAGAGAGAAATTCTTACACAATGCGTTCAGGGGCTGTGATGCAACCTGGATTGACCATATCTAGACCCACAGCTGGATGAGACATAAGGGTGGACACTCTTGGGGCTGAGAGGTTTGGTGAGGTTGGGTGAGCAAACGCAGACCCTTTAAAGTAATACTGCGTGGTACCCATCGCATGGGTCCCAAATCTCCAGGTTCAAGGGCATCTTCCTACATCGAAAACATGCATGAGAAAACAAAAAGATGGTACACCATGTGATGGGGAAAGGTTTCTAAAACGCACCTCATTTCTCTTCTCCTTGTGCCCGGGTTCGCCATTCCATCCGCTTTACTAACAATCTCCCTACTTGGAGCATCAGCACCTTTAACCTCCTGTTCCGTACAGGTTGCAATTTGTCCTGAGGATGAACGGGTAGACTGGGAACCAGTGAGAGACTAGCTCTTGGTGTTGGGACAGGCACAGGTCACTCTATTTTCCCATCAGGAAGAAGAATTAACCACAGGCTCATCCTCCCCCCCGGAACCAGAACAGGGCCTGAAGCCATCCTGCGCTTTTGCGGCCAGCTCCCAAAAAAGCGAGTTGTAAAATGGAGCTTCAGGGCACTGCAATTCACAAACCTGCAGAGTTATAAATGATAACTCTCGTCCACAAATATATTGAGGGAAGGCAAAGAAGAGGATTTGAAATCAAGGCAGAAATGCAGGAAACAGATTTCAGGAGGTAGATTCGAATCACCTTTAAAGCACATGAAAAGCGGCAAAACGTTGACAATGATGCCCTTGGCCAAAAAGGGCGTATGCGTTTTTTCCTGAATATATTCAGGAAAAAACGCATACGCCCTTTTTGGCCAACCAAGCAACCTGGAAATGCAAATCAGTGCTACAAAGAAGACTCGCTACCCATCGGTCAAAAGGGCCATGCTGAAAAAAGTCTCAAAACCAGAAATGCAGGACAGGCCATGGAGAAATGGGAGCCTTGCTACTCTGATGGGCGGGATGTAAATTGCCAACAGCCACTCTGGAGAAGTGTACGGTGTGTCCTGAAACATCTAAAAAACACAGCTTAGAGAGCATAGGGCACTTCCACTCATGGGGGTATAAATTGGGAAAATGAAAAATCAGCAAGACACAAGCACCCCAAAGTTTAGGGCTGCTCTGTTGACAAGGACCTCCACTTCATTCCACCTTCAATATCCCAGGAGGGAGAAAAATGGATAAAGAAGTTGTGGTCCTTATGTACAATGGAATATCACTCAGCCATGAAATCAATGTCATAAGGCTAATAGCAGCATGATGAGTGGATTTAGGTACGACGATTCTAAGTGAAATAAGTCACACAGAAAAGGACACTTCTCATAAGGTATCACTTAAAGAGGGAATGTAAAAACCGTTACACTTGAACTGAATTACAAAACAGAACAGAGTCACACATGCAGAAAACACACTATGGCTGCTTAACGGGAAAGGTGAGGTGGGGTGATACATAAAAAAAGGGTTTCAAATTAGCTCAGATACCGTTCCATAAACCCAATATGTAATAGACAAGACCTACTCCTTGCTCAGAGAACTGGACTCAACACGCCCTATTCACCGCACAAGAATATATCTGACTAGTAATAATCTTAAAACCTATGTATTGATATCTCTCTGTTAGTGTGTCAAGTGGGTGTAAAGCGGCATAAACACAGCAGTGAAAAGCAGCTAAACCCCATTATAAAAATAAATTACTTTGAAAAACCCATGAAACAAAGACAGTGAAAGAGAGAGAAATTCTTACACAATGCGTTCAGGGGCTGTGATGCAACCTGGATTGACCATATCTAGACCCACAGCTGGATGAGACATAAGGGTGGACACTCTTGGGGCTGAGAGGTTTGGTGAGGTTGGGTGAGCAAACGCAGACCCTTTAAAGTAATACTGCGTGGTACCCATCGCATGGGTCCCAAATCTCCAGGTTCAAGGGCATCTTCCTACATCGAAAACATGCATGAGAAAACAAAAAGATGGTACACCATGTGATGGGGAAAGGTTTCTAAAACGCACCTAATTTCTCTTCTCCTTGTGCCCGGGTTAGCCATTCCAGCTGCTTTACTAACAATCTCCCTACTTGGAGCATCAGCACCTTTAACCTCCTGTTCCGTACAGGTTGCAATTTGTCCTGAGGATGAACGGGTAGACGGGGAACCAGTGAGAGACTAGCTCTTGGTGTTGGGACAGGCACAGGTCACTCTATTTTCCCATCAGGAAGAAGAATTAACCACAGGCTCATCCTCCCCCCCGGAACCAGAACAGGGCCTGAAGCCATCCTGCGCTTTTGCGGCCAGCTCCCAAAAAAGCGAGTTGTAAAATGGAGCTTCAGGGCACTGCAATTCACAAACCTACAGAGTTATAAATGATAACTCTCGTCCACAAATATATTGAGGGAAGGCAAAGAAGAGGATTTGAAATCAAGGCAGAAATGCAGGAAACAGATTTCAGGAGGTAGATTCGAATCGCCTTTAAAGCACATGAAAAGCGGCAAAACGTTGACAATGATGCCCTTGGCCAAAAAGGGCGTATGCGTTTTTTCCTGAATATATTCAGGAAAAAACGCATACGCCCTTTTTGGCCAACCAAGCAACCTGGAAAGGCAAATCAGGGCTACAAAGAAGACTCGCTACCCATCGGTCAAAAGGGCCATGCTGAAAAAAGTCTCAAAACCAGAAATGCAGGACAGGCCATGGAGAAATGGGAGCCTTGCTACACTAATGGGCGGGATGTAAATTGCCAACAGCCACTCTGGAGAAGTGTACGGTGTGTCCTGAAACATCTAAAAAACACAGCTTAGAGAGCATAGGGCACTTCCACTCATGGGGGTATAAATTGGGAAAATGAAAAATCAGCAAGACACAAGCACCCCAAAGTTTAGGGCTGCTCTGTTGACAAGGACCTCCACTTCATTCCACCTTCAATATCCCAGGAGGGAGAAAAATGGATAAAGAAGTTGTGGTCCTTATGTACAATGGAATATCACTCAGCCATGAAATCAATGTCATAAGGCTAATAGCAGCATGATGAGTGGATTTAGGTACGACGATTCTAAGTGAAATAAGTCACACAGAAAAGGACACTTCTCATAAGGTATCACTTATAGAGGGAATGTAAAAACCGTTACACTTGAACTGAATTACAAAACAGAACAGAGTCACACATGCAGAAAACACACTATGGCTGCTTAACGGGAAAGGTGAGGTGGGGTGATACATAAAAAAAGGGTTTCAAATTAGCTCAGATACCGTTCCATAAACCCAATATGTAATAGACAAGACCTACTCCTTGCTCAGAGAACTGGACTCAACACGCCCTATTCACCGCACAAGAATATATCTGACTAGTAATAATCTTAAAACCTATGTATTGATATCTCTCTGTTAGTGTGTCAAGTGGGTGTAAAGCGGCATAAACACAGCAGTGAAAAGCAGCTAAACCCCATTATAAAAATAAATTACTTTGAAAAACCCATGAAACAAAGACAGTGAAAGAGAGAGAAATTCTTACACAATGCGTTCAGGGGCTGTGATGCAACCTGGATTGACCATATCTAGACGCACAGCTGGATGAGACATAAGGGTGGACACTCTTGGGGCTGAGAGGTTTGGTGAGGTTGGGTGAGCAAACGCAGACCCTTTAAAGTAATACTGCGTGGTACCCATCGCATGGGTCCCAAATCTCCAGGTTCAAGGGCATCTTCCTACATCGAAAACATGCATGAGAAAACAAAAAGATGGTACACCATGTGATGGGGAAAGGTTTCTAAAACGCACCTCATTTCTCTTCTCCTTGTGCCCGGGTTAGCCATTCCAGCTGCTTTACTAACAATCTCCCTACTTGGAGCATCAGCACCTTTAACCTCCTGTTCCGTACAGGTTGCAATTTGTCCTGAGGATGAACGGGTAGACGGGGAACCAGTGAGAGACTAGCTCTTGGTGTTGGGACAGGCACAGGTCACTCTATTTTCCCATCAGGAAGAAGAATTAACCACAGGCTCATCCTCCCCCCTGGAACCAGAACAGGGCCTGAAGCCATCCTGCGCTTTTGCGGCCAGCTCCCAAAAAAGCGAGTTGTAAAATGGAGCTTCAGGGCACTGCAATTCACAAACCTACAGAGTTATAAATGATAACTCTCGTCCACAAATATATTGAGGGAAGGCAAAGAAGAGGATTTGAAAGCAAGGCAGAATTGTAGGAAACAGATTTCAGGAGGTAGATTCGAATCGCCTTTAAAGCACATGAAAAGCGGCAAAACGTTGACAATGATGCCCTTGGCCAAAAAGGGCGTATGCGTTTTTTCCTGAATATATTCAGGAAAAAACGCATACGCCCTTTTTGGCCAACCAAGCAACCTGAAAAGGCAAATCAGCGCTACAAAGCAGACTCGCTACCCATCGGTCAAAAGGGCCATGCTGAAAAAAGTCTCAAAACCAGAAATGCAGGACAGGCCATGGAGAAATGGGAGCCTTGCTACACTGATGTGTGGGATGTAAATTGCCAACAGCCACTCTGGAGAAGTGTACGGTGTGTCCTGAAACATCTAAAAAACACAGCTTAGAGAGCATAGGGCACTTCCACTCATGGGGGTATAAATTGGGAAAATGAAAATTCAGCAAGACACAAGCACCCCAAAGTTTAGGGCTGCTCTGTTGACAAGGACCTCCACTTCATTCCACCTTCAATATCCCAGGAAAGAGAAAAATGGATAAAGAAGTTGTGGTCCTTATGTACAATGGAATATCACTCAGCCATGAAATCAATGTCATAAGGCTAGTAGCAGCATGATGAGTGGATTTAGGTACGACGATTCTAAGTGAAATAAGTCACACAGAAAAGGACACTTCTCATAAGGTATCACTTATAGAGGGAATGTAAAAACCGTTACACTTGAACTGAATTACAAAACAGAACAGAGTCACACATGCAGAAAACACACTATGGCTGCTTAACGGGAAAGGTGAGGTGGGGTGATACATAAAACAAGGGTTTCAAATTAGCTCAGATACCGTTCCATAAACCCAATATGTAATAGACAAGACCTACTCCTTGCTCAGAGAACTGGACTCAACACGCCCTATTCACCGCACAAGAATATATCTGACTAGTAATAATCTTAAAACCTATGTATTGATATCTCTCTGTTAGTGTGTCAAGTGGGTGTAAAGCGGCATAAACACAGCAGTGAAAAGCAGCTAAACCCCATTATAAAAATAAATTACTTTGAAAAACCCATGAAACAAAGACAGTGAAAGAGAGAGAAATTCTTACACAATGCGTTCAGGGGCTGTGATGCAACCTGGATTGACCATATCTAGACCCACAGCTGGATGAGACATAAGGGTGGACACTCTTGGGGCTGAGAGGTTTGGTGAGGTTGGGTGAGCAAACGCAGACCCTTTAAAGTAATACTGCGTGGTACCCATCGCATGGGTCCCAAATCTCCAGGTTCAAGGGCATCTTCCTACATCGAAAACATGCATGAGAAAACAAAAAGATGGTACACCATGTGATGGGGAAAGGTTTCTAAAACGCACCTCATTTCTCTTCTCCTTGTGCCCGGGTTCGCCATTCCATCCGCTTTACTAACAATCTCCCTACTTGGAGCATCAGCACCTTTAACCTCCTGTTCCGTACAGGTTGCAATTTGTCCTGAGGATGAACGGGTAGACTGGGAACCAGTGAGAGACTAGCTCTTGGTGTTGGGACAGGCACAGGTCACTCTATTTTCCCATCAGGAAGAAGAATTAACCACAGGCTCATCCTCCCCCCCGGAACCAGAACAGGGCCTGAAGCCATCCTGCGCTTTTGCGGCCAGCTCCCAAAAAAGCGAGTTGTAAAATGGAGCTTCAGGGCACTGCAATTCACAAACCTGCAGAGTTATAAATGATAACTCTCGTCCACAAATATATTGAGGGAAGGCAAAGAAGAGGATTTGAAAGCAAGGCAGAAATGCAGGAAACGGATTTCAGGAGGTAGATTCGAATCGCCTTTAAAGCACATGAAAAGCGGCAAAACGTTGACAATGATGCCCTTGGCCAAAAAGGGCGTATGCGTTTTTTCCTGAATATATTCAGGAAAAAATGCATACGCCCTTTTTGGCCAACCAAGCAACCTGGAAAGGCAAATCAGCGCTACAAAGAAGACTCGCTACCCATCGGTCAAAAGGGCCATGCTGAAAAAAGTCTCAAAACCAGAAATGCAGGACAGGCCATGGAGAAATGGGAGCCTTGCTACACTGATGTGTGGGATGTAAATTGCCAACAGCCACTCTGGAGAAGTGTACGGTGTGTCCTGAAACATCTAAAAAACACAGCTTAGAGAGCATAGGGCACTTCCACTCATGGGGGTATAAATTGGGAAAATGAAAAATCAGCAAGACACAAGCACCCCAAAGTTTAGAGCTGCTCTGTTGACAAAGACCTCCACTTCATTCCACCTTCAATATCCCAGGAGGGAGAAAAATGGATAAAGAAGTTGTGGTCCTTATGTACAATGGAATATCACTCAGCCATGAAATCAATGTCATAAGGCTAATAGCAGCATGATGAGTGGATTTAGGTACGACGATTCTAAGTGAAATAAGTCACACAGAAAAGGACACTTCTCATAAGGTATCACTTATAGAGGGAATGTAAAAACCGTTACACTTGAACTGAATTACAAAACAGAACAGAGTCACACATGCAGAAATCACACTATGGCTGCTTAACGGGAAAGGTGAGGTGGGGTGATACATAAAACAAGGGTTTCAAATTAGCTCAGATACCGTTCCATAAACCCAATATGTAATAGACAAGACCTACTCCTTGCTCAGAGAACTGGACTCAACACGCCCTATTCACCGCACAAGAATATATCTGACTAGTAATAATCTTAAAACCTATGTATTGATATCTCTCTGTTAGTGTGTCAAGTGGGTGTAAAGCGGCATAAACACAGCAGTGAAAAGCAGCTAAACCCCATTACAAAAATAAAATACTTTGAAAAACCCATGAAACAAAGACAGTGAAAGAGAGAGAAATTCTTACACAATGCGTTCAGGGGCTGTGATGCAACCTGGATTGACCATATCTAGACCCACAGCTGGATGAGACATAAGGGTGGACACTCTTGGGGCTGAGAGGTTTGGTGAGGTTGGGTGAGCAAACGCAGACCCTTTAAAGTAATACTGCGTGGTACCCATCGCATGGGTCCCAAATCTCCAGGTTCAAGGGCATCTTCCTACATCGAAAACATGCATGAGAAAACAAAAAGATGGTACACCATGTGATGGGGAAAGGTTTCTAAAACGCACCTCATTTCTCTTCTCCTTGTGCCCGGGTTCGCCATTCCATCCGCTTTACTAACAATCTCCCTACTTGGAGCATCAGCACCTTTAACCTCCTGTTCCGTACAGGTTGCAATTTGTCCTGAGGATGAACGGGTAGACTGGGAACCAGTGAGAGACTAGCTCTTGGTGTTGGGACAGGCACAGGTCACTCTATTTTCCCATCAGGAAGAAGAATTAACCACAGGCTCATCCTCCCCCCCGGAACCAGAACAGGGCCTGAAGCCATCCTGCGCTTTTGCGGCCAGCTCCCAAAAAAGCGAGTTGTAAAATGGAGCTTCAGGGCACTGCAATTCACAAACCTGCAGAGTTATAAATGATAACTCTCGTCCACAAATATATTGAGGGAAGGCAAAGAAGAGGATTTGAAATCAAGGCAGAAATGCAGGAAACAGATTTCAGGAGGTAGATTCGAATCGCCTTTAAAGCACATGAAAAGCGGCAAAACGTTGACAATGATGCCCTTGGCCAAAAAGGGCGTATGCGTTTTTTCCTGAATATATTCAGGAAAAAACGCATACGCCCTTTTTGGCCAACCAAGCAACCTGGAAAGGCAAATCAGGGCTACAAAGAAGACTCGCTACCCATCGGTCAAAAGGGCCATGCTGAAAAAAGTCTCAAAACCAGAAATGCAGGACAGGCCATGGAGAAATGGGAGCCTTGCTACACTGATGTGTGGGATGTAAATTGCCAACAGCCACTCTGGAGAAGTGTACGGTGTGTCCTGAAACATCTAAAAAACACAGCTTAGAGAGCATAGGGCACTTCCACTCATGGGGGTATAAATTGGGAAAATGAAAAATCAGCAAGACACAAGCACCCCAAAGTTTAGAGCTGCTCTGTTGACAAAGACCTCCACTTCATTCCACCTTCAATATCCCAGGAGGGAGAAAAATGGATAAAGAAGTTGTGGTCCTTATGTACAATGGAATATCACTCAGCCATGAAATCAATGTCATAAGGCTAATAGCAGCATGATGAGTGGATTTAGGTACGACGATTCTAAGTGAAATAAGTCACACAGAAAAGGACACTTCTCATAAGGTATCACTTATAGAGGGAATGTAAAAACCGTTACACTTGAACTGAATTACAAAACAGAACAGAGTCACACATGCAGAAATCACACTATGGCTGCTTAACGGGAAAGGTGAGGTGGGGTGATACATAAAACAAGGGTTTCAAATTAGCTCAGATACCGTTCCATAAACCCAATATGTAATAGACAAGACCTACTCCTTGCTCAGAGAACTGGACTCAACACGCCCTATTCACCGCACAAGAATATATCTGACTAGTAATAATCTTAAAACCTATGTATTGATATCTCTCTGTTAGTGTGTCAAGTGGGTGTAAAGCGGCATAAACACAGCAGTGAAAAGCAGCTAAACCCCATTACAAAAATAAATTACTTTGAAAAACCCATGAAACAAAGACAGTGAAAGAGAGCGAAATTCTTACACAATGCGTTCAGGGGCTGTGATGCAACCTGGATTGACCATATCTAGACCCACAGCTGGATGAGACATAAGGGTGGACACTCTTGGGGCTGAGAGGTTTGGTGAGGTTGGGTGAGCAAACGCAGACCCTTTAAAGTAATACTGCGTGGTACCCATCGCATGGGTCCCAAATCTCCAGGTTCAAGGGCATCTTCCTACATCGAAAACATGCATGAGAAAACAAAAAGATGGTACACCATGTGATGGGGAAAGGTTTCTAAAACGCACCTCATTTCTCTTCTCCTTGTGCCCGGGTTAGCCATTCCAGCTGCTTTACTAACAATCTCCCTACTTGGAGCATCAGCACCTTTAACCTCCTGTTCCGTACAGGTTGCAATTTGTCCTGAGGATGAACGGGTAGACGGGGAACCAGTGAGAGACTAGCTCTTGGTGTTGGGACAGGCACAGGTCACTCTATTTTCCCATCAGGAAGAAGAATTAACCACAGGCTCATCCTCCCCCCCGGAACCAGAACAGGGCCTGAAGCCATCCTGCGCTTTTGCGGCCAGCTCCCAAAAAAGCGAGTTGTAAAATGGAGCTTCAGGGCACTGCAATTCACAAACCTACAGAGTTATAAATGATAACTCTCGTCCACAAATATATTGAGGGAAGGCAAAGAAGAGGATTTGAAATCAAGGCAGAATTGTAGGAAACGGATTTCAGGAGGTAGATTCGAATCGCCTTTAAAGCACATGAAAAGCGGCAAAACGTTGACAATGATGCCCTTGGCCAAAAAGGGCGTATGCGTTTTTTCCTGAATATATTCAGGAAAAAACGCATACGCCCTTTTTGGCCAACCAAGCAACCTGAAAAGGCAAATCAGCGCTACAAAGCAGACTCGCTACCCATCGGTCAAAAGGGCCATGCTGAAAAAAGTCTCAAAACCAGAAATGCAGGACAGGCCATGGAGAAATGGGAGCCTTGCTACACTGATGGGCGGGATGTAAATTGCCAACAGCCACTCTGGAGAAGTGTACGGTGTGTCCTGAAACATCTAAAAAACACAGCTTAGAGAGCATAGGGCACTTCCACTCATGGGGGTATAAATTGGGAAAATGAAAATTCAGCAAGACACAAGCACCCCAAAGTTTAGGGCTGCTCTGTTGACAAGGACCTCCACTTCATTCCACCTTCAATATCCCAGGAAAGAGAAAAATGGATAAAGAAGTTGTGGTCCTTATGTACAATGGAATATCACTCAGCCATGAAATCAATGTCATAAGGCTAGTAGCAGCATGATGAGTGGATTTAGGTACGACGATTCTAAGTGAAATAAGTCACACAGAAAAGGACACTTCTCATAAGGTATCACTTATAGAGGGAATGTAAAAACCGTTACACTTGAACTGAATTACAAAACAGAACAGAGTCACACATGCAGAAAACACACTATGGCTGCTTAACGGGAAAGGTGAGGTGGGGTGATACATAAAACAAGGGTTTCAAATTAGCTCAGATACCGTTCCATAAACCCAATATGTAATAGACAAGACCTACTCCTTGCTCAGAGAACTGGACTCAACACGCCCTATTCACCGCACAAGAATATATCTGACTAGTAATAATCTTAAAACCTATGTATTGATATCTCTCTGTTAGTGTGTCAAGTGGGTGTAAAGCGGCATAAACACAGCAGTGAAAAGCAGCTAAACCCCATTATAAAAATAAATTACTTTGAAAAACCCATGAAACAAAGACAGTGAAAGAGAGAGAAATTCTTACACAATGCGTTCAGGGGCTATGATGCAACCTGGATTGACCATATCTAGACCCACAGCTGGATGAGACATAAGGGTGGACACTCTTGGGGCTGAGAGGTTTGGTGAGGTTGGGTGAGCAAACGCAGACCCTTTAAAGTAATACTGCGTGGTACCCATCGCATGGGTCCCAAATCTCCAGGTTCAAGGGCATCTTCCTACATCGAAAACATGCATGAGAAAACAAAAAGATGGTACACCATGTGATGGGGAAAGGTTTCTAAAACGCACCTCATTTCTCTTCTCCTTGTGCCCGGGTTAGCCATTCCAGCTGCTTTACTAACAATCTCCCTACTTGGAGCATCAGCACCTTTAACCTCCTGTTCCGTACAGGTTGCAATTTGTCCTGAGGATGAACGGGTAGACGGGGAACCAGTGAGAGACTAGCTCTTGGTGTTGGGACAGGCACAGGTCACTCTATTTTCCCATCAGGAAGAAGAATTAACCACAGGCTCATCCTCCCCCCCGGAACCAGAACAGGGCCTGAAGCCATCCTGCGCTTTTGCGGCCAGCTCCCAAAAAAGCGAGTTGTAAAATGGAGCTTCAGGGCACTGCAATTCACAAACCTACAGAGTTATAAATGATAACTCTCGTCCACAAATATATTGAGGGAAGGCAAAGAAGAGGATTTGAAATCAAGGCAGAATTGTAGGAAACGGATTTCAGGAGGTAGATTCGAATCGCCTTTAAAGCACATGAAAAGCGGCAAAACGTTGATAATGATGCCCTTGGCCAAAAAGGGCGTATGCGTTTTTTCCTGAATATATTCAGGAAAAAACGCATACGCCCTTTTTGGCCAACCAAGCAACCTGAAAAGGCAAATCAGCGCTACAAAGCAGACTCGCTACCCATCGGTCAAAAGGGCCATGCTGAAAAAAGTCTCAAAACCAGAAATGCAGGACAGGCCATGGAGAAATGGGAGCCTTGCTACACTGATGGGCGGGATGTAAATTGCCAACAGCCACTCTGGAGAAGTGTACGGTGTGTCCTGAAACATCTAAAAAACACAGCTTAGAGAGCATAGGGCACTTCCACTCATGGGGGTATAAATTGGGAAAATGAAAATTCAGCAAGACACAAGCACCCCAAAGTTTAGGGCTGCTCTGTTGACAAGGACCTCCACTTCATTCCACCTTCAATATCCCAGGAAAGAGAAAAATGGATAAAGAAGTTGTGGTCCTTATGTACAATGGAATATCACTCAGCCATGAAATCAATGTCATAAGGCTAGTAGCAGCATGATGAGTGGATTTAGGTACGACGATTCTAAGTGAAATAAGTCACACAGAAAAGGACACTTCTCATAAGGTATCACTTATAGAGGGAATGTAAAAACCGTTACACTTGAACTGAATTACAAAACAGAACAGAGTCACACATGCAGAAAACACACTATGGCTGCTTAACGGGAAAGGTGAGGTGGGGTGATACATAAAACAAGGGTTTCAAATTAGCTCAGATACCGTTCCATAAACCCAATATGTAATAGACAAGACCTACTCCTTGCTCAGAGAACTGGACTCAACACGCCCTATTCACCGCACAAGAATATATCTGACTAGTAATAATCTTAAAACCTATGTATTGATATCTCTCTGTTAGTGTGTCAAGTGGGTGTAAAGCGGCATAAACACAGCAGTGAAAAGCAGCTAAACCCCATTATAAAAATAAATTACTTTGAAAAACCCATGAAACAAAGACAGTGAAAGAGAGAGAAATTCTTACACAATGCGTTCAGGGGCTATGATGCAACCTGGATTGACCATATCTAGACCCACAGCTGGATGAGACATAAGGGTGGACACTCTTGGGGCTGAGAGGTTTGGTGAGGTTGGGTGAGCAAACGCAGACCCTTTAAAGTAATACTGCGTGGTACCCATCGCATGGGTCCCAAATCTCCAGGTTCAAGGGCATCTTCCTACATCGAAAACATGCATGAGAAAACAAAAAGATGGTACACCATGTGATGGGGAAAGGTTTCTAAAACGCACCTCATTTCTCTTCTCCTTGTGCCCGGGTTCGCCATTCCAGCCGCTTTACTAACAATCTCCCTACTTGGAGCATCAGCACCTTTAACCTCCTGTTCCGTACAGGTTGCAATTTGTCCTGAGGATGAACGGGTAGACGGGGAACCAGTGAGAGACTAGCTCTTGGTGTTGGGACAGGCACAGGTCACTCTATTTTCCCATCAGGAAGAAGAATTAACCACAGGCTCATCCTCCCCCCGGAACCAGAACAGGGCCTGAAGCCATCCTGCGCTTTTGCGGCCAGCTCCCAAAAAAGCGAGTTGTAAAATGGAGCTTCAGGGCACTGCAATTCACAAACCTGCAGAGTTATAAATGATAACTCTCGTCCACAAATATATTGAGGGAAGGCAAAGAAGAGGATTTGAAATCAAGGCAGAAATGCAGGAAACAGATTTCAGGAGGTAGATTCGAATCACCTTTAAAGCACATGAAAAGCGGCAAAACGTTGACAATGATGCCCTTGGCCAAAAAGGGCGTATGCGTTTTTTCCTGAATATATTCAGGAAAAAACGCATACGCCCTTTTTGGCCAACCAAGCAACCTGAAAAGGCAAATCAGTGCTACAAAGCAGACTCGCTACCCATCGGTCAAAAGGGCCATGCTGAAAAAAGTCTCAAAACCAGAAATGCAGGACAGGCCATGGAGAAATGGGAGCCTTGCTACACTGATGGGCGGGATGTAAATTGCCAACAGCCACTCTGGAGAAGTGTACGGTGTGTCCTGAAACATCTAAAAAACACAGCTTAGAGAGCATAGGGCACTTCCACTCATGGGGGTATAAATTGGGAAAATGAAAATTCAGCAAGACACAAGCACCCCAAAGTTTAGGGCTGCTCTGTTGACAAGGACCTCCACTTCATTCCACCTTCAATATCCCAGGAAAGAGAAAAATGGATAAAGAAGTTGTGGTCCTTATGTACAATGGAATATCACTCAGCCATGAAATCAATGTCATAAGGCTAGTAGCAGCATGATGAGTGGATTTAGGTACGACGATTCTAAGTGAAATAAGTCACACAGAAAAGGACACTTCTCATAAGGTATCACTTATAGAGGGACTGTAAAAACCGTTACACTTGAACTGAATTACAAAACAGAACAGAGTCACACATGCAGAAAACACACTATGGCTGCTTAACGGGAAAGGTGAGGTGGGGTGATACATAAAACAAGGGTTTCAACTTAGCTCAGATACCGTTCCATAAACCCAATATGTAATAGACAAGACCTACTCCTTGCTCAGAGAACTGGACTCAACACGCCCTATTCACCGCACAAGAATATATCTGACTAGTAATAATCTTAAAACCTATGTATTGATATCTCTCTGTTAGTGTGTCAAGTGGGTGTAAAGCGGCATAAACACAGCAGTGAAAAGCAGCTAAACCCCATTATAAAAATAAATTACTTTGAAAAACCCATGAAACAAAGACAGTGAAAGAGAGAGAAATTCTTACACAATGCGTTCAGGGGCTGTGATGCAACCTGGATTGACCATTTCTAGACCCACAGCTGGATGAGACATAAGGGTGGACACTCTTGGGGCTGAGAGGTTTGGTGAGGTTGGGTGAGCAAACGCAGACCCTTTAAAGTAATACTGCGTGGTACCCATCGCATGGGTCCCAAATCTCCAGGTTCAAGGGCATCTTCCTACATCGAAAACATGCATGAGAAAACAAAAAGATGGTACACCATGTGATGGGGAAAGGTTTCTAAAACGCACCTCATTTCTCTTCTCCTTGTGCCCGGGGTCGCCATTCCAGCCGCTTTACTAACAATCTCCCTACTTGGAGCATCAGCACCTTTAACCTCCTGTTCCGTACAGGTTGCAATTTGTCCTGAGGATGAACGGGTAGACTGGGAACCAGTGAGAGACTAGCTCTTGGTGTTGGGACAGGCACAGGTCACTCTATTTTCCCATCAGGAAGAAGAATTAACCACAGGCTCATCCTCCCCCCCGGAACCAGAACAGGGCCTGAAGCCATCCTGCGCTTTTGCGGCCAGCTCCCAAAAAAGCGAGTTGTAAAATGGAGCTTCAGGGCACTGCAATTCACAAACCTGCAGAGTTATAAATGATAACTCTCGTCCACAAATATATTGAGGGAAGGCAAAGAAGAGGATTTGAAAGCAAGGCAGAAATGCAGGAAACAGATTTCAGGAGGTAGATTCGAATCGCCTTTAAAGCACATGAAAAGCGGCAAAACGTTGACAATGATGCCCTTGGCCAAAAAGGGCGTATGCGTTTTTTCCTGAATATATTCAGGAAAAAATGCATACGCCCTTTTTGGCCAACCAAGCAACCTGGAAAGGCAAATCAGGGCTACAAAGAAGACTCGCTACCCATCGGTCAAAAGGGCCATGCTGAAAAAAGTCTCAAAACCAGAAATGCAGGACAGGCCATGGAGAAATGGGAGCCTTGCTACACTGATGTGTGGGATGTAAATTGCCAACAGCCACTCTGGAGAAGTGTACGGTGTGTCCTGAAACATCTAAAAAACACAGCTTAGAGAGCATAGGGCACTTCCACTCATGGGGGTATAAATTGGGAAAATGAAAAATCAGCAAGACACAAGCACCCCAAAGTTTAGAGCTGCTCTGTTGACAAAGACCTCCACTTCATTCCACCTTCAATATCCCAGGAGGGAGAAAAATGGATAAAGAAGTTGTGGTCCTTATGTACAATGGAATATCACTCAGCCATGAAATCAATGTCATAAGGCTAATAGCAGCATGATGAGTGGATTTAGGTACGACGATTCTAAGTGAAATAAGTCACACAGAAAAGGACACTTCTCATAAGGTATCACTTATAGAGGGAATGTAAAAACCGTTACACTTGAACTGAATTACAAAACAGAACAGAGTCACACATGCAGAAATCACACTATGGCTGCTTAACGGGAAAGGTGAGGTGGGGTGATACATAAAACAAGGGTTTCAAATTAGCTCAGATACCGTTCCATAAACCCAATATGTAATAGACAAGACCTACTCCTTGCTCAGAGAACTGGACTCAACACGCCCTATTCACCGCACAAGAATATATCTGACTAGTAATAATCTTAAAACCTATGTATTGATATCTCTCTGTTAGTGTGTCAAGTGGGTGTAAAGCGGCATAAACACAGCAGTGAAAAGCAGCTAAACCCCATTACAAAAATAAATTACTTTGAAAAACCCATGAAACAAAGACAGTGAAAGAGAGAGAAATTCTTACACAATGCGTTCAGGGGCTGTGATGCAACCTGGATTGACCATTTCTAGACCCACAGCTGGATGAGACATAAGGGTGGACACTCTTGGGGCTGAGAGGTTTGGTGAGGTTGGGTGAGCAAACGCAGACCCTTTAAAGTAATACTGCGTGGTACCCATCGCATGGGTCCCAAATCTCCAGGTTCAAGGGCATCTTCCTACATCGAAAACATGCATGAGAAAACAAAAAGATGGTACACCATGTGATGGGGAAAGGTTTCTAAAACGCACCTCATTTCTCTTCTCCTTGTGCCCGGGGTCGCCATTCCAGCCGCTTTACTAACAATCTCCCTACTTGGAGCATCAGCACCTTTAACCTCCTGTTCCGTACAGGTTGCAATTTGTCCTGAGGATGAACGGGTAGACTGGGAACCAGTGAGAGACTAGCTCTTGGTGTTGGGACAGGCACAGGTCACTCTATTTTCCCATCAGGAAGAAGAATTAACCACAGGCTCATCCTCCCCCCCGGAACCAGAACAGGGCCTGAAGCCATCCTGCGCTTTTGCGGCCAGCTCCCAAAAAAGCGAGTTGTAAAATGGAGCTTCAGGGCACTGCAATTCACAAACCTGCAGAGTTATAAATGATAACTCTCGTCCACAAATATATTGAGGGAAGGCAAAGAAGAGGATTTGAAAGCAAGGCAGAAATGCAGGAAACAGATTTCAGGAGGTAGATTCGAATCGCCTTTAAAGCACATGAAAAGCGGCAAAACGTTGACAATGATGCCCTTGGCCAAAAAGGGCGTATGCGTTTTTTCCTGAATATATTCAGGAAAAAATGCATACGCCCTTTTTGGCCAACCAAGCAACCTGGAAAGGCAAATCAGGGCTACAAAGAAGACTCGCTACCCATCGGTCAAAAGGGCCATGCTGAAAAAAGTCTCAAAACCAGAAATGCAGGACAGGCCATGGAGAAATGGGAGCCTTGCTACACTGATGTGTGGGATGTAAATTGCCAACAGCCACTCTGGAGAAGTGTACGGTGTGTCCTGAAACATCTAAAAAACACAGCTTAGAGAGCATAGGGCACTTCCACTCATGGGGGTATAAATTGGGAAAATGAAAAATCAGCAAGACACAAGCACCCCAAAGTTTAGAGCTGCTCTGTTGACAAAGACCTCCACTTCATTCCACCTTCAATATCCCAGGAGGGAGAAAAATGGATAAAGAAGTTGTGGTCCTTATGTACAATGGAATATCACTCAGCCATGAAATCAATGTCATAAGGCTAATAGCAGCATGATGAGTGGATTTAGGTACGACGATTCTAAGTGAAATAAGTCACACAGAAAAGGACACTTCTCATAAGGTATCACTTATAGAGGGAATGTAAAAACCGTTACACTTGAACTGAATTACAAAACAGAACAGAGTCACACATGCAGAAATCACACTATGGCTGCTTAACGGGAAAGGTGAGGTGGGGTGATACATAAAACAAGGGTTTCAAATTAGCTCAGATACCGTTCCATAAACCCAATATGTAATAGACAAGACCTACTCCTTGCTCAGAGAACTGGACTCAACACGCCCTATTCACCGCACAAGAATATATCTGACTAGTAATAATCTTAAAACCTATGTATTGATATCTCTCTGTTAGTGTGTCAAGTGGGTGTAAAGCGGCATAAACACAGCAGTGAAAAGCAGCTAAACCCCATTACAAAAATAAATTACTTTGAAAAACCCATGAAACAAAGACAGTGAAAGAGAGAGAAATTCTTACACAATGCGTTCAGGGGCTGTGATGCAACCTGGATTGACCATTTCTAGACCCACAGCTGGATGAGACATAAGGGTGGACACTCTTGGGGCTGAGAGGTTTGGTGAGGTTGGGTGAGCAAACGCAGACCCTTTAAAGTAATACTGCGTGGTACCCATCGCATGGGTCCCAAATCTCCAGGTTCAAGGGCATCTTCCTACATCGAAAACATGCATGAGAAAACAAAAAGATGGTACACCATGTGATGGGGAAAGGTTTCTAAAACGCACCTCATTTCTCTTCTCCTTGTGCCCGGGGTCGCCATTCCAGCCGCTTTACTAACAATCTCCCTACTTGGAGCATCAGCACCTTTAACCTCCTGTTCCGTACAGGTTGCAATTTGTCCTGAGGATGAACGGGTAGACTGGGAACCAGTGAGAGACTAGCTCTTGGTGTTGGGACAGGCACAGGTCACTCTATTTTCCCATCAGGAAGAAGAATTAACCACAGGCTCATCCTCCCCCCCGGAACCAGAACAGGGCCTGAAGCCATCCTGCGCTTTTGCGGCCAGCTCCCAAAAAAGCGAGTTGTAAAATGGAGCTTCAGGGCACTGCAATTCACAAACCTGCAGAGTTATAAATGATAACTCTCGTCCACAAATATATTGAGGGAAGGCAAAGAAGAGGATTTGAAAGCAAGGCAGAAATGCAGGAAACAGATTTCAGGAGGTAGATTCGAATCGCCTTTAAAGCACATGAAAAGCGGCAAAACGTTGACAATGATGCCCTTGGCCAAAAAGGGCGTATGCGTTTTTTCCTGAATATATTCAGGAAAAAATGCATACGCCCTTTTTGGCCAACCAAGCAACCTGGAAAGGCAAATCAGGGCTACAAAGAAGACTCGCTACCCATCGGTCAAAAGGGCCATGCTGAAAAAAGTCTCAAAACCAGAAATGCAGGACAGGCCATGGAGAAATGGGAGCCTTGCTACACTGATGTGTGGGATGTAAATTGCCAACAGCCACTCTGGAGAAGTGTACGGTGTGTCCTGAAACATCTAAAAAACACAGCTTAGAGAGCATAGGGCACTTCCACTCATGGGGGTATAAATTGGGAAAATGAAAAATCAGCAAGACACAAGCACCCCAAAGTTTAGAGCTGCTCTGTTGACAAAGACCTCCACTTCATTCCACCTTCAATATCCCAGGAGGGAGAAAAATGGATAAAGAAGTTGTGGTCCTTATGTACAATGGAATATCACTCAGCCATGAAATCAATGTCATAAGGCTAATAGCAGCATGATGAGTGGATTTAGGTACGACGATTCTAAGTGAAATAAGTCACACAGAAAAGGACACTTCTCATAAGGTATCACTTATAGAGGGAATGTAAAAACCGTTACACTTGAACTGAATTACAAAACAGAACAGAGTCACACATGCAGAAATCACACTATGGCTGCTTAACGGGAAAGGTGAGGTGGGGTGATACATAAAACAAGGGTTTCAAATTAGCTCAGATACCGTTCCATAAACCCAATATGTAATAGACAAGACCTACTCCTTGCTCAGAGAACTGGACTCAACACGCCCTATTCACCGCACAAGAATATATCTGACTAGTAATAATCTTAAAACCTATGTATTGATATCTCTCTGTTAGTGTGTCAAGTGGGTGTAAAGCGGCATAAACACAGCAGTGAAAAGCAGCTAAACCCCATTACAAAAATAAATTACTTTGAAAAACCCATGAAACAAAGACAGTGAAAGAGAGCGAAATTCTTACACAATGCGTTCAGGGGCTGTGATGCAACCTGGATTGACCATATCTAGACCCACAGCTGGATGAGACATAAGGGTGGACACTCTTGGGGCTGAGAGGTTTGGTGAGGTTGGGTGAGCAAACGCAGACCCTTTAAAGTAATACTGCGTGGTACCCATCGCATGGGTCCCAAATCTCCAGGTTCAAGGGCATCTTCCTACATTGAAAACATGCATGAGAAAACAAAAAAGATGGTACACCATGTGATGGGGAAAGGTTTCTAAAACGCACCTCATTTCTCTTCTCCTTGTGCCCGGGGTCGCCATTCCAGCCGCTTTACTAACAATCTCCCTACTTGGAGCACCAGCACCTTTAACCTCCTGTTCCGTACAGGTTGCAATTTGTCCTGAGGATGAACGGGAATACGGGGAACCAGTGAGAGACTAGCTCTTGTTGTTGGGACAGGCACAGGTCACTCTATTTTCCCATCAGGAAGAAGAATTAACCACAGGCTCATCCTCCCCCCCCGGAACCAGAACAGGGCCTGAAGCCATCCTGCGCTTTTGCGGCCAGCTCCCAAAAAAGCGAGTTGTAAAATGGAGCTTCAGGGCACTGCAATTCACAAACCTGCAGAGTTATAAATGATAACTCTCGTCCACAAATATATTTAGGGAAGGCAAAGAAGAGGATTTGAAATCAAGGCAGAAATGCAGGAAACAGATTTCAGGAGGTAGATTCGAATCGCCTTTAAAGCACATGAAAAGCGGCAAAACGTTGACAATGATGCTCTTGGCCAAAAAGGGCGTATGCGTTTTTTCCTGAATATATTCAGGAAAAAACGCATACGCCCTTTTTGGCCAACCAAGCAACCTGGAAAGGCAAATCAGGGCTACAAAGAAGACTCGCTACCCATCGGTCAAAAGGGCCATGCTGAAAAAAGTCTCAAAACCAGAAATGAAGGACAGGCCATGGAGAAATGGGAGCCTTGCTACACTGATGGGTGGGATGTAAATTGCCAACAGCCACTCTGGAGAAGTGTACGGTGTGTCCTGAAACATCTAAAAAACACAGCTTAGAGAGCATAGGGCACTTCCACTCATGGGGGTATAAATTGGGAAAATGAAAAATCAGCAAGACACAAGCACCCCAAAGTTTAGGGCTGCTCTGTTGACAAGGACCTCCACTTCATTCCACCTTCAATATCCCAGGAGGGAGAAAAATGGATAAAGAAGTTGTGGTCCTTATGTACAATGGAATATCACTCAGCCATGAAATCAATGTCATAAGGCTAATAGCAGCATGATGAGTGGATTTAGGTACGATGATTCTAAGTGAAATAAGTCACACAGAAAAGGACACTTCTCATAAGGTATCACTTATAGAGGGAATGTAAAAACCGTTACACTTGAACTGAATTACAAAACAGAACAGAGTCACACATGCAGAAAACACACTATGGCTGCTTAACGGGAAAGGTAAGGTGGGGTGATACATAAAACAAGGGTTTCAAATTAGCTCAGATACCGTTCCATAAACCCAATATGTAATAGACAAGACCTACTCCTTGCTCAGAGAACTGGACTCAACACGCCCTATTCACCGCACAAGAATATATCTGACTAGTAATAATCTTAAAACCTATGTATTGATATCTCTCTGTTAGTGTGTCAAGTGGGTGTAAAGCGGCATAAACACAGCAGTGAAAAGCAGCTAAACCCCATTATAAAAATAAATTACTTTGAAAAACCCATGAAACAAAGACAGTGAAAGAGAGAGAAATTCTTACACAATGCGTTCAGGGGCTGTGATGCAACCTGGATTGACCATATCTAGACCCACAGCTGGATGAGACATAAGGGTGGACACTCTTGGGGCTGAGAGGTTTGGTGAGGTTGGGTGAGCAAACGCAGACCCTTTAAAGTAATACTGCGTGGTACCCATCGCATGGGTCCCAAATCTCCAGGTTCAAGGGCATCTTCCTACATCGAAAACATGCATGAGAAAACAAAAAAGATGGTACACCATGTGATGGGGAAAGGTTTCTAAAACGCACCTCATTTCTCTTCTCCTTGTGCCCGGGGTCGCCATTCCAGCCGCTTTACTAACAATCTCCCTACTTGGAGCATCAGCACCTTTAACCTCCTGTTCCATACAGGTTGCAATTTGTCCTGAGGATGAACGGGTAGACGGGGAACCAGTGAGAGACTAGCTCTTGTTGATGGGACAGGCACAGGTCACTCTATTTTCCCATCAGGAAGAAGAATTAACCACAGGCTCATCCTCCCCCCCGGAACCAGAACAGGGCCTGAAGCCATCCTGCGCTTTTGCGGCCAGCTCCCAAAAAAGCGAGTTGTAAAATGGAGCTTCAGGGCACTGCAATTCACAAACCTGCAGAGTTATAAATGATAACTCTCGTCCACAAATATATTGAGGGAAGGCAAAGAAGAGGATTTGAAAGCAAGGCAGAATTGTAGGAAACAGATTTCAGGAGGTAGATTCGAATCGCCTTTAAAGCACATGAAAAGCGGCAAAACGTTGACAATGATGCCCTTGGCCAAAAAGGGCGTATGCGTTTTTTCCTGAATATATTCAGGAAAAAACGCATACGCCCTTTTTGGCCAACCAAGCAACCTGAAAAGGCAAATCAGCGCTACAAAGCAGACTCGCTACCCATCGGTCAAAAGGGCCATGCTGAAAAAAGTCTCAAAACCAGAAATGCAGGACAGGCCATGGAGAAATGGGAGCCTTGCTACACTGATGTGTGGGATGTAAATTGCCAACAGCCACTCTGGAGAAGTGTACGGTGTGTCCTGAAACATCTAAAAAACACAGCTTAGAGAGCATAGGGCACTTCCACTCATGGGGGTATAAATTGGGAAAATGAAAATTCAGCAAGACACAAGCACCCTAAAGTTTAGGGCTGCTCTGTTGACAAGGACCTCCACTTCATTCCACCTTCAATATCCCAGGAAAGAGAAAAATGGATAAAGAAGTTGTGGTCCTTATGTACAATGGAATATCACTCAGCCATGAAATCAATGTCATAAGGCTAGTAGCAGCATGATGAGTGGATTTAGGTACGACGATTCTAAGTGAAATAAGTCACACAGAAAAGGACACTTCTCATAAGGTATCACTTATAGAGGGAATGTAAAAACCGTTACACTTGAACTGAATTACAAAACAGAACAGAGTCACACATGCAGAAAACACACTATGGCTGCTTAACGGGAAAGGTGAGGTGGGGTGATACATAAAACAAGGGTTTCAAATTAGCTCAGATACCGTTCCATAAACCCAATATGTAATAGACAAGACCTACTCCTTGCTCAGAGAACTGGACTCAACACGCCCTATTCACCGCACAAGAATATATCTGACTAGTAATAATCTTAAAACCTATGTATTGATATCTCTCTGTTAGTGTGTCAAGTGGGTGTAAAGCGGCATAAACACAGCAGTGAAAAGCAGCTAAACCCCATTATAAAAATAAATTACTTTGAAAAACCCATGAAACAAAGACAGTGAAAGAGAGAGAAATTCTTACACAATGCGTTCAGGGGCTGTGATGCAACCTGGATTGACCATATCTAGACCCACAGCTGGATGAGACATAAGGGTGGACACTCTTGGGGCTGAGAGGTTTGGTGAGGTTGGGTGAGCAAACGCAGACCCTTTAAAGTAATACTGCGTGGTACCCATCGCATGGGTCCCAAATCTCCAGGTTCAAGGGCATCTTCCTACATCGAAAACATGCATGAGAAAACAAAAAGATGGTACACCATGTGATGGGGAAAGGTTTCTAAAACGCACCTCATTTCTCTTCTCCTTGTGCCCGGGGTCGCCATTCCATCCGCTTTACTAACAATCTCCCTACTTGGAGCATCAGCACCTTTAACCTCCTGTTCCGTACAGGTTGCAATTTGTCCTGAGGATGAACGGGTAGACTGGGAACCAGTGAGAGACTAGCTCTTGGTGTTGGGACAGGCACAGGTCACTCTATTTTCCCATCAGGAAGAAGAATTAACCACAGGCTCATCCTCCCCCCCGGAACCAGAACAGGGCCTGAAGCCATCCTGCGCTTTTGCGGCCAGCTCCCAAAAAAGCGAGTTGTAAAATGGAGCTTCAGGGCACTGCAATTCACAAACCTGCAGAGTTATAAATGATAACTCTCGTCCACAAATATATTGAGGGAAGGCAAAGAAGAGGATTTGAAAGCAAGGCAGAAATGCAGGAAACGGATTTCAGGAGGTAGATTCGAATCGCCTTTAAAGCACATGAAAAGCGGCAAAACGTTGACAATGATGCCCTTGGCCAAAAAGGGCGTATGCGTTTTTTCCTGAATATATTCAGGAAAAAATGCATACGCCCTTTTTGGCCAACCAAGCAACCTGGAAAGGCAAATCAGCGCTACAAAGAAGACTCGCTACCCATCGGTCAAAAGGGCCATGCTGAAAAAAGTCTCAAAACCAGAAATGCAGGACAGGCCATGGAGAAATGGGAGCCTTGCTACACTGATGTGTGGGATGTAAATTGCCAACAGCCACTCTGGAGAAGTGTACGGTGTGTCCTGAAACATCTAAAAAACACAGCTTAGAGAGCATAGGGCACTTCCACTCATGGGGGTATAAATTGGGAAAATGAAAAATCAGCAAGACACAAGCACCCCAAAGTTTAGAGCTGCTCTGTTGACAAAGACCTCCACTTCATTCCACCTTCAATATCCCAGGAGGGAGAAAAATGGATAAAGAAGTTGTGGTCCTTATGTACAATGGAATATCACTCAGCCATGAAATCAATGTCATAAGGCTAATAGCAGCATGATGAGTGGATTTAGGTACGACGATTCTAAGTGAAATAAGTCACACAGAAAAGGACACTTCTCATAAGGTATCACTTATAGAGGGAATGTAAAAACCGTTACACTTGAACTGAATTACAAAACAGAACAGAGTCACACATGCAGAAATCACACTATGGCTGCTTAACGGGAAAGGTGAGGTGGGGTGATACATAAAACAAGGGTTTCAAATTAGCTCAGATACCGTTCCATAAACCCAATATGTAATAGACAAGACCTACTCCTTGCTCAGAGAACTGGACTCAACACGCCCTATTCACCGCACAAGAATATATCTGACTAGTAATAATCTTAAAACCTATGTATTGATATCTCTCTGTTAGTGTGTCAAGTGGGTGTAAAGCGGCATAAACACAGCAGTGAAAAGCAGCTAAACCCCATTACAAAAATAAAATACTTTGAAAAACCCATGAAACAAAGACAGTGAAAGAGAGAGAAATTCTTACACAATGCGTTCAGGGGCTGTGATGCAACCTGGATTGACCATATCTAGACCCACAGCTGGATGAGACATAAGGGTGGACACTCTTGGGGCTGAGAGGTTTGGTGAGGTTGGGTGAGCAAACGCAGACCCTTTAAAGTAATACTGCGTGGTACCCATCGCATGGGTCCCAAATCTCCAGGTTCAAGGGCATCTTCCTACATCGAAAACATGCATGAGAAAACAAAAAGATGGTACACCATGTGATGGGGAAAGGTTTCTAAAACGCACCTCATTTCTCTTCTCCTTGTGCCCGGGTTCGCCATTCCATCCGCTTTACTAACAATCTCCCTACTTGGAGCATCAGCACCTTTAACCTCCTGTTCCGTACAGGTTGCAATTTGTCCTGAGGATGAACGGGTAGACTGGGAACCAGTGAGAGACTAGCTCTTGGTGTTGGGACAGGCACAGGTCACTCTATTTTCCCATCAGGAAGAAGAATTAACCACAGGCTCATCCTCCCCCCCGGAACCAGAACAGGGCCTGAAGCCATCCTGCGCTTTTGCGGCCAGCTCCCAAAAAAGCGAGTTGTAAAATGGAGCTTCAGGGCACTGCAATTCACAAACCTGCAGAGTTATAAATGATAACTCTCGTCCACAAATATATTGAGGGAAGGCAAAGAAGAGGATTTGAAATCAAGGCAGAAATGCAGGAAACAGATTTCAGGAGGTAGATTCGAATCGCCTTTAAAGCACATGAAAAGCGGCAAAACGTTGACAATGATGCCCTTGGCCAAAAAGGGCGTATGCGTTTTTTCCTGAATATATTCAGGAAAAAACGCATACGCCCTTTTTGGCCAACCAAGCAACCTGGAAAGGCAAATCAGGGCTACAAAGAAGACTCGCTACCCATCGGTCAAAAGGGCCATGCTGAAAAAAGTCTCAAAACCAGAAATGCAGGACAGGCCATGGAGAAATGGGAGCCTTGCTACACTGATGTGTGGGATGTAAATTGCCAACAGCCACTCTGGAGAAGTGTACGGTGTGTCCTGAAACATCTAAAAAACACAGCTTAGAGAGCATAGGGCACTTCCACTCATGGGGGTATAAATTGGGAAAATGAAAAATCAGCAAGACACAAGCACCCCAAAGTTTAGAGCTGCTCTGTTGACAAAGACCTCCACTTCATTCCACCTTCAATATCCCAGGAGGGAGAAAAATGGATAAAGAAGTTGTGGTCCTTATGTACAATGGAATATCACTCAGCCATGAAATCAATGTCATAAGGCTAATAGCAGCATGATGAGTGGATTTAGGTACGACGATTCTAAGTGAAATAAGTCACACAGAAAAGGACACTTCTCATAAGGTATCACTTATAGAGGGAATGTAAAAACCGTTACACTTGAACTGAATTACAAAACAGAACAGAGTCACACATGCAGAAATCACACTATGGCTGCTTAACGGGAAAGGTGAGGTGGGGTGATACATAAAACAAGGGTTTCAAATTAGCTCAGATACCGTTCCATAAACCCAATATGTAATAGACAAGACCTACTCCTTGCTCAGAGAACTGGACTCAACACGCCCTATTCACCGCACAAGAATATATCTGACTAGTAATAATCTTAAAACCTATGTATTGATATCTCTCTGTTAGTGTGTCAAGTGGGTGTAAAGCGGCATAAACACAGCAGTGAAAAGCAGCTAAACCCCATTACAAAAATAAATTACTTTGAAAAACCCATGAAACAAAGACAGTGAAAGAGAGCGAAATTCTTACACAATGCGTTCAGGGGCTGTGATGCAACCTGGATTGACCATATCTAGACCCACAGCTGGATGAGACATAAGGGTGGACACTCTTGGGGCTGAGAGGTTTGGTGAGGTTGGGTGAGCAAACGCAGACCCTTTAAAGTAATACTGCGTGGTACCCATCGCATGGGTCCCAAATCTCCAGGTTCAAGGGCATCTTCCTACATCGAAAACATGCATGAGAAAACAAAAAGATGGTACACCATGTGATGGGGAAAGGTTTCTAAAACGCACCTCATTTCTCTTCTCCTTGTGCCCGGGTTAGCCATTCCAGCTGCTTTACTAACAATCTCCCTACTTGGAGCATCAGCACCTTTAACCTCCTGTTCCGTACAGGTTGCAATTTGTCCTGAGGATGAACGGGTAGACGGGGAACCAGTGAGAGACTAGCTCTTGGTGTTGGGACAGGCACAGGTCACTCTATTTTCCCATCAGGAAGAAGAATTAACCACAGGCTCATCCTCCCCCCCGGAACCAGAACAGGGCCTGAAGCCATCCTGCGCTTTTGCGGCCAGCTCCCAAAAAAGCGAGTTGTAAAATGGAGCTTCAGGGCACTGCAATTCACAAACCTACAGAGTTATAAATGATAACTCTCGTCCACAAATATATTGAGGGAAGGCAAAGAAGAGGATTTGAAATCAAGGCAGAATTGTAGGAAACGGATTTCAGGAGGTAGATTCGAATCGCCTTTAAAGCACATGAAAAGCGGCAAAACGTTGACAATGATGCCCTTGGCCAAAAAGGGCGTATGCGTTTTTTCCTGAATATATTCAGGAAAAAACGCATACGCCCTTTTTGGCCAACCAAGCAACCTGAAAAGGCAAATCAGCGCTACAAAGCAGACTCGCTACCCATCGGTCAAAAGGGCCATGCTGAAAAAAGTCTCAAAACCAGAAATGCAGGACAGGCCATGGAGAAATGGGAGCCTTGCTACACTGATGGGCGGGATGTAAATTGCCAACAGCCACTCTGGAGAAGTGTACGGTGTGTCCTGAAACATCTAAAAAACACAGCTTAGAGAGCATAGGGCACTTCCACTCATGGGGGTATAAATTGGGAAAATGAAAATTCAGCAAGACACAAGCACCCCAAAGTTTAGGGCTGCTCTGTTGACAAGGACCTCCACTTCATTCCACCTTCAATATCCCAGGAAAGAGAAAAATGGATAAAGAAGTTGTGGTCCTTATGTACAATGGAATATCACTCAGCCATGAAATCAATGTCATAAGGCTAGTAGCAGCATGATGAGTGGATTTAGGTACGACGATTCTAAGTGAAATAAGTCACACAGAAAAGGACACTTCTCATAAGGTATCACTTATAGAGGGAATGTAAAAACCGTTACACTTGAACTGAATTACAAAACAGAACAGAGTCACACATGCAGAAAACACACTATGGCTGCTTAACGGGAAAGGTGAGGTGGGGTGATACATAAAACAAGGGTTTCAAATTAGCTCAGATACCGTTCCATAAACCCAATATGTAATAGACAAGACCTACTCCTTGCTCAGAGAACTGGACTCAACACGCCCTATTCACCGCACAAGAATATATCTGACTAGTAATAATCTTAAAACCTATGTATTGATATCTCTCTGTTAGTGTGTCAAGTGGGTGTAAAGCGGCATAAACACAGCAGTGAAAAGCAGCTAAACCCCATTATAAAAATAAATTACTTTGAAAAACCCATGAAACAAAGACAGTGAAAGAGAGAGAAATTCTTACACAATGCGTTCAGGGGCTATGATGCAACCTGGATTGACCATATCTAGACCCACAGCTGGATGAGACATAAGGGTGGACACTCTTGGGGCTGAGAGGTTTGGTGAGGTTGGGTGAGCAAACGCAGACCCTTTAAAGTAATACTGCGTGGTACCCATCGCATGGGTCCCAAATCTCCAGGTTCAAGGGCATCTTCCTACATCGAAAACATGCATGAGAGAACAAAAAGATGGTACACCATGTGATGGGGAAAGGTTTCTAAAACGCACCTCATTTCTCTTCTCCTTGTGCCCGGGTTAGCCATTCCAGCTGCTTTACTAACAATCTCCCTACTTGGAGCATCAGCACCTTTAACCTCCTGTTCCGTACAGGTTGCAATTTGTCCTGAGGATGAACGGGTAGACGGGGAACCAGTGAGAGACTAGCTCTTGGTGTTGGGACAGGCACAGGTCACTCTATTTTCCCATCAGGAAGAAGAATTAACCACAGGCTCATCCTCCCCCCCGGAACCAGAACAGGGCCTGAAGCCATCCTGCGCTTTTGCGGCCAGCTCCCAAAAAAGCGAGTTGTAAAATGGAGCTTCAGGGCACTGCAATTCACAAACCTACAGAGTTATAAATGATAACTCTCGTCCACAAATATATTGAGGGAAGGCAAAGAAGAGGATTTGAAATCAAGGCAGAATTGTAGGAAACGGATTTCAGGAGGTAGATTCGAATCGCCTTTAAAGCACATGAAAAGCGGCAAAACGTTGACAATGATGCCCTTGGCCAAAAAGGGCGTATGCGTTTTTTCCTGAATATATTCAGGAAAAAACGCATACGCCCTTTTTGGCCAACCAAGCAACCTGAAAAGGCAAATCAGCGCTACAAAGCAGACTCGCTACCCATCGGTCAAAAGGGCCATGCTGAAAAAAGTCTCAAAACCAGAAATGCAGGACAGGCCATGGAGAAATGGGAGCCTTGCTACACTGATGGGCGGGATGTAAATTGCCAACAGCCACTCTGGAGAAGTGTACGGTGTGTCCTGAAACATCTAAAAAACACAGCTTAGAGAGCATAGGGCACTTCCACTCATGGGGGTATAAATTGGGAAAATGAAAATTCAGCAAGACACAAGCACCCCAAAGTTTAGGGCTGCTCTGTTGACAAGGACCTCCACTTCATTCCACCTTCAATATCCCAGGAAAGAGAAAAATGGATAAAGAAGTTGTGGTCCTTATGTACAATGGAATATCACTCAGCCATGAAATCAATGTCATAAGGCTAGTAGCAGCATGATGAGTGGATTTAGGTACGACGATTCTAAGTGAAATAAGTCACACAGAAAAGGACACTTCTCATAAGGTATCACTTATAGAGGGAATGTAAAAACCGTTACACTTGAACTGAATTACAAAACAGAACAGAGTCACACATGCAGAAAACACACTATGGCTGCTTAACGGGAAAGGTGAGGTGGGGTGATACATAAAACAAGGGTTTCAAATTAGCTCAGATACCGTTCCATAAACCCAATATGTAATAGACAAGACCTACTCCTTGCTCAGAGAACTGGACTCAACACGCCCTATTCACCGCACAAGAATATATCTGACTAGTAATAATCTTAAAACCTATGTATTGATATCTCTCTGTTAGTGTGTCAAGTGGGTGTAAAGCGGCATAAACACAGCAGTGAAAAGCAGCTAAACCCCATTATAAAAATAAATTACTTTGAAAAACCCATGAAACAAAGACAGTGAAAGAGAGAGAAATTCTTACACAATGCGTTCAGGGGCTATGATGCAACCTGGATTGACCATATCTAGACCCACAGCTGGATGAGACATAAGGGTGGACACTCTTGGGGCTGAGAGGTTTGGTGAGGTTGGGTGAGCAAACGCAGACCCTTTAAAGTAATACTGCGTGGTACCCATCGCATGGGTCCCAAATCTCCAGGTTCAAGGGCATCTTCCTACATCGAAAACATGCATGAGAAAACAAAAAGATGGTACACCATGTGATGGGGAAAGGTTTCTAAAACGCACCTCATTTCTCTTCTCCTTGTGCCCGGGTTCGCCATTCCAGCCGCTTTACTAACAATCTCCCTACTTGGAGCATCAGCACCTTTAACCTCCTGTTCCGTACAGGTTGCAATTTGTCCTGAGGATGAACGGGTAGACGGGGAACCAGTGAGAGAGTAGCTCTTGGTGTTGGGACAGGCACAGGTCACTCTATTTTCCCATCAGGAAGAAGAATTAACCACAGGCTCATCCTCCCCCCGGAACCAGAACAGGGCCTGAAGCCATCCTGCGCTTTTGCGGCCAGCTCCCAAAAAAGCGAGTTGTAAAATGGAGCTTCAGGGCACTGCAATTCACAAACCTGCAGAGTTATAAATGATAACTCTCGTCCACAAATATATTGAGGGAAGGCAAAGAAGAGGATTTGAAATCAAGGCAGAAATGCAGGAAACAGATTTCAGGAGGTAGATTCGAATCACCTTTAAAGCACATGAAAAGCGGCAAAACGTTGACAATGATGCCCTTGGCCAAAAAGGGCGTATGCGTTTTTTCCTGAATATATTCAGGAAAAAACGCATACGCCCTTTTTGGCCAACCAAGCAACCTGAAAAGGCAAATCAGTGCTACAAAGCAGACTCGCTACCCATCGGTCAAAAGGGCCATGCTGAAAAAAGTCTCAAAACCAGAAATGCAGGACAGGCCATGGAGAAATGGGAGCCTTGCTACACTGATGGGCGGGATGTAAATTGCCAACAGCCACTCTGGAGAAGTGTACGGTGTGTCCTGAAACATCTAAAAAACACAGCTTAGAGAGCATAGGGCACTTCCACTCATGGGGGTATAAATTGGGAAAATGAAAATTCAGCAAGACACAAGCACCCCAAAGTTTAGGGCTGCTCTGTTGACAAGGACCTCCACTTCATTCCACCTTCAATATCCCAGGAAAGAGAAAAATGGATAAAGAAGTTGTGGTCCTTATGTACAATGGAATATCACTCAGCCATGAAATCAATGTCATAAGGCTAGTAGCAGCATGATGAGTGGATTTAGGTACGACGATTCTAAGTGAAATAAGTCACACAGAAAAGGACACTTCTCATAAGGTATCACTTATAGAGGGACTGTAAAAACCGTTACACTTGAACTGAATTACAAAACAGAACAGAGTCACACATGCAGAAAACACACTATGGCTGCTTAACGGGAAAGGTGAGGTGGGGTGATACATAAAACAAGGGTTTCAACTTAGCTCAGATACCGTTCCATAAACCCAATATGTAATAGACAAGACCTACTCCTTGCTCAGAGAACTGGACTCAACACGCCCTATTCACCGCACAAGAATATATCTGACTAGTAATAATCTTAAAACCTATGTATTGATATCTCTCTGTTAGTGTGTCAAGTGGGTGTAAAGCGGCATAAACACAGCAGTGAAAAGCAGCTAAACCCCATTATAAAAATAAATTACTTTGAAAAACCCATGAAACAAAGACAGTGAAAGAGAGAGAAATTCTTACACAATGCGTTCAGGGGCTGTGATGCAACCTGGATTGACCATTTCTAGACCCACAGCTGGATGAGACATAAGGGTGGACACTCTTGGGGCTGAGAGGTTTGGTGAGGTTGGGTGAGCAAACGCAGACCCTTTAAAGTAATACTGCGTGGTACCCATCGCATGGGTCCCAAATCTCCAGGTTCAAGGGCATCTTCCTACATCGAAAACATGCATGAGAAAACAAAAAGATGGTACACCATGTGATGGGGAAAGGTTTCTAAAACGCACCTCATTTCTCTTCTCCTTGTGCCCGGGGTCGCCATTCCAGCCGCTTTACTAACAATCTCCCTACTTGGAGCATCAGCACCTTTAACCTCCTGTTCCGTACAGGTTGCAATTTGTCCTGAGGATGAACGGGTAGACTGGGAACCAGTGAGAGACTAGCTCTTGGTGTTGGGACAGGCACAGGTCACTCTATTTTCCCATCAGGAAGAAGAATTAACCACAGGCTCATCCTCCCCCCCGGAACCAGAACAGGGCCTGAAGCCATCCTGCGCTTTTGCGGCCAGCTCCCAAAAAAGCGAGTTGTAAAATGGAGCTTCAGGGCACTGCAATTCACAAACCTGCAGAGTTATAAATGATAACTCTCGTCCACAAATATATTGAGGGAAGGCAAAGAAGAGGATTTGAAAGCAAGGCAGAAATGCAGGAAACAGATTTCAGGAGGTAGATTCGAATCGCCTTTAAAGCACATGAAAAGCGGCAAAACGTTGACAATGATGCCCTTGGCCAAAAAGGGCGTATGCGTTTTTTCCTGAATATATTCAGGAAAAAATGCATACGCCCTTTTTGGCCAACCAAGCAACCTGGAAAGGCAAATCAGGGCTACAAAGAAGACTCGCTACCCATCGGTCAAAAGGGCCATGCTGAAAAAAGTCTCAAAACCAGAAATGCAGGACAGGCCATGGAGAAATGGGAGCCTTGCTACACTGATGTGTGGGATGTAAATTGCCAACAGCCACTCTGGAGAAGTGTACGGTGTGTCCTGAAACATCTAAAAAACACAGCTTAGAGAGCATAGGGCACTTCCACTCATGGGGGTATAAATTGGGAAAATGAAAAATCAGCAAGACACAAGCACCCCAAAGTTTAGAGCTGCTCTGTTGACAAAGACCTCCACTTCATTCCACCTTCAATATCCCAGGAGGGAGAAAAATGGATAAAGAAGTTGTGGTCCTTATGTACAATGGAATATCACTCAGCCATGAAATCAATGTCATAAGGCTAATAGCAGCATGATGAGTGGATTTAGGTACGACGATTCTAAGTGAAATAAGTCACACAGAAAAGGACACTTCTCATAAGGTATCACTTATAGAGGGAATGTAAAAACCGTTACACTTGAACTGAATTACAAAACAGAACAGAGTCACACATGCAGAAATCACACTATGGCTGCTTAACGGGAAAGGTGAGGTGGGGTGATACATAAAACAAGGGTTTCAAATTAGCTCAGATACCGTTCCATAAACCCAATATGTAATAGACAAGACCTACTCCTTGCTCAGAGAACTGGACTCAACACGCCCTATTCACCGCACAAGAATATATCTGACTAGTAATAATCTTAAAACCTATGTATTGATATCTCTCTGTTAGTGTGTCAAGTGGGTGTAAAGCGGCATAAACACAGCAGTGAAAAGCAGCTAAACCCCATTACAAAAATAAATTACTTTGAAAAACCCATGAAACAAAGACAGTGAAAGAGAGAGAAATTCTTACACAATGCGTTCAGGGGCTGTGATGCAACCTGGATTGACCATTTCTAGACCCACAGCTGGATGAGACATAAGGGTGGACACTCTTGGGGCTGAGAGGTTTGGTGAGGTTGGGTGAGCAAACGCAGACCCTTTAAAGTAATACTGCGTGGTACCCATCGCATGGGTCCCAAATCTCCAGGTTCAAGGGCATCTTCCTACATTGAAAACATGCATGAGAAAACAAAAAAGATGGTACACCATGTGATGGGGAAAGGTTTCTAAAACGCACCTCATTTCTCTTCTCCTTGTGCCCGGGGTCGCCATTCCAGCCGCTTTACTAACAATCTCCCTACTTGGAGCACCAGCACCTTTAACCTCCTGTTCCGTACAGGTTGCAATTTGTCCTGAGGATGAACGGGAATACGGGGAACCAGTGAGAGACTAGCTCTTGTTGTTGGGACAGGCACAGGTCACTCTATTTTCCCATCAGGAAGAAGAATTAACCACAGGCTCATCCTCCCCCCCCCGGAACCAGAACAGGGCCTGAAGCCATCCTGCGCTTTTGCGGCCAGCTCCCAAAAAAGCGAGTTGTAAAATGGAGCTTCAGGGCACTGCAATTCACAAACCTGCAGAGTTATAAATGATAACTCTCGTCCACAAATATATTTAGGGAAGGCAAAGAAGAGGATTTGAAATCAAGGCAGAAATGCAGGAAACAGATTTCAGGAGGTAGATTCGAATCGCCTTTAAAGCACATGAAAAGCGGCAAAACGTTGACAATGATGCTCTTGGCCAAAAAGGGCGTATGCGTTTTTTCCTGAATATATTCAGGAAAAAACGCATACGCCCTTTTTGGCCAACCAAGCAACCTGGAAAGGCAAATCAGGGCTACAAAGAAGACTCGCTACCCATCGGTCAAAAGGGCCATGCTGAAAAAAGTCTCAAAACCAGAAATGCAGGACAGGCCATGGAGAAATGGGAGCCTTGCTACACTGATGGGTGGGATGTAAATTGCCAACAGCCACTCTGGAGAAGTGTACGGTGTGTCCTGAAACATCTAAAAAACACAGCTTAGAGAGCATAGGGCACTTCCACTCATGGGGGTATAAATTGGGAAAATGAAAAATCAGCAAGACACAAGCACCCCAAAGTTTAGGGCTGCTCTGTTGACAAGGACCTCCACTTCATTCCACCTTCAATATCCCAGGAGGGAGAAAAATGGATAAAGAAGTTGTGGTCCTTATGTACAATGGAATATCACTCAGCCATGAAATCAATGTCATAAGGCTAATAGCAGCATGATGAGTGGATTTAGGTACGATGATTCTAAGTGAAATAAGTCACACAGAAAAGGACACTTCTCATAAGGTATCACTTATAGAGGGAATGTAAAAACCGTTACACTTGAACTGAATTACAAAACAGAACAGAGTCACACATGCAGAAAACACACTATGGCTGCTTAACGGGAAAGGTAAGGTGGGGTGATACATAAAACAAGGGTTTCAAATTAGCTCAGATACCGTTCCATAAACCCAATATGTAATAGACAAGACCTACTCCTTGCTCAGAGAACTGGACTCAACACGCCCTATTCACCGCACAAGAATATATCTGACTAGTAATAATCTTAAAACCTATGTATTGATATCTCTCTGTTAGTGTGTCAAGTGGGTGTAAAGCGGCATAAACACAGCAGTGAAAAGCAGCTAAACCCCATTATAAAAATAAATTACTTTGAAAAACCCATGAAACAAAGACAGTGAAAGAGAGAGAAATTCTTACACAATGCGTTCAGGGGCTGTGATGCAACCTGGATTGACCATATCTAGACCCACAGCTGGATGAGACATAAGGGTGGACACTCTTGGGGCTGAGAGGTTTGGTGAGGTTGGGTGAGCAAACGCAGACCCTTTAAAGTAATACTGCGTGGTACCCATCGCATGGGTCCCAAATCTCCAGGTTCAAGGGCATCTTCCTACATCGAAAACATGCATGAGAAAACAAAAAAGATGGTACACCATGTGATGGGGAAAGGTTTCTAAAACGCACCTCATTTCTCTTCTCCTTGTGCCCGGGGTCGCCATTCCAGCCGCTTTACTAACAATCTCCCTACTTGGAGCATCAGCACCTTTAACCTCCTGTTCCATACAGGTTGCAATTTGTCCTGAGGATGAACGGGAATACGGGGAACCAGTGAGAGACTAGCTCTTGGTGTTGGGACAGGCACAGGTCACTCTATTTTCCCATCAGGAAGAAGAATTAACCACAGGCTCATCCTCCCCCCCGGAACCAGAACAGGGCCTGAAGCCATCCTGCGCTTTTGCGGCCAGCTCCCAAAAAAGCGAGTTGTACAATGGAGCTTCAGGGCACTGCAATTCACAAACCTGCAGAGTTATAAATGATAACTCTCGTCCACAAATATATTTAGGGAAGGCAAAGAAGAGGATTTGAAATCAAGGCAGAAATGCAGGAAACAGATTTCAGGAGGTAGATTCGAATCGCCTTTAAAGCACATGAAAAGCGGCAAAACGTTGACAATGATGCCCTTGGCCAAAAAGGGCGTATGCGTTTTTTCCTGAATATATTCAGGAAAAAACGCATACGCCCTTTTTGGCCAACCAAGCAACCTGGAAAGGCAAATCAGGGCTACAAAGAAGACTCGCTACCCATCGGTCAAAAGGGCCATGCTGAAAAAAGTCTCAAAACCAGAAATGCAGGACAGGCCATGGAGAAATGGGAGCCTTGCTACACTGATGGGCGGGATGTAAATTGCCAACAGCCACTCTGGAGAAGTGTACGGTGTGTCCTGAAACATCTAAAAAACACAGCTTAGAGAGCATAGGGCACTTCCACTCATGGGGGTATAAATTGGGAAAATGAAAAATCAGCAAGACACAAGCACCCCAAAGTTTAGGGCTGCTCTGTTGACAAGGACCTCCACTTCATTCCACCTTCAATATCCCAGGAGGGAGAAAAATGGATAAAGAAGTTGTGGTCCTTATGTACAATGGAATATCACTCAGCCATGAAATCAATGTCATAAGGCTAATAGCAGCATGATGAGTGGATTTAGGTACGACGATTCTAAGTGAAATAAGTCACACAGAAAAGGACACTTCTCATAAGGTATCACTTATAGAGGGAATGTAAAAACCGTTACACTTGAACTGAATTACAAAACAGAACAGAGTCACACATGCAGAAAACACACTATGGCTGCTTAACGGGAAAGGTAAGGTGGGGTGATACATAAAACAAGGGTTTCAAATTAGCTCAGATACCGTTCCATAAACCCAATATGTAATAGACAAGACCTACTCCTTGCTCAGAGAACTGGACTCAACACGCCCTATTCACCGCACAAGAATATATCTGACTAGTAATAATCTTAAAACCTATGTATTGATATCTCTCTGTTAGTGTGTCAAGTGGGTGTAAAGCGGCATAAACACAGCAGTGAAAAGCAGCTAAACCCCATTATAAAAATAAATTACTTTGAAAAACCCATGAAACAAAGACAGAGAAAGAGAGAGAAATTCTTACACAATGCGTTCAGGGGCTGTGATGCAACCTGGATTGACCATTTCTAGACCCACAGCTGGATGAGACATAAGGGTGGACACTCTTGGGGCTGAGAGGTTTGGTGAGGTTGGGTGAGCAAACGCAGACCCTTTAAAGTAATACTGCGTGGTACCCATCGCATGGGTCCCAAATCTCCAGGTTCAAGGGCATCTTCCTACATCGAAAACATGCATGAGAAAACAAAAAAGATGGTACACCATGTGATGGGGAAAGGTTTCTAAAACGCACCTCATTTCTCTTCTCCTTGTGCCCGGGGTCGCCATTCCAGCCGCTTTACTAACAATCTCCCTACTTGGAGCATCAGCACCTTTAACCTCCTGTTCCATACAGGTTGCAATTTGTCCTGAGGATGAACGGGAATACGGGGAACCAGTGAGAGACTAGCTCTTGTTGTTGGGACAGGCACAGGTCACTCTATTTTCCCATCAGGAAGAAGAATTAACCACAGGCTCATCCTCCCCCCCGGAACCAGAACAGGGCCTGAAGCCATCCTGCGCTTTTGCGGCCAGCTCCCAAAAAAGCGAGTTGTAAAATGGAGCTTCAGGGCACTGCAATTCACAAACCTGCAGAGTTATAAATGATAACTCTCGTCCACAAATATATTTAGGGAAGGCAAAGAAGAGGATTTGAAATCAAGGCAGAAATGCAGGAAACAGATTTCAGGAGGTAGATTCGAATCGCCTTTAAAGCACATGAAAAGCGGCAAAACGTTGACAATGATGCCCTTGGCCAAAAAGGGCGTATGTGTTTTTTCCTGAATATATTCAGGAAAAAACGCATACGCCCTTTTTGGCCAACCAAGCAACCTGGAAAGGCAAATCAGGGCTACAAAGAAGACTCGCTACCCATCGGTCAAAAGGGCCATGCTGAAAAAAGTCTCAAAACCAGAAATGCAGGACAGGCCATGGAGAAATGGGAGCCTTGCTACACTGATGGGTGGGATGTAAATTGCCAACAGCCACTCTGGAGAAGTGTACGGTGTGTCCTGAAACATCTAAAAAACACAGCTTAGAGAGCATAGGGCACTTCCACTCATGGGGGTATAAATTGGGAAAATGAAAAATCAGCAAGACACAAGCACCCCAAAGTTTAGGGCTGCTCTGTTGACAAGGACCTCCACTTCATTCCACCTTCAATATCCCAGGAGGGAGAAAAATGGATAAAGAAGTTGTGGTCCTTATGTACAATGGAATATCACTCAGCCATGAAATCAATGTCATAAGGCTAATAGCAGCATGATGAGTGGATTTAGGTACGATGATTCTAAGTGAAATAAGTCACACAGAAAAGGACACTTCTCATAAGGTATCACTTATAGAGGGAATGTAAAAACCGTTACACTTGAACTGAATTACAAAACAGAACAGAGTCACACATGCAGAAAACACACTATGGCTGCTTAACGGGAAAGGTAAGGTGGGGTGATACATAAAACAAGGGTTTCAAATTAGCTCAGATACCGTTCCATAAACCCAATATGTAATAGACAAGACCTACTCCTTGCTCAGAGAACTGGACTCAACACGCCCTATTCACCGCACAAGAATATATCTGACTAGTAATAATCTTAAAACCTATGTATTGATATCTCTCTGTTAGTGTGTCAAGTGGGTGTAAAGCGGCATAAACACAGCAGTGAAAAGCAGCTAAACCCCATTATAAAAATAAATTACTTTGAAAAACCCATGAAACAAAGACAGTGAAAGAGAGAGAAATTCTTACACAATGCGTTCAGGGGCTGTGATGCAACCTGGATTGACCATATCTAGACCCACAGCTGGATGAGACATAAGGGTGGACACTCTTGGGGCTGAGAGGTTTGGTGAGGTTGGGTGAGCAAACGCAGACCCTTTAAAGTAATACTGCGTGGTACCCATCGCATGGGTCCCAAATCTCCAGGTTCAAGGGCATCTTCCTACATCGAAAACATGCATGAGAAAACAAAAAGATGGTAAACCATGTGATGGGGAAAGGTTTCTAAAACGCACCTCATTTCTCTTCTCCTTGTGCCCGGGTTCGCCATTCCAGCCGCTTTACTAACAATCTCCCTACTTGGAGCATCAGCACCTTTAACCTCCTGTTCCGTACAGGTTGCAATTTGTCCTGAGGATGAACGGGTAGACGGGGAACCAGTGAGAGACTAGCTCTTGGTGTTGGGACAGGCACAGGTCACTCTATTTTCCCATCAGGAAGAAGAATTAACCACAGGCTCATCCTCCCCCCCGGAACCAGAACAGGGCCTGAAGCCATCCTGCGCTTTTGCGGCCAGCTCCCAAAAAAGCGAGTTGTACAATGGAGCTTCAGGGCACTGCAATTCACAAACCTGCAGAGTTATAAATGATAACTCTCGTCCACAAATATATTGAGGGAAGGCAAAGAAGAGGATTTGAAATCAAGGCAGAAATGCAGGAAACAGATTTCAGGAGGTAGATTCGAATCGCCTTTAAAGCACATGAAAAGCGGCAAAACGTTGACAATGATGCCCTTGGCCAAAAAGGGCGTATGCGTTTTTTCCTGAATATATTCAGGAAAAAACGCATACGCCCTTTTTGGCCAACCAAGCAACCTGGAAAGGCAAATCAGGGCTACAAAGAAGACTCGCTACCCATCGGTCAAAAGGGCCATGCTGAAAAAAGTCTCAAAACCAGAAATGCAGGACAGGCCATGGAGAAATGGGAGCCTTGCTACACTGATGGGCGGGATGTAAATTGCCAACAGCCACTCTGGAGAAGTGTACGGTGTGTCCTGAAACATCTAAAAACACAGCTTAGAGAGCATAGGGCACTTCCACTCATGGGGGTATAAATTGGGAAAATGAAAAATCAGCAAGACACAAGCACCCCAAAGTTTAGGGCTGCTCTGTTGACAAGGACCTCCACTTCATTCCACCTTCAATATCCCAGGAGGGAGAAAAATGGATAAAGAAGTTGTGGTCCTTATGTACAATGGAATATCACTCAGCCATGAAATCAATGTCATAAGGCTAATAGCAGCATGATGAGTGGATTTAGGTACGACGATTCTAAGTGAAATAAGTCACACAGAAAAGGACACTTCTCATAAGGTATCACTTATAGAGGGAATGTAAAAACCGTTACACTTGAACTGAATTACAAAACAGAACAGAGTCACACATGCAGAAAACACACTATGGCTGCTTAACGGGAAAGGTGAGGTGGGGTGATACATAAAACAAGGGTTTCAAATTAGCTCAGATACCGTTCCATAAACCCAATATGTAATAGACAAGACCTACTCCTTGCTCAGAGAACTGGACTCAACACGCCCTATTCACCGCACAAGAATATATCTGACTAGTAATAATCGTAAAACCTATGTATTGATATCTCTCTGTTAGTGTGTCAAGTGGGTGTAAAGCGGCATAAACACAGCAGTGAAAAGCAGCTAAACCCCATTACAAAAATAAATTACTTTGAAAAACCCATGAAACAAAGACAGTGAAAGAGAGAGAAATTCTTACACAATGCGTTCAGGGGCTGTGATGCAACCTGGATTGACCATTTCTAGACCCACAGCTGGATGAGACATAAGGGTGGACACTCTTGGGGCTGAGAGGTTTGGTGAGGTTGGGTGAGCAAACGCAGACCCTTTAAAGTAATACTGCGTGGTACCCATCGCATGGGTCCCAAATCTCCAGGTTCAAGGGCATCTTCCTACATCGAAAACATGCATGAGAAAACAAAAAAGATGGTACACCATGTGATGGGGAAAGGTTTCTAAAACGCACCTCATTTCTCTTCTCCTTGTGCCCGGGGTCGCCATTCCAGCCGCTTTACTAACAATCTCCCTACTTGGAGCATCAGCACCTTTAACCTCCTGTTCCGTACAGGTTGCAATTTGTCCTGAGGATGAACGGGAATACGGGGAACCAGTGAGAGACTAGCTCTTGTTGTTGGGACAGGCACAGGTCACTCTATTTTCCCATCAGGAAGAAGAATTAACCACAGGCTCATCCTCCCCCCCGGAACCAGAACAGGGCCTGCAGCCATCCTGCGCTTTTGCGGCCAGCTCCCAAAAAAGCGAGTTGTACAATGGAGCTTCAGGGCACTGCAATTCACAAACCTGCAGAGTTATAAATGATAACTCTCGTCCACAAATATATTTAGGGAAGGCAAAGAAGAGGATTTGAAATCAAGGCAGAAATGCAGGAAACAGATTTCAGGAGGTAGATTCGAATCGCCTTTAAAGCACATGAAAAGCGGCAAAACGTTGACAATGATGCTCTTGGCCAAAAAGGGCGTATGCGTTTTTTCCTGAATATATTCAGGAAAAAACGCATACGCCCTTTTTGGCCAACCAAGCAACCTGGAAAGGCAAATCAGGGCTACAAAGAAGACTCGCTACCCATCGGTCAAAAGGGCCATGCTGAAAAAAGTCTCAAAACCAGAAATGAAGGACAGGCCATGGAGAAATGGGAGCCTTGCTACACTGATGGGTGGGATGTAAATTGCCAACAGCCACTCTGGAGAAGTGTACGGTGTGTCCTGAAACATCTAAAAAACACAGCTTAGAGAGCATAGGGCACTTCCACTCATGGGGGTATAAATTGGGAAAATGAAAAATCAGCAAGACACAAGCACCCCAAAGTTTAGGGCTGCTCTGTTGACAAGGACCTCCACTTCATTCCACCTTCAATATCCCAGGAGGGAGAAAAATGGATAAAGAAGTTGTGGTCCTTATGTACAATGGAATATCACTCAGCCATGAAATCAATGTCATAAGGCTAATAGCAGCATGATGAGTGGATTTAGGTACGACGATTCTAAGTGAAATAAGTCACACAGAAAAGGACACTTCTCATAAGGTATCACTTATAGAGGGAATGTAAAAACCGTTACACTTGAACTGAATTACAAAACAGAACAGAGTCACACATGCAGAAAACACACTATGGCTGCTTAACGGGAAAGGTGAGGTGGGGTGATACATAAAACAAGGGTTTCAAATTAGCTCAGATACCGTTCCATAAACCCAATATGTAATAGACAAGACCTACTCCTTGCTCAGAGAACTGGACTCAACACGCCCTATTCACCGCACAAGAATATATCTGACTAGTAATAATCGTAAAACCTATGTATTGATATCTCTCTGTTAGTGTGTCAAGTGGGTGTAAAGCGGCATAAACACAGCAGTGAAAAGCAGCTAAACCCCATTATAAAAATAAATTACTTTGAAAAACCCATGAAACAAAGACAGTGAAAGAGAGAGAAATTCTTACACAATGCGTTCAGGGGCTGTGATGCAACCTGGATTGACCATTTCTAGACCCACAGCTGGATGAGACATAAGGGTGGACACTCTTGGGGCTGAGAGGTTTGGTGAGGTTGGGTGAGCAAACGCAGACCCTTTAAAGTAATACTGCGTGGTACCCATCGCATGGGTCCCAAATCTCCAGGTTCAAGGGCATCTTCCTACATCGAAAACATGCATGAGAAAACAAAAAAGATGGTACACCATGTGATGGGGAAAGGTTTCTAAAACGCACCTCATTTCTCTTCTCCTTGTGCCCGGGGTCGCCATTCCAGCCGCTTTACTAACAATCTCCCTACTTGGAGCATCAGCACCTTTAACCTCCTGTTCCGTACAGGTTGCAATTTGTCCTGAGGATGAACGGGAATACGGGGAACCAGTGAGAGACTAGCTCTTGTTGTTGGGACAGGCACAGGTCACTCTATTTTCCCATCAGGAAGAAGAATTAACCACAGGCTCATCCTCCCCCCCGGAACCAGAACAGGGCCTGCAGCCATCCTGCGCTTTTGCGGCCAGCTCCCAAAAAAGCGAGTTGTACAATGGAGCTTCAGGGCACTGCAATTCACAAACCTGCAGAGTTATAAATGATAACTCTCGTCCACAAATATATTTAGGGAAGGCAAAGAAGAGGATTTGAAATCAAGGCAGAAATGCAGGAAACAGATTTCAGGAGGTAGATTCGAATCGCCTTTAAAGCACATGAAAAGCGGCAAAACGTTGACAATGATGCTCTTGGCCAAAAAGGGCGTATGCGTTTTTTCCTGAATATATTCAGGAAAAAACGCATACGCCCTTTTTGGCCAACCAAGCAACCTGGAAAGGCAAATCAGGGCTACAAAGAAGACTCGCTACCCATCGGTCAAAAGGGCCATGCTGAAAAAAGTCTCAAAACCAGAAATGAAGGACAGGCCATGGAGAAATGGGAGCCTTGCTACACTGATGGGTGGGATGTAAATTGCCAACAGCCACTCTGGAGAAGTGTACGGTGTGTCCTGAAACATCTAAAAAACACAGCTTAGAGAGCATAGGGCACTTCCACTCATGGGGGTATAAATTGGGAAAATGAAAAATCAGCAAGACACAAGCACCCCAAAGTTTAGGGCTGCTCTGTTGACAAGGACCTCCACTTCATTCCACCTTCAATATCCCAGGAGGGAGAAAAATGGATAAAGAAGTTGTGGTCCTTATGTACAATGGAATATCACTCAGCCATGAAATCAATGTCATAAGGCTAATAGCAGCATGATGAGTGGATTTAGGTACGACGATTCTAAGTGAAATAAGTCACACAGAAAAGGACACTTCTCATAAGGTATCACTTATAGAGGGAATGTAAAAACCGTTACACTTGAACTGAATTACAAAACAGAACAGAGTCACACATGCAGAAAACACACTATGGCTGCTTAACGGGAAAGGTAAGGTGGGGTGATACATAAAACAAGGGTTTCAAATTAGCTCAGATACCGTTCCATAAACCCAATATGTAATAGACAAGACCTACTCCTTGCTCAGAGAACTGGACTCAACACGCCCTATTCACCGCACAAGAATATATCTGACTAGTAATAATCTTAAAACCTATGTATTGATATCTCTCTGTTAGTGTGTCAAGTGGGTGTAAAGCGGCATAAACACAGCAGTGAAAAGCAGCTAAACCCCATTATAAAAATAAATTACTTTGAAAAACCCATGAAACAGAGACAGTGAAAGAGAGAGAAATTCTTACACAATGCGTTCAGGGGCTGTGATGCAACCTGGATTGACCATATCTAGACCCACAGCTGGATGAGACATAAGGGTGGACACTCTTGGGGCTGAGAGGTTTGGTGAGGTTGGGTGAGCAAACGTAGACCCTTTAAAGTAATACTGCGTGGTACCCATCGCATGGGTCCCAAATCTCCAGGTTCAAGGGCATCTTCCTACATCGAAAACATGCATGAGAAAACAAAAAAGATGGTACACCATGTGATGGGGAAAGGTTTCTAAAACGCACCTCATTTCTCTTCTCCTTGTGCCCGGGGTCGCCATTCCAGCCGCTTTACTAACAATCTCCCTACTTGGAGCATCAGCACCTTTAACCTCCTGTTCCATACAGGTTGCAATTTGTCCTGAGGATGAACGGGAATACGGGGAACCAGTGAGAGACTAGCTCTTGGTGTTGGGACAGGCACAGGTCACTCTATTTTCCCATCAGGAAGAAGAATTAACCACAGGCTCATCCTCCCCCCCGGAACCAGAACAGGGCCTGAAGCCATCTTGCGCTTTTGCGGCCAGCTCCCAAAAAAGCGAGTTGTAAAATGGAGCTTCAGGGCACTGCAATTCACAAACCTGCAGAGTTATAAATGATAACTCTCGTCCACAAATATATTGAGGGAAGGCAAAGAAGAGGATTTGAAATCAAGGCAGAAATGCAGGAAACAGATTTCAGGAGGTAGATTCGAATCGCCTTTAAAGCACATGAAAAGCGGCAAAACTTTGACAATGATGCCCTTGGCCAAAAAGGGCGTATGCGTTTTTTCCTGAATATATTCAGGAAAAAACGCATACGCCCTTTTTGGCCAACCAAGCAACCTGGAAAGGCAAATCAGGGCTACAAAGAAGACTCGCTACCCATCGGTCAAAAGGGCCATGCTGAAAAAAGTCTCAAAACCAGAAATGCAGGACAGGCCATGGAGAAATGGGAGCCTTGCTACACTGATGGGCGGGATGTAAATTGCCAACAGCCACTCTGGAGAAGTGTACGGTGTGTCCTGAAACATCTAAAAAACACAGCTTAGAGAGCATAGGGCACTTCCACTCATGGGGGTATAAATTGGGAAAATGAAAAATCAGCAAGACACAAGCACCCCAAAGTTTAGGGCTGCTCTGTTGACAAGGACCTCCACTTCATTCCACCTTCAATATCCCAGGAGGGAGAAAAATGGATAAAGAAGTTGTGGTCCTTATGTACAATGGAATATCACTCAGCCATGAAATCAATGTCATAAGGCTAATAGCAGCATGATGAGTGGATTTAGGTACGACGATTCTAAGTGAAATAAGTCACACAGAAAAGGACACTTCTCATAAGGTATCACTTATAGAGGGAATGTAAAAACCGTTACACTTGAACTGAATTACAAAACAGAACAGAGTCACACATGCAGAAAACACACTATGGCTGCTTAACGGGAAAGGTGAGGTGGGGTGATACATAAAACAAGGGTTTCAAATTAGCTCAGATACCGTTCCATAAACCCAATATGTAATAGACAAGACCTACTCCTTGCTCAGAGAACTGGACTCAACACGCCCTATTCACCGCACAAGAATATATCTGACTAGTAATAATCTTAAAACCTATGTATTGATATCTCTCTGTTAGTGTGTCAAGTGGGTGTAAAGCGGCATAAACACAGCAGTGAAAAGCAGCTAAACCCCATTATAGAAATAAATTACTTTGAAAAACCCATGAAACAAAGACAGAGAAAGAGAGAGAAATTCTTACACAATGCGTTCAGGGGCTGTGATGCAACCTGGATTGACCATTTCTAGACCCACAGCTGGATGAGACATAAGGGTGGACACTCTTGGGGCTGAGAGGTTTGGTGAGGTTGGGTGAGCAAACGCAGACCCTTTAAAGTAATACTGCGTGGTACCCATCGCATGGGTCCCAAATCTCCAGGTTCAAGGGCATCTTCCTACATCGAAAACATGCATGAGAAAACAAAAAAGATGGTACACCATGTGATGGGGAAAGGTTTCTAAAACGCACCTCATTTCTCTTCTCCTTGTGCCCGGGGTCGCCATTCCAGCCGCTTTACTAACAATCTCCCTACTTGGAGCATCAGCACCTTTAACCTCCTGTTCCGTACAGGTTGCAATTTGTCCTGAGGATGAACGGGAATACGGGGAACCAGTGAGAGACTAGCTCTTGTTGTTGGGACAGGCACAGGTCACTCTATTTTCCCATCAGGAAGAAGAATTAACCACAGGCTCATCCTCCCCCCCGGAACCAGAACAGGGCCTGAAGCCATCCTGCGCTTTTGCGGCCAGCTCCCAAAAAAGCGAGTTGTAAAATGGAGCTTCAGGGCACTGCAATTCACAAACCTGCAGAGTTATAAATGATAACTCTCGTCCACAAATATATTTAGGGAAGGCAAAGAAGAGGATTTGAAATCAAGGCAGAAATGCAGGAAACAGATTTCAGGAGGTAGATTCGAATCGCCTTTAAAGCACATGAAAAGCGGCAAAACGTTGACAATGATGCTCTTGGCCAAAAAGGGCGTATGCGTTTTTTCCTGAATATATTCAGGAAAAAACGCATACGCCCTTTTTGGCCAACCAAGCAACCTGGAAAGGCAAATCAGGGCTACAAAGAAGACTCGCTACCCATCGGTCAAAAGGGCCATGCTGAAAAAAGTCTCAAAACCAGAAATGAAGGACAGGCCATGGAGAAATGGGAGCCTTGCTACACTGATGGGTGGGATGTAAATTGCCAACAGCCACTCTGGAGAAGTGTACGGTGTGTCCTGAAACATCTAAAAAACACAGCTTAGAGAGCATAGGGCACTTCCACTCATGGGGGTATAAATTGGGAAAATGAAAAATCAGCAAGACACAAGCACCCCAAAGTTTAGGGCTGCTCTGTTGACAAGGACCTCCACTTCATTCCACCTTCAATATCCCAGGAGGGAGAAAAATGGATAAAGAAGTTGTGGTCCTTATGTACAATGGAATATCACTCAGCCATGAAATCAATGTCATAAGGCTAATAGCAGCATGATGAGTGGATTTAGGTACGACGATTCTAAGTGAAATAAGTCACACAGAAAAGGACACTTCTCATAAGGTATCACTTATAGAGGGAATGTAAAAACCGTTACACTTGAACTGAATTACAAAACAGAACAGAGTCACACATGCAGAAAACACACTATGGCTGCTTAACGGGAAAGGTGAGGTGGGGTGATACATAAAACAAGGGTTTCAAATTAGCTCAGATACCGTTCCATAAACCCAATATGTAATAGACAAGACCTACTCCTTGCTCAGAGAACTGGACTCAACACGCCCTATTCACCGCACAAGAATATATCTGACTAGTAATAATCGTAAAACCTATGTATTGATATCTCTCTGTTAGTGTGTCAAGTGGGTGTAAAGCGGCATAAACACAGCAGTGAAAAGCAGCTAAACCCCATTATAAAAATAAATTACTTTGAAAAACCCATGAAACAAAGACAGTGAAAGAGAGAGAAATTCCTTACACAATGCGTTCAGGGGCTGTGATGCAACCTGGATTGACCATATCTAGACCCACAGCTGGATGAGACATAAGGGTGGACACTCTTGGGGCTGAGAGGTTTGGTGAGGTTGGGTGAGCAAACGCAGACCCTTTAAAGTAATACTGCGTGGTACCCATCGCATGGGTCCCAAATCTCCAGGTTCAAGGGCATCTTCCTACATCGAAAACATGCATGAGAAAACAAAAAAGATGGTACACCATGTGATGGGGAAAGGTTTCTAAAACGCACCTCATTTCTCTTCTCCTTGTGCCCGGGGTCGCCATTCCAGCCGCTTTACTAACAATCTCCCTACTTGGAGCATCAGCACCTTTAACCTCCTGTTCCATACAGGTTGCAATTTGTCCTGAGGATGAACGGGAATACGGGGAACCAGTGAGAGACTAGCTCTTGGTGTTGGGACAGGCACAGGTCACTCTATTTTCCCATCAGGAAGAAGAATTAACCACAGGCTCATCCTCCCCCCCGGAACCAGAACAGGGCCTGAAGCCATCCTGCGCTTTTGCGGCCAGCTCCCAAAAAAGCGAGTTGTAAAATGGAGCTTCAGGGCACTGCAATTCACAAACCTGCAGAGTTATAAATGATAACTCTCGTCCACAAATATATTGAGGGAAGGCAAAGAAGAGGATTTGAAATCAAGGCAGAAATGCAGGAAACAGATTTCAGGAGGTAGATTCGAATCGCCTTTAAAGCACATGAAAAGCGGCAAAACTTTGACAATGATGCCCTTGGCCAAAAAGGGCGTATGCGTTTTTTCCTGAATATATTCAGGAAAAAACGCATACGCCCTTTTTGGCCAACCAAGCAACCTGGAAAGGCAAATCAGGGCTACAAAGAAGACTCGCTACCCATCGGTCAAAAGGGCCATGCTGAAAAAAGTCTCAAAACCAGAAATGCAGGACAGGCCATGGAGAAATGGGAGCCTTGCTACACTGATGGGCGGGATGTAAATTGCCAACAGCCACTCTGGAGAAGTGTACGGTGTGTCCTGAAACATCTAAAAAACACAGCTTAGAGAGCATAGGGCACTTCCACTCATGGGGGTATAAATTGGGAAAATGAAAAATCAGCAAGACACAAGCACCCCAAAGTTTAGGGCTGCTCTGTTGACAAGGACCTCCACTTCATTCCACCTTCAATATCCCAGGAGGGAGAAAAATGGATAAAGAAGTTGTGGTCCTTATGTACAATGGAATATCACTCAGCCATGAAATCAATGTCATAAGGCTAATAGCAGCATGATGAGTGGATTTAGGTACGACGATTCTAAGTGAAATAAGTCACACAGAAAAGGACACTTCTCATAAGGTATCACTTATAGAGGGAATGTAAAAACCGTTACACTTGAACTGAATTACAAAACAGAACAGAGTCACACATGCAGAAAACACACTATGGCTGCTTAACGGGAAAGGTGAGGTGGGGTGATACATAAAACAAGGGTTTCAAATTAGCTCAGATACCGTTCCATAAACCCAATATGTAATAGACAAGACCTACTCCTTGCTCAGAGAACTGGACTCAACACGCCCTATTCACCGCACAAGAATATATCTGACTAGTAATAATCTTAAAACCTATGAATTGATATCTCTCTGTTAGTGTGTCAAGTGGGTGTAAAGCGGCATAAACACAGCAGTGAAAAGCAGCTAAACCCCATTATAAAAATAAATTACTTTGAAAAACCCATGAAACAAAGACAGAGAAAGAGAGAGAAATTCTTACACAATGCGTTCAGGGGCTGTGATGCAACCTGGATTGACCATTTCTAGACCCACAGCTGGATGAGACATAAGGGTGGACACTCTTGGGGCTGAGAGGTTTGGTGAGGTTGGGTGAGCAAACGCAGACCCTTTAAAGTAATACTGCGTGGTACCCATCGCATGGGTCCCAAATCTCCAGGTTCAAGGGCATCTTCCTACATCGAAAACATGCATGAGAAAACAAAAAAGATGGTACACCATGTGATGGGGAAAGGTTTCTAAAACGCACCTCATTTCTCTTCTCCTTGTGCCCGGGGTCGCCATTCCAGCCGCTTTACTAACAATCTCCCTACTTGGAGCATCAGCACCTTTAACCTCCTGTTCCATACAGGTTGCAATTTGTCCTGAGGATGAACGGGAATACGGGGAACCAGTGAGAGACTAGCTCTTGGTGTTGGGACAGGCACAGGTCACTCTATTTTCCCATCAGGAAGAAGAATTAACCACAGGCTCATCCTCCCCCCCGGAACCAGAACAGGGCCTGAAGCCATCCTGCGCTTTTGCGGCCAGCTCCCAAAAAAGCGAGTTGTACAATGGAGCTTCAGGGCACTGCAATTCACAAACCTGCAGAGTTATAAATGATAACTCTCGTCCACAAATATATTGAGGGAAGGCAAAGAAGAGGATTTGAAATCAAGGCAGAAATGCAGGAAACAGATTTCAGGAGGTAGATTCGAATCGCCTTTAAAGCACATGAAAAGCGGCAAAACTTTGACAATGAAGCCCTTGGCCAAAAAGGGCGTATGCGTTTTTTCCTGAATATATTCAGGAAAAAACGCATACGCCCTTTTTGGCCAACCAAGCAACCTGGAAAGGCAAATCAGGGCTACAAAGAAGACTCGCTACCCATCGGTCAAAAGGGCCATGCTGAAAAATGTCTCAAAACCAGAAATGCAGGACAGGCCATGGAGAAATGGGAGCCTTGCTACACTGATGGGCGGGATGTAAATTGCCAACAGCCACTCTGGAGAAGTGTACGGTGTGTCCTGAAACATCTAAAAAACACAGCTTAGAGAGCATAGGGCACTTCCACTCATGGGGGTATAAATTGGGAAAATGAAAAATCAGCAAGACACAAGCACCCCAAAGTTTAGGGCTGCTCTGTTGACAAGGACCTCCACTTCATTCCACCTTCAATATCCCAGGAGGGAGAAAAATGGATAAAGAAGTTGTGGTCCTTATGTACAATGGAATATCACTCAGCCATGAAATCAATGTCATAAGGCTAATAGCAGCATGATGAGTGGATTTAGGTACGACGATTCTAAGTGAAATAAGTCACACAGAAAAGGACACTTCTCATAAGGTATCACTTATAGAGGGAATGTAAAAACCGTTACACTTGAACTGAATTACAAAACAGAACAGAGTCACACATGCAGAAAACACACTATGGCTGCTTAACGGGAAAGGTGAGGTGGGGTGATACATAAAACAAGGGTTTCAAATTAGCTCAGATACCATTCCATAAACCCAATATGTAATAGACAAGACCTACTCCTTGCTCAGAGAACTGGACTCAACACGCCCTATTCACCGCACAAGAATATATCTGACTAGTAATAATCTTAAAACCTATGTATTGATATCTCTCTGTTAGTGTGTCAAGTGGGTGTAAAGTGGCATAAACACAGCAGTGAAAAGCAGCTAAACCCCATTATAAAAATAAATTACTTTGAAAAACCCATGAAACAAAGACAGTGAAAGAGAGAGAAATTCTTACACAATGCGTTCAGGGGCTGTGATGCAACCTGGATTGACCATTTCTAGACCCACAGCTGGATGAGACATAAGGGTGGACACTCTTGGGGCTGAGAGGTTTGGTGAGGTTGGGTGAGCAAACGCAGACCCTTTAAAGTAATACTGCGTGGTACCCATCGCATGGGTCCCAAATCTCCAGGTTCAAGGGCATCTTCCTACATCGAAAACATGCATGAGAAAACAAAAAAGATGGTACACCATGTGATGGGGAAAGGTTTCTAAAACGCACCTCATTTCTCTTCTCCTTGTGCCCGGGGTCGCCATTCCAGCCGCTTTACTAACAATCTCCCTACTTGGAGCATCAGCACCTTTAACCTCCTGTTCCATACAGGTTGCAATTTGTCCTGAGGATGAACGGGAATACGGGGAACCAGTGAGAGACTAGCTCTTGTTGTTGGGACAGGCACAGGTCACTCTATTTTCCCATCAGGAAGAAGAATTAACCACAGGCTCATCCTCCCCCCCGGAACCAGAACAGGGCCTGAAGCCATCCTGCGCTTTTGCGGCCAGCTCCCAAAAAAGCGAGTTGTAAAATGGAGCTTCAGGGCACTGCAATTCACAAACCTGCAGAGTTATAAATGATAACTCTCGTCCACAAATATATTTAGGGAAGGCAAAGAAGAGGATTTGAAATCAAGGCAGAAATGCAGGAAACAGATTTCAGGAGGTAGATTCGAATCGCCTTTAAAGCACATGAAAAGCGGCAAAACGTTGACAATGATGCCCTTGGCCAAAAAGGGCGTATGTGTTTTTTCCTGAATATATTCAGGAAAAAACGCATACGCCCTTTTTGGCCAACCAAGCAACCTGGAAAGGCAAATCAGGGCTACAAAGAAGACTCGCTACCCATCGGTCAAAAGGGCCATGCTGAAAAAAGTCTCAAAACCAGAAATGCAGGACAGGCCATGGAGAAATGGGAGCCTTGCTACACTGATGGGTGGGATGTAAATTGCCAACAGCCACTCTGGAGAAGTGTACGGTGTGTCCTGAAACATCTAAAAAACACAGCTTAGAGAGCATAGGGCACTTCCACTCATGGGGGTATAAATTGGGAAAATGAAAAATCAGCAAGACACAAGCACCCCAAAGTTTAGGGCTGCTCTGTTGACAAGGACCTCCACTTCATTCCACCTTCAATATCCCAGGAGGGAGAAAAATGGATAAAGAAGTTGTGGTCCTTATGTACAATGGAATATCACTCAGCCATGAAATCAATGTCATAAGGCTAATAGCAGCATGATGAGTGGATTTAGGTACGATGATTCTAAGTGAAATAAGTCACACAGAAAAGGACACTTCTCATAAGGTATCACTTATAGAGGGAATGTAAAAACCGTTACACTTGAACTGAATTACAAAACAGAACAGAGTCACACATGCAGAAAACACACTATGGCTGCTTAACGGGAAAGGTAAGGTGGGGTGATACATAAAACAAGGGTTTCAAATTAGCTCAGATACCGTTCCATAAACCCAATATGTAATAGACAAGACCTACTCCTTGCTCAGAGAACTGGACTCAACACGCCCTATTCACCGCACAAGAATATATCTGACTAGTAATAATCTTAAAACCTATGTATTGATATCTCTCTGTTAGTGTGTCAAGTGGGTGTAAAGCGGCATAAACACAGCAGTGAAAAGCAGCTAAACCCCATTATAAAAATAAATTACTTTGAAAAACCCATGAAACAAAGACAGTGAAAGAGAGAGAAATTCTTACACAATGCGTTCAGGGGCTGTGATGCAACCTGGATTGACCATATCTAGACCCACAGCTGGATGAGACATAAGGGTGGACACTCTTGGGGCTGAGAGGTTTGGTGAGGTTGGGTGAGCAAACGCAGACCCTTTAAAGTAATACTGCGTGGTACCCATCGCATGGGTCCCAAATCTCCAGGTTCAAGGGCATCTTCCTACATCGAAAACATGCATGAGAAAACAAAAAGATGGTAAACCATGTGATGGGGAAAGGTTTCTAAAACGCACCTCATTTCTCTTCTCCTTGTGCCCGGGTTCGCCATTCCAGCCGCTTTACTAACAATCTCCCTACTTGGAGCATCAGCACCTTTAACCTCCTGTTCCGTACAGGTTGCAATTTGTCCTGAGGATGAACGGGTAGACGGGGAACCAGTGAGAGACTAGCTCTTGGTGTTGGGACAGGCACAGGTCACTCTATTTTCCCATCAGGAAGAAGAATTAACCACAGGCTCATCCTCCCCCCCGGAACCAGAACAGGGCCTGAAGCCATCCTGCGCTTTTGCGGCCAGCTCCCAAAAAAGCGAGTTGTACAATGGAGCTTCAGGGCACTGCAATTCACAAACCTGCAGAGTTATAAATGATAACTCTCGTCCACAAATATATTGAGGGAAGGCAAAGAAGAGGATTTGAAATCAAGGCAGAAATGCAGGAAACAGATTTCAGGAGGTAGATTCGAATCGCCTTTAAAGCACATGAAAAGCGGCAAAACGTTGACAATGATGCCCTTGGCCAAAAAGGGCGTATGCGTTTTTTCCTGAATATATTCAGGAAAAAACGCATACGCCCTTTTTGGCCAACCAAGCAACCTGGAAAGGCAAATCAGGGCTACAAAGAAGACTCGCTACCCATCGGTCAAAAGGGCCATGCTGAAAAAAGTCTCAAAACCAGAAATGCAGGACAGGCCATGGAGAAATGGGAGCCTTGCTACACTGATGGGCGGGATGTAAATTGCCAACAGCCACTCTGGAGAAGTGTACGGTGTGTCCTGAAACATCTAAAAACACAGCTTAGAGAGCATAGGGCACTTCCACTCATGGGGGTATAAATTGGGAAAATGAAAAATCAGCAAGACACAAGCACCCCAAAGTTTAGGGCTGCTCTGTTGACAAGGACCTCCACTTCATTCCACCTTCAATATCCCAGGAGGGAGAAAAATGGATAAAGAAGTTGTGGTCCTTATGTACAATGGAATATCACTCAGCCATGAAATCAATGTCATAAGGCTAATAGCAGCATGATGAGTGGATTTAGGTACGACGATTCTAAGTGAAATAAGTCACACAGAAAAGGACACTTCTCATAAGGTATCACTTATAGAGGGAATGTAAAAACCGTTACACTTGAACTGAATTACAAAACAGAACAGAGTCACACATGCAGAAAACACACTATGGCTGCTTAACGGGAAAGGTGAGGTGGGGTGATACATAAAACAAGGGTTTCAAATTAGCTCAGATACCGTTCCATAAACCCAATATGTAATAGACAAGACCTACTCCTTGCTCAGAGAACTGGACTCAACACGCCCTATTCACCGCACAAGAATATATCTGACTAGTAATAATCGTAAAACCTATGTATTGATATCTCTCTGTTAGTGTGTCAAGTGGGTGTAAAGCGGCATAAACACAGCAGTGAAAAGCAGCTAAACCCCATTATAAAAATAAATTACTTTGAAAAACCCATGAAACAAAGACAGTGAAAGAGAGAGAAATTCTTACACAATGCGTTCAGGGGCTGTGATGCAACCTGGATTGACCATTTCTAGACCCACAGCTGGATGAGACATAAGGGTGGACACTCTTGGGGCTGAGAGGTTTGGTGAGGTTGGGTGAGCAAACGCAGACCCTTTAAAGTAATACTGCGTGGTACCCATCGCATGGGTCCCAAATCTCCAGGTTCAAGGGCATCTTCCTACATCGAAAACATGCATGAGAAAACAAAAAAGATGGTACACCATGTGATGGGGAAAGGTTTCTAAAACGCACCTCATTTCTCTTCTCCTTGTGCCCGGGGTCGCCATTCCAGCCGCTTTACTAACAATCTCCCTACTTGGAGCATCAGCACCTTTAACCTCCTGTTCCGTACAGGTTGCAATTTGTCCTGAGGATGAACGGGAATACGGGGAACCAGTGAGAGACTAGCTCTTGTTGTTGGGACAGGCACAGGTCACTCTATTTTCCCATCAGGAAGAAGAATTAACCACAGGCTCATCCTCCCCCCCGGAACCAGAACAGGGCCTGAAGCCATCCTGCGCTTTTGCGGCCAGCTCCCAAAAAAGCGAGTTGTACAATGGAGCTTCAGGGCACTGCAATTCACAAACCTGCAGAGTTATAAATGATAACTCTCGTCCACAAATATATTTAGGGAAGGCAAAGAAGAGGATTTGAAATCAAGGCAGAAATGCAGGAAACAGATTTCAGGAGGTAGATTCGAATCGCCTTTAAAGCACATGAAAAGCGGCAAAACGTTGACAATGATGCTCTTGGCCAAAAAGGGCGTATGCGTTTTTTCCTGAATATATTCAGGAAAAAACGCATACGCCCTTTTTGGCCAACCAAGCAACCTGGAAAGGCAAATCAGGGCTACAAAGAAGACTCGCTACCCATCGGTCAAAAGGGCCATGCTGAAAAAAGTCTCAAAACCAGAAATGAAGGACAGGCCATGGAGAAATGGGAGCCTTGCTACACTGATGGGTGGGATGTAAATTGCCAACAGCCACTCTGGAGAAGTGTACGGTGTGTCCTGAAACATCTAAAAAACACAGCTTAGAGAGCATAGGGCACTTCCACTCATGGGGGTATAAATTGGGAAAATGAAAAATCAGCAAGACACAAGCACCCCAAAGTTTAGGGCTGCTCTGTTGACAAGGACCTCCACTTCATTCCACCTTCAATATCCCAGGAGGGAGAAAAATGGATAAAGAAGTTGTGGTCCTTATGTACAATGGAATATCACTCAGCCATGAAATCAATGTCATAAGGCTAATAGCAGCATGATGAGTGGATTTAGGTACGACGATTCTAAGTGAAATAAGTCACACAGAAAAGGACACTTCTCATAAGGTATCACTTATAGAGGGAATGTAAAAACCGTTACACTTGAACTGAATTACAAAACAGAACAGAGTCACACATGCAGAAAACACACTATGGCTGCTTAACGGGAAAGGTGAGGTGGGGTGATACATAAAACAAGGGTTTCAAATTAGCTCAGATACCGTTCCATAAACCCAATATGTAATAGACAAGACCTACTCCTTGCTCAGAGAACTGGACTCAACACGCCCTATTCACCGCACAAGAATATATCTGACTAGTAATAATCGTAAAACCTATGTATTGATATCTCTCTGTTAGTGTGTCAAGTGGGTGTAAAGCGGCATAAACACAGCAGTGAAAAGCAGCTAAACCCCATTATAAAAATAAATTACTTTGAAAAACCCATGAAACAAAGACAGTGAAAGAGAGAGAAATTCTTACACAATGCGTTCAGGGGCTGTGATGCAACCTGGATTGACCATTTCTAGACCCACAGCTGGATGAGACATAAGGGTGGACACTCTTGGGGCTGAGAGGTTTGGTGAGGTTGGGTGAGCAAACGCAGACCCTTTAAAGTAATACTGCGTGGTACCCATCGCATGGGTCCCAAATCTCCAGGTTCAAGGGCATCTTCCTACATCGAAAACATGCATGAGAAAACAAAAAAGATGGTACACCATGTGATGGGGAAAGGTTTCTAAAACGCACCTCATTTCTCTTCTCCTTGTGCCCGGGGTCGCCATTCCAGCCGCTTTACTAACAATCTCCCTACTTGGAGCATCAGCACCTTTAACCTCCTGTTCCGTACAGGTTGCAATTTGTCCTGAGGATGAACGGGAATACGGGGAACCAGTGAGAGACTAGCTCTTGTTGTTGGGACAGGCACAGGTCACTCTATTTTCCCATCAGGAAGAAGAATTAACCACAGGCTCATCCTCCCCCCCGGAACCAGAACAGGGCCTGAAGCCATCCTGCGCTTTTGCGGCCAGCTCCCAAAAAAGCGAGTTGTACAATGGAGCTTCAGGGCACTGCAATTCACAAACCTGCAGAGTTATAAATGATAACTCTCGTCCACAAATATATTTAGGGAAGGCAAAGAAGAGGATTTGAAATCAAGGCAGAAATGCAGGAAACAGATTTCAGGAGGTAGATTCGAATCGCCTTTAAAGCACATGAAAAGCGGCAAAACGTTGACAATGATGCTCTTGGCCAAAAAGGGCGTATGCGTTTTTTCCTGAATATATTCAGGAAAAAACGCATACGCCCTTTTTGGCCAACCAAGCAACCTGGAAAGGCAAATCAGGGCTACAAAGAAGACTCGCTACCCATCGGTCAAAAGGGCCATGCTGAAAAAAGTCTCAAAACCAGAAATGAAGGACAGGCCATGGAGAAATGGGAGCCTTGCTACACTGATGGGTGGGATGTAAATTGCCAACAGCCACTCTGGAGAAGTGTACGGTGTGTCCTGAAACATCTAAAAAACACAGCTTAGAGAGCATAGGGCACTTCCACTCATGGGGGTATAAATTGGGAAAATGAAAAATCAGCAAGACACAAGCACCCCAAAGTTTAGGGCTGCTCTGTTGACAAGGACCTCCACTTCATTCCACCTTCAATATCCCAGGAGGGAGAAAAATGGATAAAGAAGTTGTGGTCCTTATGTACAATGGAATATCACTCAGCCATGAAATCAATGTCATAAGGCTAATAGCAGCATGATGAGTGGATTTAGGTACGATGATTCTAAGTGAAATAAGTCACACAGAAAAGGACACTTCTCATAAGGTATCACTTATAGAGGGAATGTAAAAACCGTTACACTTGAACTGAATTACAAAACAGAACAGAGTCACACATGCAGAAAACACACTATGGCTGCTTAACGGGAAAGGTAAGGTGGGGTGATACATAAAACAAGGGTTTCAAATTAGCTCAGATACCGTTCCATAAACCCAATATGTAATAGACAAGACCTACTCCTTGCTCAGAGAACTGGACTCAACACGCCCTATTCACCGCACAAGAATATATCTGACTAGTAATAATCTTAAAACCTATGTATTGATATCTCTCTGTTAGTGTGTCAAGTGGGTGTAAAGCGGCATAAACACAGCAGTGAAAAGCAGCTAAACCCCATTATAAAAATAAATTACTTTGAAAAACCCATGAAACAAAGACAGTGAAAGAGAGAGAAATTCTTACACAATGCGTTCAGGGGCTGTGATGCAACCTGGATTGACCATATCTAGACCCACAGCTGGATGAGACATAAGGGTGGACACTCTTGGGGCTGAGAGGTTTGGTGAGGTTGGGTGAGCAAACGCAGACCCTTTAAAGTAATACTGCGTGGTACCCATCGCATGGGTCCCAAATCTCCAGGTTCAAGGGCATCTTCCTACATCGAAAACATGCATGAGAAAACAAAAAAGATGGTACACCATGTGATGGGGAAAGGTTTCTAAAACGCACCTCATTTCTCTTCTCCTTGTGCCCGGGGTCGCCATTCCAGCCGCTTTACTAACAATCTCCCTACTTGGAGCATCAGCACCTTTAACCTCCTGTTCCATACAGGTTGCAATTTGTCCTGAGGATGAACGGGAATACGGGGAACCAGTGAGAGACTAGCTCTTGGTGTTGGGACAGGCACAGGTCACTCTATTTTCCCATCAGGAAGAAGAATTAACCACAGGCTCATCCTCCCCCCCGGAACCAGAACAGGGCCTGAAGCCATCCTGCGCTTTTGCGGCCAGCTCCCAAAAAAGCGAGTTGTAAAATGGAGCTTCAGGGCACTGCAATTCACAAACCTGCAGAGTTATAAATGATAACTCTCGTCCACAAATATATTGAGGGAAGGCAAAGAAGAGGATTTGAAATCAAGGCAGAAATGCAGGAAACAGATTTCAGGAGGTAGATTCGAATCGCCTTTAAAGCACATGAAAAGCGGCAAAACTTTGACAATGATGCCCTTGGCCAAAAAGGGCGTATGCGTTTTTTCCTGAATATATTCAGGAAAAAACGCATACGCCCTTTTTGGCCAACCAAGCAACCTGGAAAGGCAAATCAGGGCTACAAAGAAGACTCGCTACCCATCGGTCAAAAGGGCCATGCTGAAAAAAGTCTCAAAACCAGAAATGCAGGACAGGCCATGGAGAAATGGGAGCCTTGCTACACTGATGGGCGGGATGTAAATTGCCAACAGCCACTCTGGAGAAGTGTACGGTGTGTCCTGAAACATCTAAAAAACACAGCTTAGAGAGCATAGGGCACTTCCACTCATGGGGGTATAAATTGGGAAAATGAAAAATCAGCAAGACACAAGCACCCCAAAGTTTAGGGCTGCTCTGTTGACAAGGACCTCCACTTCATTCCACCTTCAATATCCCAGGAGGGAGAAAAATGGATAAAGAAGTTGTGGTCCTTATGTACAATGGAATATCACTCAGCCATGAAATCAATGTCATAAGGCTAATAGCAGCATGATGAGTGGATTTAGGTACGACGATTCTAAGTGAAATAAGTCACACAGAAAAGGACACTTCTCATAAGGTATCACTTATAGAGGGAATGTAAAAACCGTTACACTTGAACTGAATTACAAAACAGAACAGAGTCACACATGCAGAAAACACACTATGGCTGCTTAACGGGAAAGGTGAGGTGGGGTGATACATAAAACAAGGGTTTCAAATTAGCTCAGATACCGTTCCATAAACCCAATATGTAATAGACAAGACCTACTCCTTGCTCAGAGAACTGGACTCAACACGCCCTATTCACCGCACAAGAATATATCTGACTAGTAATAATCTTAAAACCTATGTATTGATATCTCTCTGTTAGTGTGTCAAGTGGGTGTAAAGCGGCATAAACACAGCAGTGAAAAGCAGCTAAACCCCATTATAAAAATAAATTACTTTGAAAAACCCATGAAACAAAGACAGTGAAAGAGAGAGAAATTCTTACACAATGCGTTCAGGGGCTGTGATGCAACCTGGATTGACCATATCTAGACCCACAGCTGGATGAGACATAAGGGTGGACACTCTTGGGGCTGAGAGGTTTGGTGAGGTTGGGTGAGCAAACGCAGACCCTTTAAAGTAATACTGCGTGGTACCCATCGCATGGGTCCCAAATCTCCAGGTTCAAGGGCATCTTCCTACATCGAAAACATGCATGAGAAAACAAAAAAGATGGTACACCATGTGATGGGGAAAGGTTTCTAAAACGCACCTCATTTCTCTTCTCCTTGTGCCCGGGGTCGCCATTCCAGCCGCTTTACTAACAATCTCCCTACTTGGAGCATCAGCACCTTTAACCTCCTGTTCCATACAGGTTGCAATTTGTCCTGAGGATGAACGGGAATACGGGGAACCAGTGAGAGACTAGCTCTTGGTGTTGGGACAGGCACAGGTCACTCTATTTTCCCATCAGGAAGAAGAATTAACCACAGGCTCATCCTCCCCCCCGGAACCAGAACAGGGCCTGAAGCCATCCTGCGCTTTTGCGGCCAGCTCCCAAAAAAGCGAGTTGTACAATGGAGCTTCAGGGCACTGCAATTCACAAACCTGCAGAGTTATAAATGATAACTCTCGTCCACAAATATATTGAGGGAAGGCAAAGAAGAGGATTTGAAATCAAGGCAGAAATGCAGGAAACAGATTTCAGGAGGTAGATTCGAATCGCCTTTAAAGCACATGAAAAGCGGCAAAACTTTGACAATGAAGCCCTTGGCCAAAAAGGGCGTATGCGTTTTTTCCTGAATATATTCAGGAAAAAACGCATACGCCCTTTTTGGCCAACCAAGCAACCTGGAAAGGCAAATCAGGGCTACAAAGAAGACTCGCTACCCATCGGTCAAAAGGGCCATGCTGAAAAAAGTCTCAAAACCAGAAATGCAGGACAGGCCATGGAGAAATGGGAGCCTTGCTACACTGATGGGCGGGATGTAAATTGCCAACAGCCACTCTGGAGAAGTGTACGGTGTGTCCTGAAACATCTAAAAAACACAGCTTAGAGAGCATAGGGCACTTCCACTCATGGGGGTATAAATTGGGAAAATGAAAAATCAGCAAGACACAAGCACCCCAAAGTTTAGGGCTGCTCTGTTGACAAGGACCTCCACTTCATTCCACCTTCAATATCCCAGGAGGGAGAAAAATGGATAAAGAAGTTGTGGTCCTTATGTACAATGGAATATCACTCAGCCATGAAATCAATGTCATAAGGCTAATAGCAGCATGATGAGTGGATTTAGGTACGACGATTCTAAGTGAAATAAGTCACACAGAAAAGGACACTTCTCATAAGGTATCACTTATAGAGGGAATGTAAAAACCGTTACACTTGAACTGAATTACAAAACAGAACAGAGTCACACATGCAGAAAACACACTATGGCTGCTTAACGGGAAAGGTGAGGTGGGGTGATACATAAAACAAGGGTTTCAAATTAGCTCAGATACCATTCCATAAACCCAATATGTAATAGACAAGACCTACTCCTTGCTCAGAGAACTGGACTCAACACGCCCTATTCACCGCACAAGAATATATCTGACTAGTAATAATCTTAAAACCTATGTATTGATATCTCTCTGTTAGTGTGTCAAGTGGGTGTAAAGTGGCATAAACACAGCAGTGAAAAGCAGCTAAACCCCATTATAAAAATAAATTACTTTGAAAAACCCATGAAACAAAGACAGTGAAAGAGAGAGAAATTCTTACACAATGCGTTCAGGGGCTGTGATGCAACCTGGATTGACCATTTCTAGACCCACAGCTGGATGAGACATAAGGGTGGACACTCTTGGGGCTGAGAGGTTTGGTGAGGTTGGGTGAGCAAACGCAGACCCTTTAAAGTAATACTGCGTGGTACCCATCGCATGGGTCCCAAATCTCCAGGTTCAAGGGCATCTTCCTACATCGAAAACATGCATGAGAAAACAAAAAAGATGGTACACCATGTGATGGGGAAAGGTTTCTAAAACGCACCTCATTTCTCTTCTCCTTGTGCCCGGGGTCGCCATTCCAGCCGCTTTACTAACAATCTCCCTACTTGGAGCATCAGCACCTTTAACCTCCTGTTCCATACAGGTTGCAATTTGTCCTGAGGATGAACGGGAATACGGGGAACCAGTGAGAGACTAGCTCTTGTTGTTGGGACAGGCACAGGTCACTCTATTTTCCCATCAGGAAGAAGAATTAACCACAGGCTCATCCTCCCCCCCGGAACCAGAACAGGGCCTGAAGCCATCCTGCGCTTTTGCGGCCAGCTCCCAAAAAAGCGAGTTGTAAAATGGAGCTTCAGGGCACTGCAATTCACAAACCTGCAGAGTTATAAATGATAACTCTCGTCCACAAATATATTTAGGGAAGGCAAAGAAGAGGATTTGAAATCAAGGCAGAAATGCAGGAAACAGATTTCAGGAGGTAGATTCGAATCGCCTTTAAAGCACATGAAAAGCGGCAAAACGTTGACAATGATGCCCTTGGCCAAAAAGGGCGTATGTGTTTTTTCCTGAATATATTCAGGAAAAAACGCATACGCCCTTTTTGGCCAACCAAGCAACCTGGAAAGGCAAATCAGGGCTACAAAGAAGACTCGCTACCCATCGGTCAAAAGGGCCATGCTGAAAAAAGTCTCAAAACCAGAAATGCAGGACAGGCCATGGAGAAATGGGAGCCTTGCTACACTGATGGGCGGGATGTAAATTGCCAACAGCCACTCTGGAGAAGTGTACGGTGTGTCCTGAAACATCTAAAAAACACAGCTTAGAGAGCATAGGGCACTTCCACTCATGGGGGTATAAATTGGGAAAATGAAAAATCAGCAAGACACAAGCACCCCAAAGTTTAGGGCTGCTCTGTTGACAAGGACCTCCACTTCATTCCACCTTCAATATCCCAGGAGGGAGAAAAATGGATAAAGAAGTTGTGGTCCTTATGTACAATGGAATATCACTCAGCCATGAAATCAATGTCATAAGGCTAATAGCAGCATGATGAGTGGATTTAGGTACGACGATTCTAAGTGAAATAAGTCACACAGAAAAGGACACTTCTCATAAGGTATCACTTATAGAGGGAATGTAAAAACCGTTACACTTGAACTGAATTACAAAACAGAACAGAGTCACACATGCAGAAAACACACTATGGCTGCTTAACGGGAAAGGTGAGGTGGGGTGATACATAAAACAAGGGTTTCAAATTAGCTCAGATACCATTCCATAAACCCAATATGTAATAGACAAGACCTACTCCTTGCTCAGAGAACTGGACTCAACACGCCCTATTCACCGCACAAGAATATATCTGACTAGTAATAATCTTAAAACCTATGTATTGATATCTCTCTGTTAGTGTGTCAAGTGGGTGTAAAGTGGCATAAACACAGCAGTGAAAAGCAGCTAAACCCCATTATAAAAATAAATTACTTTGAAAAACCCATGAAACAAAGACAGTGAAAGAGAGAGAAATTCTTACACAATGCGTTCAGGGGCTGTGATGCAACCTGGATTGACCATTTCTAGACCCACAGCTGGATGAGACATAAGGGTGGACACTCTTGGGGCTGAGAGGTTTGGTGAGGTTGGGTGAGCAAACGCAGGCCCTTTAAAGTAATACTGCGTGGTACCCATCGCATGGGTCCCAAATCTCCAGGTTCAAGGGCATCTTCCTACATCGAAAACATGCATGAGAAAACAAAAAAGATGGTACACCATGTGATGGGGAAAGGTTTCTAAAACGCACCTCATTTCTCTTCTCCTTGTGCCCGGGGTCGCCATTCCAGCCGCTTTACTAACAATCTCCCTACTTGGAGCATCAGCACCTTTAACCTCCTGTTCCATACAGGTTGCAATTTGTCCTGAGGATGAACGGGAATACGGGGAACCAGTGAGAGACTAGCTCTTGTTGTTGGGACAGGCACAGGTCACTCTATTTTCCCATCAGGAAGAAGAATTAACCACAGGCTCATCCTCCCCCCCGGAACCAGAACAGGGCCTGAAGCCATCCTGCGCTTTTGCGGCCAGCTCCCAAAAAAGCGAGTTGTAAAATGGAGCTTCAGGGCACTGCAATTCACAAACCTGCAGAGTTATAAATGATAACTCTCGTCCACAAATATATTTAGGGAAGGCAAAGAAGAGGATTTGAAATCAAGGCAGAAATGCAGGAAACAGATTTCAGGAGGTAGATTCGAATCGCCTTTAAAGCACATGAAAAGCGGCAAAACGTTGACAATGATGCCCTTGGCCAAAAAGGGCGTATGTGTTTTTTCCTGAATATATTCAGGAAAAAACGCATACGCCCTTTTTGGCCAACCAAGCAACCTGGAAAGGCAAATCAGGGCTACAAAGAAGACTCGCTACCCATCGGTCAAAAGGGCCATGCTGAAAAAAGTCTCAAAACCAGAAATGCAGGACAGGCCATGGAGAAATGGGAGCCTTGCTACACTGATGGGTGGGATGTAAATTGCCAACAGCCACTCTGGAGAAGTGTACGGTGTGTCCTGAAACATCTAAAAAACACAGCTTAGAGAGCATAGGGCACTTCCACTCATGGGGGTATAAATTGGGAAAATGAAAAATCAGCAAGACACAAGCACCCCAAAGTTTAGGGCTGCTCTGTTGACAAGGACCTCCACTTCATTCCACCTTCAATATCCCAGGAGGGAGAAAAATGGATAAAGAAGTTGTGGTCCTTATGTACAATGGAATATCACTCAGCCATGAAATCAATGTCATAAGGCTAATAGCAGCATGATGAGTGGATTTAGGTACGATGATTCTAAGTGAAATAAGTCACACAGAAAAGGACACTTCTCATAAGGTATCACTTATAGAGGGAATGTAAAAACCGTTACACTTGAACTGAATTACAAAACAGAACAGAGTCACACATGCAGAAAACACACTATGGCTGCTTAACGGGAAAGGTAAGGTGGGGTGATACATAAAACAAGGGTTTCAAATTAGCTCAGATACCGTTCCATAAACCCAATATGTAATAGACAAGACCTACTCCTTGCTCAGAGAACTGGACTCAACACGCCCTATTCACCGCACAAGAATATATCTGACTAGTAATAATCTTAAAACCTATGTATTGATATCTCTCTGTTAGTGTGTCAAGTGGGTGTAAAGCGGCATAAACACAGCAGTGAAAAGCAGCTAAACCCCATTATAAAAATAAATTACTTTGAAAAACCCATGAAACAAAGACAGTGAAAGAGAGAGAAATTCTTACACAATGCGTTCAGGGGCTGTGATGCAACCTGGATTGACCATATCTAGACCCACAGCTGGATGAGACATAAGGGTGGACACTCTTGGGGCTGAGAGGTTTGGTGAGGTTGGGTGAGCAAACGCAGACCCTTTAAAGTAATACTGCGTGGTACCCATCGCATGGGTCCCAAATCTCCAGGTTCAAGGGCATCTTCCTACATCGAAAACATGCATGAGAAAACAAAAAGATGGTAAACCATGTGATGGGGAAAGGTTTCTAAAACGCACCTCATTTCTCTTCTCCTTGTGCCCGGGTTCGCCATTCCAGCCGCTTTACTAACAATCTCCCTACTTGGAGCATCAGCACCTTTAACCTCCTGTTCCGTACAGGTTGCAATTTGTCCTGAGGATGAACGGGTAGACGGGGAACCAGTGAGAGACTAGCTCTTGGTGTTGGGACAGGCACAGGTCACTCTATTTTCCCATCAGGAAGAAGAATTAACCACAGGCTCATCCTCCCCCCCGGAACCAGAACAGGGCCTGAAGCCATCCTGCGCTTTTGCGGCCAGCTCCCAAAAAAGCGAGTTGTACAATGGAGCTTCAGGGCACTGCAATTCACAAACCTGCAGAGTTATAAATGATAACTCTCGTCCACAAATATATTGAGGGAAGGCAAAGAAGAGGATTTGAAATCAAGGCAGAAATGCAGGAAACAGATTTCAGGAGGTAGATTCGAATCGCCTTTAAAGCACATGAAAAGCGGCAAAACGTTGACAATGATGCCCTTGGCCAAAAAGGGCGTATGCGTTTTTTCCTGAATATATTCAGGAAAAAACGCATACGCCCTTTTTGGCCAACCAAGCAACCTGGAAAGGCAAATCAGGGCTACAAAGAAGACTCGCTACCCATCGGTCAAAAGGGCCATGCTGAAAAAAGTCTCAAAACCAGAAATGCAGGACAGGCCATGGAGAAATGGGAGCCTTGCTACACTGATGGGCGGGATGTAAATTGCCAACAGCCACTCTGGAGAAGTGTACGGTGTGTCCTGAAACATCTAAAAACACAGCTTATAGAGCATAGGGCACTTCCACTCATGGGGGTATAAATTGGGAAAATGAAAAATCAGCAAGACACAAGCACCCCAAAGTTTAGGGCTGCTCTGTTGACAAGGACCTCCACTTCATTCCACCTTCAATATCCCAGGAGGGAGAAAAATGGATAAAGAAGTTGTGGTCCTTATGTACAATGGAATATCACTCAGCCATGAAATCAATGTCATAAGGCTAATAGCAGCATGATGAGTGGATTTAGGTACGACGATTCTAAGTGAAATAAGTCACACAGAAAAGGACACTTCTCATAAGGTATCACTTATAGAGGGAATGTAAAAACCGTTACACTTGAACTGAATTACAAAACAGAACAGAGTCACACATGCAGAAAACACACTATGGCTGCTTAACGGGAAAGGTGAGGTGGGGTGATACATAAAACAAGGGTTTCAAATTAGCTCAGATACCGTTCCATAAACCCAATATGTAATAGACAAGACCTACTCCTTGCTCAGAGAACTGGACTCAACACGCCCTATTCACCGCACAAGAATATATCTGACTAGTAATAATCGTAAAACCTATGTATTGATATCTCTCTGTTAGTGTGTCAAGTGGGTGTAAAGCGGCATAAACACAGCAGTGAAAAGCAGCTAAACCCCATTATAAAAATAAATTACTTTGAAAAACCCATGAAACAAAGACAGTGAAAGAGAGAGAAATTCTTACACAATGCGTTCAGGGGCTGTGATGCAACCTGGATTGACCATTTCTAGACCCACAGCTGGATGAGACATAAGGGTGGACACTCTTGGGGCTGAGAGGTTTGGTGAGGTTGGGTGAGCAAACGCAGACCCTTTAAAGTAATACTGCGTGGTACCCATCGCATGGGTCCCAAATCTCCAGGTTCAAGGGCATCTTCCTACATCGAAAACATGCATGAGAAAACAAAAAAGATGGTACACCATGTGATGGGGAAAGGTTTCTAAAACGCACCTCATTTCTCTTCTCCTTGTGCCCGGGGTCGCCATTCCAGCCGCTTTACTAACAATCTCCCTACTTGGAGCATCAGCACCTTTAACCTCCTGTTCCGTACAGGTTGCAATTTGTCCTGAGGATGAACGGGAATACGGGGAACCAGTGAGAGACTAGCTCTTGTTGTTGGGACAGGCACAGGTCACTCTATTTTCCCATCAGGAAGAAGAATTAACCACAGGCTCATCCTCCCCCCCGGAACCAGAACAGGGCCTGAAGCCATCCTGCGCTTTTGCGGCCAGCTCCCAAAAAAGCGAGTTGTACAATGGAGCTTCAGGGCACTGCAATTCACAAACCTGCAGAGTTATAAATGATAACTCTCGTCCACAAATATATTTAGGTAAGGCAAAGAAGAGGATTTGAAATCAAGGCAGAAATGCAGGAAACAGATTTCAGGAGGTAGATTCGAATCGCCTTTAAAGCACATGAAAAGCGGCAAAACGTTGACAATGATGCTCTTGGCCAAAAAGGGCGTATGCGTTTTTTCCTGAATATATTCAGGAAAAAACGCATACGCCCTTTTTGGCCAACCAAGCAACCTGGAAAGGCAAATCAGGGCTACAAAGAAGACTCGCTACCCATCGGTCAAAAGGGCCATGCTGAAAAAACTCTCAAAACCAGAAATGCAGGACAGGCCATGGAGAAATGGGAGCCTTGCTACACTGATGGGTGGGATGTAAATTGCCAACAGCCACTCTGGAGAAGTGTACGGTGTGTCCTGAAACATCTAAAAAACACAGCTTAGAGAGCATAGGGCACTTCCACTCATGGGGGTATAAATTGGGAAAATGAAAAATCAGCAAGACACAAGCACCCCAAAGTTTAGGGCTGCTCTGTTGACAAGGACCTCCACTTCATTCCACCTTCAATATCCCAGGAGGGAGAAAAATGGATAAAGAAGTTGTGGTCCTTATGTACAATGGAATATCACTCAGCCATGAAATCAATGTCATAAGGCTAATAGCAGCATGATGAGTGGATTTAGGTACGACGATTCTAAGTGAAATAAGTCACACAGAAAAGGACACTTCTCATAAGGTATCACTTATAGAGGGAATGTAAAAACCGTTACACTTGAACTGAATTACAAAACAGAACAGAGTCACACATGCAGAAAACACACTATGGCTGCTTAACGGGAAAGGTGAGGTGGGGTGATACATAAAACAAGGGTTTCAAATTAGCTCAGATACCATTCCATAAACCCAATATGTAATAGACAAGACCTACTCCTTGCTCAGAGAACTGGACTCAACACGCCCTATTCACCGCACAAGAATATATCTGACTAGTAATAATCTTAAAACCTATGTATTGATATCTCTCTGTTAGTGTGTCAAGTGGGTGTAAAGTGGCATAAACACAGCAGTGAAAAGCAGCTAAACCCCATTATAAAAATAAATTACTTTGAAAAACCCATGAAACAAAGACAGTGAAAGAGAGAGAAATTCTTACACAATGCGTTCAGGGGCTGTGATGCAACCTGGATTGACCATTTCTAGACCCACAGCTGGATGAGACATAAGGGTGGACACTCTTGGGGCTGAGAGGTTTGGTGAGGTTGGGTGAGCAAACGCAGGCCCTTTAAAGTAATACTGCGTGGTACCCATCGCATGGGTCCCAAATCTCCAGGTTCAAGGGCATCTTCCTACATCGAAAACATGCATGAGAAAACAAAAAAGATGGTACACCATGTGATGGGGAAAGGTTTCTAAAACGCACCTCATTTCTCTTCTCCTTGTGCCCGGGGTCGCCATTCCAGCCGCTTTACTAACAATCTCCCTACTTGGAGCATCAGCACCTTTAACCTCCTGTTCCATACAGGTTGCAATTTGTCCTGAGGATGAACGGGAATACGGGGAACCAGTGAGAGACTAGCTCTTGTTGTTGGGACAGGCACAGGTCACTCTATTTTCCCATCAGGAAGAAGAATTAACCACAGGCTCATCCTCCCCCCCGGAACCAGAACAGGGCCTGAAGCCATCCTGCGCTTTTGCGGCCAGCTCCCAAAAAAGCGAGTTGTAAAATGGAGCTTCAGGGCACTGCAATTCACAAACCTGCAGAGTTATAAATGATAACTCTCGTCCACAAATATATTTAGGGAAGGCAAAGAAGAGGATTTGAAATCAAGGCAGAAATGCAGGAAACAGATTTCAGGAGGTAGATTCGAATCGCCTTTAAAGCACATGAAAAGCGGCAAAACGTTGACAATGATGCCCTTGGCCAAAAAGGGCGTATGTGTTTTTTCCTGAATATATTCAGGAAAAAACGCATACGCCCTTTTTGGCCAACCAAGCAACCTGGAAAGGCAAATCAGGGCTACAAAGAAGACTCGCTACCCATCGGTCAAAAGGGCCATGCTGAAAAAAGTCTCAAAACCAGAAATGCAGGACAGGCCATGGAGAAATGGGAGCCTTGCTACACTGATGGGTGGGATGTAAATTGCCAACAGCCACTCTGGAGAAGTGTACGGTGTGTCCTGAAACATCTAAAAAACACAGCTTAGAGAGCATAGGGCACTTCCACTCATGGGGGTATAAATTGGGAAAATGAAAAATCAGCAAGACACAAGCACCCCAAAGTTTAGGGCTGCTCTGTTGACAAGGACCTCCACTTCATTCCACCTTCAATATCCCAGGAGGGAGAAAAATGGATAAAGAAGTTGTGGTCCTTATGTACAATGGAATATCACTCAGCCATGAAATCAATGTCATAAGGCTAATAGCAGCATGATGAGTGGATTTAGGTACGATGATTCTAAGTGAAATAAGTCACACAGAAAAGGACACTTCTCATAAGGTATCACTTATAGAGGGAATGTAAAAACCGTTACACTTGAACTGAATTACAAAACAGAACAGAGTCACACATGCAGAAAACACACTATGGCTGCTTAACGGGAAAGGTAAGGTGGGGTGATACATAAAACAAGGGTTTCAAATTAGCTCAGATACCGTTCCATAAACCCAATATGTAATAGACAAGACCTACTCCTTGCTCAGAGAACTGGACTCAACACGCCCTATTCACCGCACAAGAATATATCTGACTAGTAATAATCGTAAAACCTATGTATTGATATCTCTCTGTTAGTGTGTCAAGTGGGTGTAAAGCGGCATAAACACAGCAGTGAAAAGCAGCTAAACCCCATTATAAAAATAAATTACTTTGAAAAACCCATGAAACAAAGACAGTGAAAGAGAGAGAAATTCTTACACAATGCGTTCAGGGGCTGTGATGCAACCTGGATTGACCATATCTAGACCCACAGCTGGATGAGACATAAGGGTGGACACTCTTGGGGCTGAGAGGTTTGGTGAGGTTGGGTGAGCAAACGCAGACCCTTTAAAGTAATACTGCGTGGTACCCATCGCATGGGTCCCAAATCTCCAGGTTCAAGGGCATCTTCCTACATCGAAAACATGCATGAGAAAACAAAAAGATGGTAAACCATGTGATGGGGAAAGGTTTCTAAAACGCACCTCATTTCTCTTCTCCTTGTGCCCGGGTTCGCCATTCCAGCCGCTTTACTAACAATCTCCCTACTTGGAGCATCAGCACCTTTAACCTCCTGTTCCGTACAGGTTGCAATTTGTCCTGAGGATGAACGGGAATACGGGGAACCAGTGAGAGACTAGCTCTTGTTGTTGGGACAGGCACAGGTCACTCTATTTTCCCATCAGGAAGAAGAATTAACCACAGGCTCATCCTCCCCCCCGGAACCAGAACAGGGCCTGAAGCCATCCTGCGCTTTTGCGGCCAGCTCCCAAAAAAGCGAGTTGTACAATGGAGCTTCAGGGCACTGCAATTCACAAACCTGCAGAGTTATAAATGATAACTCTCGTCCACAAATATATTTAGGTAAGGCAAAGAAGAGGATTTGAAATCAAGGCAGAAATGCAGGAAACAGATTTCAGGAGGTAGATTCGAATCGCCTTTAAAGCACATGAAAAGCGGCAAAACGTTGACAATGATGCTCTTGGCCAAAAAGGGCGTATGCGTTTTTTCCTGAATATATTCAGGAAAAAACGCATACGCCCTTTTTGGCCAACCAAGCAACCTGGAAAGGCAAATCAGGGCTACAAAGAAGACTCGCTACCCATCGGTCAAAAGGGCCATGCTGAAAAAACTCTCAAAACCAGAAATGCAGGACAGGCCATGGAGAAATGGGAGCCTTGCTACACTGATGGGTGGGATGTAAATTGCCAACAGCCACTCTGGAGAAGTGTACGGTGTGTCCTGAAACATCTAAAAAACACAGCTTAGAGAGCATAGGGCACTTCCACTCATGGGGGTATAAATTGGGAAAATGAAAAATCAGCAAGACACAAGCACCCCAAAGTTTAGGGCTGCTCTGTTGACAAGGACCTCCACTTCATTCCACCTTCAATATCCCAGGAGGGAGAAAAATGGATAAAGAAGTTGTGGTCCTTATGTACAATGGAATATCACTCAGCCATGAAATCAATGTCATAAGGCTAATAGCAGCATGATGAGTGGATTTAGGTACGACGATTCTAGGTGAAATAAGTAACACAGAAAAGGACACTTCTCATAAGGTATCACTTATAGAGGGAATGTAAAAACCGTTACACTTGAACTGAATTACAAAACAGAACAGAGTCACACATGCAGAAAACACACTATGGCTGCTTAACGGGAAAGGTAAGGTGGGGTGATACATAAAACAAGGGTTTCAAATTAGCTCAGATACCGTTCCATAAACCCAATATGTAATAGACAAGACCTACTCCTTGCTCAGAGAACTGGACTCAACACGCCCTATTCACCGCACAAGAATATATCTGACTAGTAATAATCTTAAAACCTATGTATTGATATCTCTCTGTTAGTGTGTCAAGTGGGTGTAAAGTGGCATAAACACAGCAGTGAAAAGCAGCTAAACCCCATTATAAAAATAAATTACTTTGAAAAACCCATGAAACAAAGACAGTGAAAGAGAGAGAAATTCTTACACAATGCGTTCAGGGGCTGTGATGCAACCTGGATTGACCATATCTAGACCCACAGCTGGATGAGACATAAGGGTGGACACTCTTGGGGCTGAGAGGTTTGGTGAGGTTGGGTGAGCAAACGCAGACCCTTTAAAGTAATACTGCGTGGTACCCATCGCATGGGTCCCAAATCTCCAGGTTCAAGGGCATCTTCCTACATCGAAAACATGCATGAGAAAACAAAAAGATGGTACACCATGTGATGGGGAAAGGTTTCTAAAACGCACCTCATTTCTCTTCTCCTTGTGCCCGGGTTCGCCATTCCAGCCGCTTTACTAACAATCTCCCTACTTGGAGCATCAGCACCTTTAACCTCCTGTTCCGTACAGGTTGCAATTTGTCCTGAGGATGAACGGGTAGACGGGGAACCAGTGAGAGACTAGCTCTTGGTGTTGGGACAGGCACAGGTCACTCTATTTTCCCATCAGGAAGAAGAATTAACCACAGGCTCATCCTCCCCCCCGGAACCAGAACAGGGCCTGAAGCCATCCTGCGCTTTTGCGGCCAGCTCCCAAAAAAGCGAGTTGTACAATGGAGCTTCAGGGCACTGCAATTCACAAACCTGCAGAGTTATAAATGATAACTCTCGTCCACAAATATATTGAGGGAAGGCAAAGAAGAGGATTTGAAATCAAGGCAGAAATGCAGGAAACAGATTTCAGGAGGTAGATTCGAATCGCCTTTAAAGCACATGAAAAGCGGCAAAACGTTGACAATGATGCCCTTGGCCAAAAAGGGCGTATGCGTTTTTTCCTGAATATATTCAGGAAAAAACGCATACGCCCTTTTTGGCCAACCAAGCAACCTGGAAAGGCAAATCAGGGCTACAAAGAAGACTCGCTACCCATCGGTCAAAAGGGCCATGCTGAAAAAAGTCTCAAAACCAGAAATGCAGGACAGGCCATGGAGAAATGGGAGCCTTGCTACACTGATGGGCGGGATGTAAATTGCCAACAGCCACTCTGGAGAAGTGTACGGTGTGTCCTGAAACATCTAAAAAACACAGCTTAGAGAGCATAGGGCACTTCCACTCATGGGGGTATAAATTGGGAAAATGAAAAATCAGCAAGACACAAGCACCCCAAAGTTTAGGGCTGCTCTGTTGACAAGGACCTCCACTTCATTCCACCTTCAATATCCCAGGAGGGAGAAAAATGGATAAAGAAGTTGTGGTCCTTATGTACAATGGAATATCACTCAGCCATGAAATCAATGTCATAAGGCTAATAGCAGCATGATGAGTGGATTTAGGTACGACGATTCTAAGTGAAATAAGTCACACAGAAAAGGACACTTCTCATAAGGTATCACTTATAGAGGGAATGTAAAAACCGTTACACTTGAACTGAATTACAAAACAGAACAGAGTCACACATGCAGAAAACACACTATGGCTGCTTAACGGGAAAGGTGAGGTGGGGTGATACATAAAACAAGGGTTTCAAATTAGCTCAGATACCGTTCCATAAACCCAATATGTAATAGACAAGACCTACTCCTTGCTCAGAGAACTGGACTCAACACGCCCTATTCACCGCACAAGAATATATCTGACTAGTAATAATCGTAAAACCTATGTATTGATATCTCTCTGTTAGTGTGTCAAGTGGGTGTAAAGCGGCATAAACACAGCAGTGAAAAGCAGCTAAACCCCATTATAAAAATAAATTACTTTGAAAAACCCATGAAACAAAGACAGTGAAAGAGAGAGAAATTCTTACACAATGCGTTCAGGGGCTGTGATGCAACCTGGATTGACCATTTCTAGACCCACAGCTGGATGAGACATAAGGGTGGACACTCTTGGGGCTGAGAGGTTTGGTGAGGTTGGGTGAGCAAACGCAGACCCTTTAAAGTAATACTGCGTGGTACCCATCGCATGGGTCCCAAATCTCCAGGTTCGAGGGCATCTTCCTACATCGAAAACATGCATGAGAAAACAAAAAGATGGTACACCATGTGATGGGGAAAGGTTTCTAAAACGCACCTCATTTCTCTTCTCCTTGTGCCCGGGTTCGCCATTCCAGCCGCTTTACTAACAATCTCCCTACTTGGAGCATCAGCACCTTTAACCTCCTGTTCCGTACAGGTTGCAATTTGTCCTGAGGATGAACGGGTAGACGGGGAACCAGTGAGAGACTAGCTCTTGGTGTTGGGACAGGCACAGGTCACTCTATTTTCCCATCAGGAAGAAGAATTAACCACAGGCTCATCCTCCCCCCCGGAACCAGAACAGGGCCTGAAGCCATCCTGCGCTTTTGCGGCCAGCTCCCAAAAAAGCGAGTTGTACAATGGAGCTTCAGGGCACTGCAATTCACAAACCTGCAGTTATAAATGATAACTCTCGTCCACAAATATATTGAGGGAAGGCAAAGAAGAGGATTTGAAATCAAGGCAGAAATGCAGGAAACAGATTTCAGGAGGTAGATTCGAATCGCCTTTAAAGCACATGAAAAGCGGCAAAACGTTGACAATGATGCCCTTGGCCAAAAAGGGCGTATGCGTTTTTTCCTGAATATATTCAGGAAAAAACGCATACGCCCTTTTTGGCCAACCAAGCAACCTGGAAAGGCAAATCAGGGCTACAAAGAAGACTCGCTACCCATCGGTCAAAAGGGCCATGCTGAAAAAAGTCTCAAAACCAGAAATGCAGGACAGGCCATGGAGAAATGGGAGCCTTGCTACACTGATAGGCGGGATGTAAATTGCCAACAGCCACTCTGGAGAAGTGTACGGTGTGTCCTGAAACATCTAAAAAACACAGCTTAGAGAGCATAGGGCACTTCCACTCATGGGGGTATAAATTGGGAAAATGAAAAATCAGCAAGACACAAGCACCCCAAAGTTTAGGGCTGCTCTGTTGACAAGGACCTCCACTTCATTCCACCTTCAATATCCCAGGAGGGAGAAAAATGGATAAAGAAGTTGTGGTCCTTATGTACAATGGAATATCACTCAGCCATGAAATCAATGTCATAAGGCTAATAGCAGCATGATGAGTGGATTTAGGTACGACGATTCTAAGTGAAATAAGTCACACAGAAAAGGACACTTCTCATAAGGTATCACTTATAGAGGGAATGTAAAAACCGTTACACTTGAACTGAATTACAAAACAGAACAGAGTCACACAGGCAGAAAACACACTATGGCTGCTTAACGGGAAAGGTGAGGTGGGGTGATACATAAAAAAAGGGTTTCAAATTAGCTCAGATACCGTTCCATAAACCCAATATGTAATAGACAAGACCTACTCCTTGCTCAGAGAACTGGACTCAACACGCCCTATTCACCGCACAAGAATATATCTGACTAGTAATAATCTTAAAACCTATGTATTGATATCTCTCTGTTAGTGTGTCAAGTGGGTGTAAAGCGGCATAAACACAGCAGTGAAAAGCAGCTAAACCCCATTATAAAAATAAATTACTTTCAAAAACCCATGAAACAAAGACAGTGAAAGAGAGAGAAATTCTTACACAATGCGTTCAGGGGCTGTGATGCAACCTGGATTGACCATTTCTAGACCCACAGCTGGATGAGACATAAGGGTGGACACTCTTGGGGCTGAGAGGTTTGGTGAGGTTGGGTGAGCAAACGCAGACCCTTTAAAGTAATACTGCGTGGTACCCATCGCTGTGGTCCCAAATCTCCAGGTTCAAGGGCATCTTCCTACATCGAAAACATGCATGAGAAAACAAAAAGATGGTACACCATGTGATGGGGAAAGGTTTCTAAAACGCACCTCATTTCTCTTCTCCTTGTGCCCGGGTTCGCCATTCCAGCCGCTTTACTAACAATCTCCCTACTTGGAGCATCAGCACCTTTAACCTCCTGTTCCGTACAGGTTGCAATTTGTCCTGAGGATGAACGGGTACACGGGGAACCAGTGAGAGACTAGCTCTTGGTGTTGGGACAGGCACAGGTCACTCTATTTTCCCATCAGGAAGAAGAATTAACCACAGGCTCATCCTCCCCCCCAGAACCAGAACAGGGCCTGAAGCCATCCTGCGCTTTTGCGGCCAGCTCCCAAAAAAGCGAGTTGTACAATGGAGCTTCAGGGCACTGCAATTCACAAACCTACAGAGTTATAAATGATAACTCTCGTCCACAAATATATTGAGGGAAGGCAAAGAAGAGGATTTGAAATCAAGGCAGAATTGTAGGAAACAGATTTCAGGAGGTAGATTCGAATCGCCTTTAAAGCACATGAAAAGCGGCAAAACGTTGACAATGATGCCCTTGGCCAAAAAGGGCGTATGCCTTTTTTCCTGAATATATTCAGGAAAAAACGCATACGCCCTTTTTGGCCAACCAAGCAACCTGGAAAGGCAAATCAGCGCGACAAAGCAGACTCGCTACCCATCGGTCAAAAGGGCCATGCTGAAAAAAGTCTCAAAACCAGAAATGCAGGACAGGCCATGGAGAAATGGGAGCCTTGCTACACTGATGGGCGGGATGTAAATTGCCAACAGCCACTCTGGAGAAGTGTACGGTGTGTCCTGAAACATCTAAAAAACACAGCTTAGAGAGCATAGGGCACTTCCACTCATGGGGGTATAAATTGGGAAAATGAAAAATCAGCAAGACACAAGCACCCCAAAGTTTAGGGCTGCTCTGTTGACAAGGACCTCCACTTCATTCCACCTTCAATATCCCAGGAGGGAGAAAAATGGATAAAGAAGTTGTGGTCCTTATGTACAATGGAATATCACTCAGCCATGAAATCAATGTCATAAGGCTAATAGCAGCATGATGAGTGGATTTAGGTACGACGATTCTAAGTGAAATAAGTCACACAGAAAAGGACACTTCTCATAAGGTATCACTTATAGAGGGAATGTAAAAACCGTTACACTTGAACTGAATTACAAAACAGAACAGAGTCACACATGCAGAAGACACACTATGGCTGCTTAACGGGAAAGGTAAGGTGGGGTGATACATAAAACAAGGGTTTCACATTAGCTCAGATACCGTTCCATAAACTCAATATGTAATAGACAAGACCTACTCCTTGCTCAGAGAACTGGACTCAACACGCCCTATTCACCGCACAAGAATATATCTGACTAGTAATAATCTTAAAACCTATGTATTGATATCTCTCTGTTAGTGTGTCAAGTGGGTGTAAAGCGGCATAAACACAGCAGTGAAAAGCAGCTAAACCCCATTATAAAAATAAATTACTTTCAAAAACCCATGAAACAAAGACAGTGAAAGAGAGAGAAATTCTTACACAATGCGTTCAGGGGCTGTGATGCAACCTGGATTGACCATATCTAGACCCACAGCTGGATGAGACATAAGGGTGGACACTCTTGGGGCTGAGAGGTTTGGTGAGGTTGGGTGAGCAAACGCAGACCCTTTAAAGTAATACTGCGTGGTACCCATCGCATGGGTCCCAAATCTCCAGGTTCAAGGGCATCTTCCTACATCGAAAACATGCATGAGAAAACAAAAAGATGGTACACCATGTGATGGGGAAAGGTTTCTAAAACGCACCTCATTTCTCTTCTCCTTGTGCCCGGGTTCGCCATTCCAGCCGCTTTACTAACAATCTCCCTACTTGGAGCATCAGCACCTTTAACCTCCTGTTCCGTACAGGTTGCAATTTGTCCTGAGGATGAACGGGTAGACGGGGAACCAGTGAGAGACTAGCTCTTGGTGTTGGGACAGGCACAGGTCACTCTATTTTCCCATCAGGAAGAAGAATTAACCACAGGCTCATCCTCCCCCCCGGAACCAGAACAGGGCCTGAAGCCATCCTGCGCTTTTGCGGCCAGCTCCCAAAAAAGCGAGTTGTACAATGGAGCTTCAGGGCACTGCAATTCACAAACCTGCAGAGTTATAAATGATAACTCTCGTCCACAAATATATTGAGGGAAGGCAAAGAAGAGGATTTGAAATCAAGGCAGAAATGCAGGAAACAGATTTCAGGAGGTAGATTCGAATCGCCTTTAAAGCACATGAAAAGCGGCAAAACGTTGACAATGATGCCCTTGGCCAAAAAGGGCGTATGCGTTTTTTCCTGAATATATTCAGGAAAAAACGCATACGCCCTTTTTGGCCAACCAAGCAACCTGGAAAGGCAAATCAGGGCTACAAAGAAGACTCGCTACCCATCGGTCAAAGGGGCCATGCTGAAAAAAGTCTCAAAACCAGAAATGCAGGACAGGCCATGGAGAAATGGGAGCCTTGCTACACTGATGGGCGGGATGTAAATTGCCAACAGCCACTCTGGAGAAGTGTACGGTGTGTCTTGAAACATCTAAAAAACACAGCTTAGAGAGCATAGGGCACTTCCACTCATGGGGGTATAAATTGGGAAAATGAAAAATCAGCAAGACACAAGCACCCCAAAGTTTAGGGCTGCTCTGTTGACAAGGACCTCCACTTCATTCCACCTTCAATATCCCAGGAGGGAGAAAAATGGATAAAGAAGTTGTGGTCCTTATGTACAATGGAATATCACTCAGCCATGAAATCAATGTCATAAGGCTAATAGCAGCATGATGAGTGGATTTAGGTACGACGATTCTAAGTGAAATAAGTCACACAGAAAAGGACACTTCTCATAAGGTATCACTTATAGAGGGAATGTAAAAACCGTTACACTTGAACTGAATTACAAAACAGAACAGAGTCACACATGCAGAAAACACACTATGGCTGCTTAATGGGAAAGGTGAGGTGGGGTGATACATAAAACAAGGGTTTCAAATTAGCTCAGATACCGTTCCATAAACCCAATATGTAATAGACAAGACCTACTCCTTGCTCAGAGAACTGGACTCAACACGCCCTATTAACCGCACAAGAATATATCTGACTAGTAATAATCGTAAAACCTATGTATTGATATCTCTCTGTTAGTGTGTCAAGTGGGTGTAAAGCGGCATAAACACAGCAGTGAAAAGCAGCTAAACCCCATTATAAAAATAAATTACTTTGAAAAACCCATGAAACAAAGACAGTGAAAGAGAGAGAAATTCTTACACAATGCGTTCAGGGGCTGTGATGCAACCTGGATTGACCATTTCTAGACCCACAGCTGGATGAGACATAAGGGTGGACACTCTTGGGGCTGAGAGGTTTGGTGAGGTTGGGTGAGCAAACGCAGACCCTTTAAAGTAATACTGCGTGGTACCCATCGCATGGGTCCCAAATCTCCAGGTTCAAGGGCATCTTCCTACATCGAAAACATGCATGAGAAAACAAAAAAGATGGTACACCATGTGATGTGGAAAGGTTTCTAAAACGCACCTCATTTCTCTTCTCCTTGTGCCCGGGGTCGCCATTCCAGCCGCTTTACTAACAATCTCCCTACTTGGAGCATCAGCACCTTTAACCTCCTGTTCCGTACAGGTTGCAATTTGTCCTGAGGATGAACGGGAATACGGGGAACCAGTGAGAGACTAGCTCTTGTTGTTGGGACAGGCACAGGTCACTCTATTTTCCCATCAGGAAGAAGAATTAACCACAGGCTCATCCTCCCCCCCCGGAACCAGAACAGGGCCTGAAGCCATCCTGCGCTTTTGCGGCCAGCTCCCAAAAAAGCGAGTTGTACAATGGAGCTTCAGGGCACTGCAATTCACAAACCTGCAGAGTTATAAATGATAACTCTCGTCCACAAATATATTGAGGGAAGGCAAAGAAGAGGATTTGAAATCAAGGCAGAAATGCAGGAAACAGATTTCAGGAGGTAGATTCGAATCGCCTTTAAAGCACATGAAAAGCGGCAAAACGTTGACAATGATGCTCTTGGCCAAAAAGGGCGTATGCGTTTTTTCCTGAATATATTCAGGAAAAAACGCATACGCCCTTTTTGGCCAACCAAGCAACCTGGAAAGGCAAATCAGGGCTACAAAGAAGACTCGCTACCCATCGGTCAAAAGGGCCATGCTGAAAAAAGTCTCAAAACCAGAAATGCAGGACAGGCCATGGAGAAATGGGCGCCTTGCTACACTGATAGGCGGGATGTAAATTGCCAACAGCCACTCTGGAGAAGTGTACGGTGTGTCCTGAAACATCTAAAAAACACAGCTTAGAGAGCATAGGGCACTTCCACTCATGGGGGTATAAATTGGGAAAATGAAAAATCAGCAAGACACAAGCACCCCAAAGTTTAGGGCTGCTCTGTTGACAAGGACCTCCACTTCATTCCACCTTCAATATCCCAGGAGGGAGAAAAATGGATAAAGAAGTTGTGGTCCTTATGTACAATGGAATATCACTCAGCCATGAAATCAATGTCATAAGGCTAATAGCAGCATGATGAGTGGATTTAGGTACGACGATTCTAAGTGAAATAAGTCACACAGAAAAGGACACTTCTCATAAGGTATCACTTATAGAGGGAATGTAAAAACCGTTACACTTGAACTGAATTACAAAACAGAACAGAGTCACACATGCAGAAAACACACTATGGCTGCTTAACGGGAAAGGTAAGGTGGGGTGATACATAAAACAAGGGTTTCAAATTAGCTCAGATACCGTTCCATAAACCCAATATGTAATAGACAAGACCTACTCCTTGCTCAGAGAACTGGACTCAACACGCCCTATTCACCGCACAAGAATATATCTGACTAGTAATAATCTTAAAACCTATGTATTGATATCTCTCTGTTAGTGTGTCAAGTGGGTGTAAAGCGGCATAAACACAGCAGTGAAAAGCAGCTAAACCCCATTATCAAAATAAATTACTTTGAAAAACCCATGAAACAAAGACAGTGAAAGAGAGAGAAATTCTTACACAATGCGTTCAGGGGCTGTGATGCAACCTGGATTGACCATTTCTAGACCCACAGCTGGATGAGACATAAGGGTGGACACTCTTGGGGCTGAGAGGTTTGGTGAGGTTGGGTGAGCAAACGCAGACCCTTTAAAGTAATACTGCGTGGTACCCATCGCATGGGTCCCAAATCTCCAGGTTCAAGGGCATCTTCCTACATCGAAAACATGCATGAGAAAACAAAAAGATGGTACACCATGTGATGGGGAAAGGTTTCTAAAACGCACCTCATTTCTCTTCTCCTTGTGCCCGGGTTCGCCATTCCAGCCGCTTTACTAACAATCTCCCTACTTGGAGCATCAGCACCTTTAACCTCCTGTTCCGTACAGGTTGCAATTTGTCCTGAGGATGAACGGGTAGACGGGGAACCAGTGAGAGACTAGCTCTTGGTGTTGGGACAGGCACAGGTCACTCTATTTTCCCATTAGGAAGAAGAATTAACCACAGGCTCATCCTCCCCCCCGGAACCAGAACAGGGCCTGAAGCCATCCTGCGCTTTTGCGGCCAGCTCCCAAAAAAGCGAGTTGTACAATGGAGCTTCAGGGCACTGCAATTCACAAACCTACAGAGTTATAAATGATAACTCTCGTCCACAAATATATTGAGGGAAGGCAAAGAAGAGGATTTGAAATCAAGGCAGAATTGTAGGAAACAGATTTCAGGAGGTAGATTCGAATCGCCTTTAAAGCACATGAAAAGCAGCAAAACGTTGACAATGATGCCCTTGGCCAAAAAGGGCGTATGCGTTTTTTCCTGAATATATTCAGGAAAAAACGCATACGCCCTTTTTGGCCAACCAAGCAACCTGAAAAGGCAAATCAGCGCTACAAAGCAGACTCGCTACCCATCGGTCAAAAGGGCCATGCTGAAAAAAGTCTCAAAACCAGAAATGCAGGACAGGCCATGGAGAAATGGGAGCCTTGCTACACTGATGGGCGGGATGTAAATTGCCAACAGCCACTCTGGAGAAGTGTACGGTGTGTCCTGAAACATCTAAAAAACACAGCTTAGAGAGCATAGGGCACTTCCACTCATGGGGGTATAAATTGGGAAAATGAAAATTCAGCAAGACACAAGCACCCCAAAGTTTAGGGCTGCTCTGTTGACAAGGACCTCCACTTCATTCCACCTTCAATATCCCAGGAAAGAGAAAAATGGATAAAGAAGTTGTGGTCCTTATGTACAATGGAATATCACTCAGCCATGAAATCAATGTCATAAGGCTAGTAGCAGCATGATGAGTGGATTTAGGTACGACGATTCTAAGTGAAATAAGTCACACAGAAAAGGACACTTCTCATAAGGTATCACTTATAGAGGGAATGTAAAAACCGTTACACTTGAACTGAATTACAAAACAGAACAGAGTCACACAGGCAGAAAACACACTATGGCTGCTTAACGGGAAAGGTGAGGTGGGGTGATACATAAAACAAGGGTTTCAAATTAGCTCAGATACCGTTCCATAAACCCAATATGTAATAGACAAGACCTACTCCTTGCTCAGAGAACTGGACTCAACACGCCCTATTCACCGCACAAGAATATATCTGACTAGTAATAATCTTAAAACCTATGTATTGATATCTCTCTGTTAGTGTGTCAAGTGGGTGTAAAGCGGCATAAACACAGCAGTGAAAAGCAGCTAAACCCCATTATCAAAATAAATTACTTTGAAAAACCCATGAAACAAAGACAGTGAAAGAGAGAGAAATTCTTACACAATGCTTTCAGGGGCTGTGATGCAACCTGGATTGACCATTTCTAGACCCACAGCTGGATGAGACATAAGGGTGGACACTCTTGGGGCTGAGAGGTTTGGTGAGGTTGGGTGAGCAAACGCAGACCCTTTAAAGTAATACTGCGTGGTACCCATCGCATGGGTCCCAAATCTCCAGGTTCAAGGGCATCTTCCTACATCGAAAACATGCATGAGAAAACAAAAAAGATGGTACACCATGTGATGGGGAAAGGTTTCTAGAACGCACCTCATTTCTCTTCTCCTTGTGCCCGGGGTCGCCATTCCAGCCGCTTTCCTAGCAATCTCCCTACTTGGAGCATCAGCACCTTTAACCTCCTGTTCCGTACAGGTTGCAATTTGTCCTGAGGATGAACGGGAATACGGGGAACCATTGAGAGACTAGCTCTTGGTGTTGGGACAGGCACAGGTCACTCTATTTTCCCATCAGGAAGAAGAATTAACCACAGGCTCATCCTCCCCCCGGAACCAGAACAGGGCCTGAAGCCATCCTGCGCTTTTGCGGCCAGCTCCCAAAAAAGCGAGTTGTACAATGGAGCTTCAGGGCACTGCAATTCACAAACGTGCAGAGTTATAAATGATAACTCTCGTCCACAAATATATTGAGGGAAGGCAAAGAAGAGGATTTGAAATCAAGGCAGAAATGCAGGAAACAGATTTCAGGAGGTAGATTCGAATCGCCTTTAAAGCACATGAAAAGCGGCAAAACGTTGACAATGATGCCCTTGGCCAAAAAGGGCGTATGCGTTTTTTCCTGAATATATTCAGGAAAAAACGCATACGCCCTTTTTGGCCAACCAAGCAACCTGGAAAGGCAAATCAGGGCTACAAAGAAGACTCGCTACCCATCGGTCAAAAGGGCCATGCTGAAAAAAGTCTCAAAACCAGAAATGCAGGACAGGCCATGGAGAAATGGGAGCCTTGCTACACTGATGGGCGGGATGTAAATTGCCAACAGCCACTCTGGAGAAGTGTACGGTGTGTCCTGAAACATCTAAAAAACACAGCTTAGAGAGCATAGGGCACTTCCACTCATGGGGGTATAAATTGGGAAAATGAAAAATCAGCAAGACACAAGCACCCCAAAGTTTAGGGCTGCTCTGTTGACAAGGACCTCCACTTCATTCCACCTTCAATATCCCAGGAGGGAGAAAAATGGATAAAGAAGTTGTGGTCCTTATGTACAATGGAATATCACTCAGCCATGAAATCAATGTCATAAGGCTAATAGCAGCATGATGAGTGGATTTAGGTACGACGATTCTAAGTGAAATAAGTCACACAGAAAAGGACACTTCTCATAAGGTATCACTTATAGAGGGAATGTAAAAACCGTTACACTTGAACTGAATTACAAAACAGAACAGAGTCACACAGGCAGAAAACACACTATGGCTGCTTAACGGGAAAGGTGAGGTGGGGTGATACATAAAAAAAGGGTTTCAAATTAGCTCAGATACCGTTCCATAAACCCAATATGTAATAGACAAAACCTACTCCTTGCTCAGAGAACTGGACTCAACACGCCCTATTCACCGCACAAGAATATATCTGACTAGTAATAATCTTAAAACCTATGTATTGATATCTCTCTGTTAGTGTGTCAAGTGGGTGTAAAGCGGCATAAACACAGCAGTGAAAAGCAGCTAAACCCCATTATAAAAATAAATTACTTTGAAAAACCCATGAAACAAAGACAGTGAAAGAGAGAGAAATTCTTACACAATGCGTTCAGGGGCTGTGATGCAACCTGGATTGACCATTTCTAGACCCACAGCTGGATGAGACATAAGGGTGGACACTCTTGGGGCTGAGAGGTTTGGTGAGGTTGGGTGAGCAAACGCAGACCCTTTAAAGTAATACTGCGTGGTACCCATCGCATGGGTCCCAAATCTCCAGGTTCAAGGGCATCTTCCTACATCGAAAACATGCATGAGAAAACAAAAAGATGGTACACCATGTGATGGGGAAAGGTTTCTAAAACGCACCTCATTTCTCTTCTCCTTGTGCCCGGGTTCGCCATTCCAGCCGCTTTACTAACAATCTCCCTACTTGGAGCATCAGCACCTTTAACCTCCTGTTCCGTACAGGTTGCAATTTGTCCTGAGGATGAACGGGTAGACGGGGAACCAGTGAGAGACTAGCTCTTGGTGTTGGGACAGGCACAGGTCACTCTATTTTCCCATCAGGAAGAAGAATTAACCACAGGCTCATCCTCCCCCCCAGAACCAGAACAGGGCCTGAAGCCATCCTGCGCTTTTGCGGCCAGCTCCCAAAAAAGCGAGTTGTACAATGGAGCTTCAGGGCACTGCAATTCACAAACCTACAGAGTTATAAATGATAACTCTCGTCCACAAATATATTGAGGGAAGGCAAAGAAGAGGATTTGAAATCAAGGCAGAATTGTAGGAAACAGATTTCAGGAGGTAGATTCGAATCGCCTTTAAAGCACATGAAAAGCGGCAAAACGTTGACAATGATGCCCTTGGCCAAAAAGGGCGTATGCGTTTTTTCCTGAATATATTCAGGAAAAAACGCATACGCCCTTTTTGGCCAACCAAGCAACCTGAAAAGGCAAATCAGCGCTACAAAGCAGACTCGCTACCCATCGGTCAAAAGGGCCATGCTGAAAAAAGTCTCAAAACCAGAAATGCAGGACAGGCCATGGAGAAATGGGAGCCTTGCTACACTGATGGGCGGGATGTAAATTGCCAACAGCCACTCTGGAGAAGTGTACGGTGTGTCCTGAAACATCTAAAAAACACAGCTTAGAGAGCATAGGGCACTTCCACTCATGGGGGTATAAATTGGGAAAATGAAAATTCAGCAAGACACAAGCACCCCAAAGTTTAGGGCTGCTCTGTTGACAAGGACCTCCACTTCATTCCACCTTCAATATCCCAGGAAAGAGAAAAATGGATAAAGAAGTTGTGGTCCTTATGTACAATGGAATATCACTCAGCCATGAAATCAATGTCATAAGGCTAGTAGCAGCATGATGAGTGGATTTAGGTACGACGATTCTAAGTGAAATAAGTCACACAGAAAAGGACACTTCTCATAAGGTATCACTTATAGAGGGAATGTAAAAACCGTTACACTTGAACTGAATTACAAAACAGAACAGAGTCACACAGGCAGAAAACACACTATGGCTGCTTAACGGGAAAGGTGAGGTGGGGTGATACATAAAACAAGGGTTTCAAATTAGCTCAGATACCGTTCCATAAACCCAATATGTAATAGACAAGACCTACTCCTTGCTCAGAGAACTGGACCCAACACGCCCTATTCACCGCACAAGAATATATCTCACTAGTAATAATCTTAAAACCTATGTATTGATATCTCTCTGTTAGTGTGTCAAGTGGGTGAAAAGCGGCATAAACACAGCAGTGAAAAGCAGCTAAACCCCATTATAAAAATAAATTACTTTTACAAACCCATGAAACAAAGACAGTGAAAGAGAGAGAAATTCTTACACAATGCGTTCAGGGGCTGTGATGCAACCTGGATTGACCATATCTAGACCCACAGCTGGATGAGACATAAGGGTGGACACTCTTGGGGCTGAGAGGTTTGGTGAGGTTGGGTGAGCAAACGCAGACCCTTTAAAGTAATACTGCGTGGTACCCATCGCATGGGTCCCAAATCTCCAGGTTCAAGGGCATCTTCCTACATCGAAAACATGCATGAGAAACCCAGAAGATGGTACACCGTGTGACGTGGAAAGGTTTCTAAAACGCACCTCATTTCTCTTCTCCTTGTGCCCGAGGTCGCCATTCCAGCCGCTTTACTAACAATCTCCCTACTTGGAGCATCAGCACCTTTAACCTCCTGTTCCGTACAGGTTGCAATTTGTCCTGAGGATGAACGGGTAGACGGGGAACCAGTGAGAGACTAGCTCTTGGTGTTGGGACAGGCAAAGGTCACTCTATTTTCCCATCAGGAAGAAGAATTAACCACAGGCTCATCCTCCCCCCCGGAACCAGAACAGGGCCTGAAACCATCCTGTGCTTTTGCGGCCAGCTCCCAAAAAAGCGAGTTGTAAAATGGAGCTTCAGGGCACTGCAATTCACAAACCTGCAGAGTTATAAATGATAACTCTCGTCCACAAATATATTTAGGGAAGGCAAAGAAGAGGATTTGAAATCAAGGCAGAATTGTAGGAAACAGATTTCAGGAGGTAGATTCGAATCGCCTTTAAAGCACATGAAAAGCGGCAAAACGTTGACAATGATGCCCTTGGCCAAAAAGGGCGTATGCCTTTTTTCCTGAATATATTCAGGAAAAAACGCATACGCCCTTTTTGGCCAACCAAGCAACCTGGAAAGGCAAATCAGCGCGACAAAGCAGACTCGCTACCCATCGGTCAAAAGGGCCATGCTGAAAAAAGTCTCAAAACCAGAAATGCAGGACAGGCCATGGAGAAATGGGAGCCTTGCTACACTGATGGGCGGGATGTAAATTGCCAACAGCCACTCTGGAGAAGTGTACGGTGTGTCCTGAAACATCTAAAAAACACAGCTTAGAGAGCATAGGGCACTTCCACTCATGGGGGTATAAATTGGGAAAATGAAAAATCAGCAAGACACAAGCACCCCAAAGTTTAGGGCTGCTCTGTTGACAAGGACCTCCACTTCATTCCACCTTCAATATCCCAGGAGGGAGAAAAATGGATAAAGAAGTTGTGGTCCTTATGTACAATGGAATATCACTCAGCCATGAAATCAATGTCATAAGGCTAATAGCAGCATGATGAGTGGATTTAGGTACGACGATTCTAAGTGAAATAAGTCACACAGAAAAGGACACTTCTCATAAGGTATCACTTATAGAGGGAATGTAAAAACCGTTACACTTGAACTGAATTACAAAACAGAACAGAGTCACACATGCAGAAAACACACTATGGCTGCTTAACGGGAAAGGTGAGGTGGGGTGATACATAAAACAAGGGTTTCAAATTAGCTCAGATACCGTTCCATAAACTCAATATGTAATAGACAAGACCTACTCCTTGCTCAGAAAACTGGACTCAACACGCCCTATTCACCGCACAAGAATATATCTGACTAGTAATAATCTTAAAACCTATGTATTGATATCTCTCTGTTAGTGTGTCAAGTGGGTGTAAAGCGGCATAAACACAGCAGTGAAAAGCAGCTAAACCCCATTATAAAAATAAATTACTTTCAAAAACCCATGAAACAAAGACAGTGAAAGAGAGAGAAATTCTTACACAATGCGTTCAGGGGCTGTGATGCAACCTGGATTGACCATATCTAGACCCACAGCTGGATGAGACATAAGGGTGGACACTCTTGGGGCTGAGAGGTTTGGTGAGGTTGGGTGAGCAAACGCAGACCCTTTAAAGTAATACTGCGTGGTACCCATCGCATGGGTCCCAAATCTCCAGGTTCAAGGGCATCTTCCTACATCGAAAACATGCATGAGAAAACAAAAAGATGGTACACCATGTGATGGGGAAAGGTTTCTAAAACGCACCTCATTTCTCTTCTCCTTGTGCCCGGGTTCGCCATTCCAGCCGCTTTACTAACAATCTCCCTACTTGGAGCATCAGCACCTTTAACCTCCTGTTCCGTACAGGTTGCAATTTGTCCTGAGGATGAACGGGTAGACGGGGAACCAGTGAGAGACTAGCTCTTGTTGTTGGGACAGGCACAGGTCACTCTATTTTCCCATCAGGAAGAAGAATTAACCACAGGCTCATCCTCCCCCCCGGAACCAGAACAGGGCCTGAAGCCATCCTGCGCTTTTGCGGCCAGCTCCCAAAAAAGCGAGTTGTACAATGGAGCTTCAGGGCACTGCAATTCACAAACCTGCAGAGTTATAAATGATAACTCTCGTCCACAAATATATTGAGGGAAGGCAAAGAAGAGGATTTGAAATCAAGGCAGAAATGCAGGAAACAGATTTCAGGAGGTAGATTCGAATCGCCTTTAAAGCACATGAAAAGCGGCAAAACGTTGACAATGATGCCCTTGGCCAAAAAGGGCGTATGCGTTTTTTCCTGAATATATTCAGGAAAAAACGCATACGCCCTTTTTGGCCAACCAAGCAACCTGGAAAGGCAAATCAGGGCTACAAAGAAGACTCGCTACCCATCGGTCAAAGGGGCCATGCTGAAAAAAGTCTCAAAACCAGAAATGCAGGACAGGCCATGGAGAAATGGGAGCCTTGCTACACTGATGGGCGGGATGTAAATTGCCAACAGCCACTCTGGAGAAGTGTACGGTGTGTCCTGAAACATCTAAAAAACACAGCTTAGAGAGCATAGGGCACTTCCACTCATGGGGGTATAAATTGGGAAAATGAAAAATCAGCAGGACACAAGCACCCCAAAGTTTAGGGCTGCTCTGTTGACAAGGACCTCCACTTCATTCCACCTTCAATATCCCAGGAGGGAGAAAAATGGATAAAGAAGTTGTGGTCCTTATGTACAATGGAATATCACTCAGCCATGAAATCAATGTCATAAGGCTAATAGCAGCATGATGAGTGGATTTAGGTACGACGATTCTACGTGAAATAAGTCACACAGAAAAGGACACTTCTCATAAGGTATCACTTATAGAGGGAATGTAAAAACCGTTACACTTGAACTGAATTACAAAACAGAACAGAGTCACACATGCAGAAAACACACTATGGCTGCTTAACGGGAAAGGTGAGGTGGGGTGATACATCAAACAAGGGTTTCAAATTAGCTCAGATACCGTTCCATAAACCCAATATGTAATAGACAAGACCTACTCCTTGCTCAGAGAACTGGACTCAACACGCCCTATTCACCGCACAAGAATATATCTGACTAGTAATAATCTTAAAACCTATGTATTGATATCTCTCTGTTAGTGTGTCAAGTGGGTGTAAAGCGGCATAAACACAGCAGTGAAAAGCAGCTAAACCCCATTATAAAAATAAATTACTTTGAAAAACCCATGAAACAAAGACAGTGAAAGAGAGAGAAATTCTTACACAATGCGTTCAGGGGCTGTGATGCAACCTGGATTGACCATTTCTAGACCCACAGCTGGATGAGACATAAGGGTGGACACTCTTGGGGCTGAGAGGTTTGGTGAGGTTGGGTGAGCAAACGCAGACCCTTTAAAGTAATACTGCGTGGTACCCATCGCATGGGTCCCAAATCTCCAGGTTCAAGGGCATCTTCCTACATCGAAAACATGCATGAGAAACCCAGAAGATGGTACACCGTGTGACGTGGAAAGGTTTCTAAAACGCACCTCATTTCTCTTCTCCTTGTGCCCGAGGTCGCCATTCCAGCCGCTTTACTAACAATCTCCCTACTTGGAGCATCAGCACCTTTAACCTCCTGTTCCGTACAGGTTGCAATTTGTCCTGAGGATGAACGGGTAGACGGGGAACCAGTGAGAGACTAGCTCTTGGTGTTGGGACAGGCAAAGGTCACTCTATTTTCCCATCAGGAAGAAGAATTAACCACAGGCTCATCCTCCCCCCCGGAACCAGAACAGGGCCTGAAACCATCCTGTGCTTTTGCGGCCAGCTCCCAAAAAAGCGAGTTGTAAAATGGAGCTTCAGGGCACTGCAATTCACAAACCTGCAGAGTTATAAATGATAACTCTCGTCCACAAATATATTTAGGGAAGGCAAAGAAGAGGATTTGAAATCAAGGCAGAATTGTAGGAAACAGATTTCAGGAGGTAGATTCGAATCGCCTTTAAAGCACATGAAAAGCGGCAAAACGTTGACAATGATGCCCTTGGCCAAAAAGGGCGTATGCCTTTTTTCCTGAATATATTCAGGAAAAAACGCATACGCCCTTTTTGGCCAACCAAGCAACCTGGAAAGGCAAATCAGCGCGACAAAGCAGACTCGCTACCCATCGGTCAAAAGGGCCATGCTGAAAAAAGTCTCAAAACCAGAAATGCAGGACAGGCCATGGAGAAATGGGAGCCTTGCTACACTGATGGGCGGGATGTAAATTGCCAACAGCCACTCTGGAGAAGTGTACGGTGTGTCCTGAAACATCTAAAAAACACAGCTTAGAGAGCATAGGGCACTTCCACTCATGGGGGTATAAATTGGGAAAATGAAAAATCAGCAAGACACAAGCACCCCAAAGTTTAGGGCTGCTCTGTTGACAAGGACCTCCACTTCATTCCACCTTCAATATCCCAGGAGGGAGAAAAATGGATAAAGAAGTTGTGGTCCTTATGTACAATGGAATATCACTCAGCCATGAAATCAATGTCATAAGGCTAATAGCAGCATGATGAGTGGATTTAGGTACGACGATTCTAAGTGAAATAAGTCACACAGAAAAGGACACTTCTCATAAGGTATCACTTATAGAGGGAATGTAAAAACCGTTACACTTGAACTGAATTACAAAACAGAACAGAGTCACACATGCAGAAAACACACTATGGCTGCTTAACGGGAAAGGTGAGGTGGGGTGATACATAAAACAAGGGTTTCAAATTAGCTCAGATACCGTTCCATAAACTGAATATGTAATAGACAAGACCTACTCCTTGCTCAGAAAACTGGACTCAACACGCCCTATTCACCGCACAAGAATATATCTGACTAGTAATAATCTTAAAACCTATGTATTGATATCTCTCTGTTAGTGTGTCAAGTGGGTGTAAAGCGGCATAAACACAGCAGTGAAAAGCAGCTAAACCCCATTATAAAAATAAATTACTTTCAAAAACCCATGAAACAAAGACAGTGAAAGAGAGAGAAATTCTTACACAATGCGTTCAGGGGCTGTGATGCAACCTGGATTGACCATATCTAGACCCACAGCTGGATGAGACATAAGGGTGGACACTCTTGGGGCTGAGAGGTTTGGTGAGGTTGGGTGAGCAAACGCAGACCCTTTAAAGTAATACTGCGTGGTACCCATCGCATGGGTCCCAAATCTCCAGGTTCAAGGGCATCTTCCTACATCGAAAACATGCATGAGAAAACAAAAAGATGGTACACCATGTGATGGGGAAAGGTTTCTAAAACGCACCTCATTTCTCTTCTCCTTGTGCCCGGGTTCGCCATTCCAGCCGCTTTACTAACAATCTCCCTACTTGGAGCATCAGCACCTTTAACCTCCTGTTCCGTACAGGTTGCAATTTGTCCTGAGGATGAACGGGTAGACGGGGAACCAGTGAGAGACTAGCTCTTGTTGTTGGGACAGGCACAGGTCACTCTATTTTCCCATCAGGAAGAAGAATTAACCACAGGCTCATCCTCCCCCCCGGAACCAGAACAGGGCCTGAAGCCATCCTGCGCTTTTGCGGCCAGCTCCCAAAAAAGCGAGTTGTACAATGGAGCTTCAGGGCACTGCAATTCACAAACCTGCAGAGTTATAAATGATAACTCTCGTCCACAAATATATTGAGGGAAGGCAAAGAAGAGGATTTGAAATCAAGGCAGAAATGCAGGAAACAGATTTCAGGAGGTAGATTCGAATCGCCTTTAAAGCACATGAAAAGCGGCAAAACGTTGACAATGATGCCCTTGGCCAAAAAGGGCGTATGCGTTTTTTCCTGAATATATTCAGGAAAAAACGCATACGCCCTTTTTGGCCAACCAAGCAACCTGGAAAGGCAAATCAGGGCTACAAAGAAGACTCGCTACCCATCGGTCAAAGGGGCCATGCTGAAAAAAGTCTCAAAACCAGAAATGCAGGACAGGCCATGGAGAAATGGGAGCCTTGCTACACTGATGGGCGGGATGTAAATTGCCAACAGCCACTCTGGAGAAGTGTACGGTGTGTCCTGAAACATCTAAAAAACACAGCTTAGAGAGCATAGGGCACTTCCACTCATGGGGGTATAAATTGGGAAAATGAAAAATCAGCAGGACACAAGCACCCCAAAGTTTAGGGCTGCTCTGTTGACAAGGACCTCCACTTCATTCCACCTTCAATATCCCAGGAGGGAGAAAAATGGATAAAGAAGTTGTGGTCCTTATGTACAATGGAATATCACTCAGCCATGAAATCAATGTCATAAGGCTAATAGCAGCATGATGAGTGGATTTAGGTACGACGATTCTACGTGAAATAAGTCACACAGAAAAGGACACTTCTCATAAGGTATCACTTATAGAGGGAATGTAAAAACCGTTACACTTGAACTGAATTACAAAACAGAACAGAGTCACACATGCAGAAAACACACTATGGCTGCTTAACGGGAAAGGTAAGGTGGGGTGATACATAAAACAAGGGTTTCAAATTAGCTCAGATACCGTTCCATAAACTCAATATGTAATAGACAAGACCTACTCCTTGCTCAGAGAACTGGACTCAACACGCCCTATTCACCGCACAAGAATATATCTGACTAGTAATAATCTTAAAACCTATGTATTGATATCTCTCTGTTAGTGTGTCAAGTGGGTGTAAAGCGGCATAAACACAGCAGTGAAAAGCAGCTAAACCCCATTATAAAAATAAATTACTTTGAAAAACCCATGAAACAAAGACAGTGAAAGAGAGAGAAATTCTTACACAATGCGTTCAGGGGCTGTGATGCAACCTGGATTGACCATATCTAGACCCACAGCTGGATGAGACATAAGGGTGGACACTCTTGGGGCTGAGAGGTTTGGTGAGGTTGGGTGAGCAAACGCAGACCCTTTAAAGTAATACTGCGTGGTACCCATCGCATGGGTCCCAAATCTCCAGGTTCAAGGGCATCTTCCTACATCGAAAACATGCATGAGAAAACAAAAAGATGGTACACCATGTGATGGGGAAAGGTTTCTAAAACGCACCTCATTTCTCTTCTCCTTGTGCCCGGGTTCGCCATTCCAGCCGCTTTACTAACAATCTCCCTACTTGGAGCATCAGCACCTTTAACCTCCTGTTCCGTACAGGTTGCAATTTGTCCTGAGGATGAACGGGTAGACGGGGAACCAGTGAGAGACTAGCTCTTGTTGTTGGGACAGGCACAGGTCACTCTATTTTCCCATCAGGAAGAAGAATTAACCACAGGCTCATCCTCCCCCCCGGAACCAGAACAGGGCCTGAAGCCATCCTGCGCTTTTGCGGCCAGCTCCCAAAAAAGCGAGTTGTACAATGGAGCTTCAGGGCACTGCAATTCACAAACCTGCAGAGTTATAAATGATAACTCTCGTCCACAAATATATTGAGGGAAGGCAAAGAAGAGGATTTGAAATCAAGGCAGAAATGCAGGAAACAGATTTCAGGAGGTAGATTCGAATCGCCTTTAAAGCACATGAAAAGCGGCAAAACGTTGACAATGATGCCCTTGGCCAAAAAGGGCGTATGCGTTTTTTCCTGAATATATTCAGGAAAAAACGCATACGCCCTTTTTGGCCAACCAAGCAACCTGGAAAGGCAAATCAGGGCTACAAAGAAGACTCGCTACCCATCGGTCAAAAGGGCCATGCTGAAAAAAGTCTCAAAACCAGAAATGCAGGACAGGCCATGGAGAAATGGGAGCCTTGCTACACTGATGGGCGGGATGTAAATTGCCAACAGCCACTCTGGAGAAGTGTACGGTGTGTCCTGAAACATCTAAAAAACACAGCTTAGAGAGCATAGGGCACTTCCACTCATGGGGGTATAAATTGGGAAAATGAAAAATCAGCAAGACACAAGCACCCCAAAGTTTAGGGCTGCTCTGTTGACAAGGACCTCCACTTCATTCCACCTTCAATATCCCAGGAGGGAGAAAAATGGATAAAGAAGTTGTGGTCCTTATGTACAATGGAATATCACTCAGCCATGAAATCAATGTCATAAGGCTAATAGCAGCATGATGAGTGGATTTAGGTACGACGATTCTAAGTGAAATAAGTCACACAGAAAAGGACACTTCTCATAAGGTATCACTTATAGAGGGAATGTAAAAACCGTTACACTTGAACTGAATTACAAAACAGAACAGAGTCACACATGCAGAAAACACACTATGGCTGCTTAACGGGAAAGGTGAGGTGGGGTGATACATCAAACAAGGGTTTCAAATTAGCTCAGATACCGTTCCATAAACCCAATATGTAATAGACAAGACCTACTCCTTGCTCAGAGAACTGGACTCAACACGCCCTATTCACCGCACAAGAATATATCTGACTAGTAATAATCTTAAAACCTATGTATTGATATCTCTCTGTTAGTGTGTCAAGTGGGTGTAAAGCGGCATAAACACAGCAGTGAAAAGCAGCTAAACCCCATTATAAAAATAAATTACTTTGAAAAACCCATGAAACAAAGACAGTGAAAGAGAGAGAAATTCTTACACAATGCGTTCAGGGGCTGTGATGCAACCTGGATTGACCATTTCTAGACCCACAGCTGGATGAGACATAAGGGTGGACACTCTTGGGGCTGAGAGGTTTGGTGAGGTTGGGTGAGCAAACGCAGACCCTTTAAAGTAATACTGCGTGGTACCCATCGCATGGGTCCCAAATCTCCAGGTTCAAGGGCATCTTCCTACATCGAAAACATGCATGAGAAACCCAGAAGATGGTACACCGTGTGACGTGGAAAGGTTTCTAAAACGCACCTCATTTCTCTTCTCCTTGTGCCCGAGGTCGCCATTCCAGCCGCTTTACTAACAATCTCCCTACTTGGAGCATCAGCACCTTTAACCTCCTGTTCCGTACAGGTTGCAATTTGTCCTGAGGATGAACGGGTAGACGGGGAACCAGTGAGAGACTAGCTCTTGGTGTTGGGACAGGCAAAGGTCACTCTATTTTCCCATCAGGAAGAAGAATTAACCACAGGCTCATCCTCCCCCCCGGAACCAGAACAGGGCCTGAAACCATCCTGTGCTTTTGCGGCCAGCTCCCAAAAAAGCGAGTTGTAAAATGGAGCTTCAGGGCACTGCAATTCACAAACCTGCAGAGTTATAAATGATAACTCTCGTCCACAAATATATTTAGGGAAGGCAAAGAAGAGGATTTGAAATCAAGGCAGAATTGTAGGAAACAGATTTCAGGAGGTAGATTCGAATCGCCTTTAAAGCACATGAAAAGCGGCAAAACGTTGACAATGATGCCCTTGGCCAAAAAGGGCGTATGCCTTTTTTCCTGAATATATTCAGGAAAAAACGCATACGCCCTTTTTGGCCAACCAAGCAACCTGGAAAGGCAAATCAGCGCGACAAAGCAGACTCGCTACCCATCGGTCAAAAGGGCCATGCTGAAAAAAGTCTCAAAACCAGAAATGCAGGACAGGCCATGGAGAAATGGGAGCCTTGCTACACTGATGGGCGGGATGTAAATTGCCAACAGCCACTCTGGAGAAGTGTACGGTGTGTCCTGAAACATCTAAAAAACACAGCTTAGAGAGCATAGGGCACTTCCACTCATGGGGGTATAAATTGGGAAAATGAAAAATCAGCAAGACACAAGCACCCCAAAGTTTAGGGCTGCTCTGTTGACAAGGACCTCCACTTCATTCCACCTTCAATATCCCAGGAGGGAGAAAAATGGATAAAGAAGTTGTGGTCCTTATGTACAATGGAATATCACTCAGCCATGAAATCAATGTCATAAGGCTAATAGCAGCATGATGAGTGGATTTAGGTACGACGATTCTAAGTGAAATAAGTCACACAGAAAAGGACACTTCTCATAAGGTATCACTTATAGAGGGAATGTAAAAACCGTTACACTTGAACTGAATTACAAAACAGAACAGAGTCACACATGCAGAAAACACACTATGGCTGCTTAACGGGAAAGGTGAGGTGGGGTGATACATAAAACAAGGGTTTCAAATTAGCTCAGATACCGTTCCATAAACTGAATATGTAATAGACAAGACCTACTCCTTGCTCAGAAAACTGGACTCAACACGCCCTATTCACCGCACAAGAATATATCTGACTAGTAATAATCTTAAAACCTATGTATTGATATCTCTCTGTTAGTGTGTCAAGTGGGTGTAAAGCGGCATAAACACAGCAGTGAAAAGCAGCTAAACCCCATTATAAAAATAAATTACTTTCAAAAACCCATGAAACAAAGACAGTGAAAGAGAGAGAAATTCTTACACAATGCGTTCAGGGGCTGTGATGCAACCTGGATTGACCATATCTAGACCCACAGCTGGATGAGACATAAGGGTGGACACTCTTGGGGCTGAGAGGTTTGGTGAGGTTGGGTGAGCAAACGCAGACCCTTTAAAGTAATACTGCGTGGTACCCATCGCATGGGTCCCAAATCTCCAGGTTCAAGGGCATCTTCCTACATCGAAAACATGCATGAGAAAACAAAAAGATGGTACACCATGTGATGGGGAAAGGTTTCTAAAACGCACCTCATTTCTCTTCTCCTTGTGCCCGGGTTCGCCATTCCAGCCGCTTTACTAACAATCTCCCTACTTGGAGCATCAGCACCTTTAACCTCCTGTTCCGTACAGGTTGCAATTTGTCCTGAGGATGAACGGGTAGACGGGGAACCAGTGAGAGACTAGCTCTTGTTGTTGGGACAGGCACAGGTCACTCTATTTTCCCATCAGGAAGAAGAATTAACCACAGGCTCATCCTCCCCCCCGGAACCAGAACAGGGCCTGAAGCCATCCTGCGCTTTTGCGGCCAGCTCCCAAAAAAGCGAGTTGTACAATGGAGCTTCAGGGCACTGCAATTCACAAACCTGCAGAGTTATAAATGATAACTCTCGTCCACAAATATATTGAGGGAAGGCAAAGAAGAGGATTTGAAATCAAGGCAGAAATGCAGGAAACAGATTTCAGGAGGTAGATTCGAATCGCCTTTAAAGCACATGAAAAGCGGCAAAACGTTGACAATGATGCCCTTGGCCAAAAAGGGCGTATGCGTTTTTTCCTGAATATATTCAGGAAAAAACGCATACGCCCTTTTTGGCCAACCAAGCAACCTGGAAAGGCAAATCAGGGCTACAAAGAAGACTCGCTACCCATCGGTCAAAGGGGCCATGCTGAAAAAAGTCTCAAAACCAGAAATGCAGGACAGGCCATGGAGAAATGGGAGCCTTGCTACACTGATGGGCGGGATGTAAATTGCCAACAGCCACTCTGGAGAAGTGTACGGTGTGTCCTGAAACATCTAAAAAACACAGCTTAGAGAGCATAGGGCACTTCCACTCATGGGGGTATAAATTGGGAAAATGAAAAATCAGCAGGACACAAGCACCCCAAAGTTTAGGGCTGCTCTGTTGACAAGGACCTCCACTTCATTCCACCTTCAATATCCCAGGAGGGAGAAAAATGGATAAAGAAGTTGTGGTCCTTATGTACAATGGAATATCACTCAGCCATGAAATCAATGTCATAAGGCTAATAGCAGCATGATGAGTGGATTTAGGTACGACGATTCTACGTGAAATAAGTCACACAGAAAAGGACACTTCTCATAAGGTATCACTTATAGAGGGAATGTAAAAACCGTTACACTTGAACTGAATTACAAAACAGAACAGAGTCACACATGCAGAAAACACACTATGGCTGCTTAACGGGAAAGGTAAGGTGGGGTGATACATAAAACAAGGGTTTCAAATTAGCTCAGATACCGTTCCATAAACTCAATATGTAATAGACAAGACCTACTCCTTGCTCAGAGAACTGGACTCAACACGCCCTATTCACCGCACAAGAATATATCTGACTAGTAATAATCTTAAAACCTATGTATTGATATCTCTCTGTTAGTGTGTCAAGTGGGTGTAAAGCGGCATAAACACAGCAGTGAAAAGCAGCTAAACCCCATTATAAAAATAAATTACTTTGAAAAACCCATGAAACAAAGACAGTGAAAGAGAGAGAAATTCTTACACAATGCGTTCAGGGGCTGTGATGCAACCTGGATTGACCATATCTAGACCCACAGCTGGATGAGACATAAGGGTGGACACTCTTGGGGCTGAGAGGTTTGGTGAGGTTGGGTGAGCAAACGCAGACCCTTTAAAGTAATACTGCGTGGTACCCATCGCATGGGTCCCAAATCTCCAGGTTCAAGGGCATCTTCCTACATCGAAAACATGCATGAGAAAACAAAAAGATGGTACACCATGTGATGGGGAAAGGTTTCTAAAACGCACCTCATTTCTCTTCTCCTTGTGCCCGGGTTCGCCATTCCAGCCGCTTTACTAACAATCTCCCTACTTGGAGCATCAGCACCTTTAACCTCCTGTTCCGTACAGGTTGCAATTTGTCCTGAGGATGAACGGGTAGACGGGGAACCAGTGAGAGACTAGCTCTTGTTGTTGGGACAGGCACAGGTCACTCTATTTTCCCATCAGGAAGAAGAATTAACCACAGGCTCATCCTCCCCCCCGGAACCAGAACAGGGCCTGAAGCCATCCTGCGCTTTTGCGGCCAGCTCCCAAAAAAGCGAGTTGTACAATGGAGCTTCAGGGCACTGCAATTCACAAACCTGCAGAGTTATAAATGATAACTCTCGTCCACAAATATATTGAGGGAAGGCAAAGAAGAGGATTTGAAATCAAGGCAGAAATGCAGGAAACAGATTTCAGGAGGTAGATTCGAATCGCCTTTAAAGCACATGAAAAGCGGCAAAACGTTGACAATGATGCCCTTGGCCAAAAAGGGCGTATGCGTTTTTTCCTGAATATATTCAGGAAAAAACGCATACGCCCTTTTTGGCCAACCAAGCAACCTGGAAAGGCAAATCAGGGCTACAAAGAAGACTCGCTACCCATCGGTCAAAAGGGCCATGCTGAAAAAAGTCTCAAAACCAGAAATGCAGGACAGGCCATGGAGAAATGGGAGCCTTGCTACACTGATGGGCGGGATGTAAATTGCCAACAGCCACTCTGGAGAAGTGTACGGTGTGTCCTGAAACATCTAAAAAACACAGCTTAGAGAGCATAGGGCACTTCCACTCATGGGGGTATAAATTGGGAAAATGAAAAATCAGCAAGACACAAGCACCCCAAAGTTTAGGGCTGCTCTGTTGACAAGGACCTCCACTTCATTCCACCTTCAATATCCCAGGAGGGAGAAAAATGGATAAAGAAGTTGTGGTCCTTATGTACAATGGAATATCACTCAGCCATGAAATCAATGTCATAAGGCTAATAGCAGCATGATGAGTGGATTTAGGTACGACGATTCTAAGTGAAATAAGTCACACAGAAAAGGACACTTCTCATAAGGTATCACTTATAGAGGGAATGTAAAAACCGTTACACTTGAACTGAATTACAAAACAGAACAGAGTCACACATGCAGAAAACACACTATGGCTGCTTAACGGGAAAGGTGAGGTGGGGTGATACATCAAACAAGGGTTTCAAATTAGCTCAGATACCGTTCCATAAACCCAATATGTAATAGACAAGACCTACTCCTTGCTCAGAGAACTGGACTCAACACGCCCTATTCACCGCACAAGAATATATCTGACTAGTAATAATCTTAAAACCTATGTATTGATATCTCTCTGTTAGTGTGTCAAGTGGGTGTAAAGCGGCATAAACACAGCAGTGAAAAGCAGCTAAACCCCATTATAAAAATAAATTACTTTGAAAAACCCATGAAACAAAGACAGTGAAAGAGAGAGAAATTCTTACACAATGCGTTCAGGGGCTGTGATGCAACCTGGATTGACCATTTCTAGACCCACAGCTGGATGAGACATAAGGGTGGACACTCTTGGGGCTGAGAGGTTTGGTGAGGTTGGGTGAGCAAACGCAGACCCTTTAAAGTAATACTGCGTGGTACCCATCGCATGGGTCCCAAATCTCCAGGTTCAAGGGCATCTTCCTACATCGAAAACATGCATGAGAAAACAAAAAGATGGTACACCATGTGATGGGGAAAGGTTTCTAAAACGCACCTCATTTCTCTTCTCCTTGTGCCCGGGTTCGCCATTCCAGCCGCTTTACTAACAATCTCCCTACTTGGAGCATCAGCACCTTTAACCTCCTGTTCCGTACAGGTTGCAATTTGTCCTGAGGATGAACGGGTAGACGGGGAACCAGTAAGAGACTAGCTCTTGGTGTTGGGACAGGCACAGGTCACTCTATTTTCCCATCAGGAAGAAGAATTAACCACAGGCTCATCCTCCCCCCCAGAACCAGAACAGGGCCTGAAGCCATCCTGCGCTTTTGCGGCCAGCTCCCAAAAAAGCGAGTTGTACAATGGAGCTTCAGGGCACTGCAATTCACAAACCTACAGAGTTATAAATGATAACTCTCGTCCACAAATATATTGAGGGAAGGCAAAGAAGAGGATTTGAAATCAAGGCAGAATTGTAGGAAACAGATTTCAGGAGGTAGATTCGAATCGCCTTTAAAGCACATGAAAAGCGGCAAAACGTTGACAATGATGCCCTTGGCCAAAAAGGGCGTATGCGTTTTTTCCTGAATATATTCAGGAAAAAACGCATACGCCCTTTTTGGCCAACCAAGCAACCTGAAAAGGCAAATCAGCGCTACAAAGCAGACTCGCTACCCATCGGTCAAAAGGGCCATGCTGAAAAAAGTCTCAAAACCAGAAATGCAGGACAGGCCATGGAGAAATGGGAGCCTTGCTACACTGATGGGCGGGATGTAAATTGCCAACAGCCACTCTGGAGAAGTGTACGGTGTGTCCTGAAACATCTAAAAAACACAGCTTAGAGAGCATAGGGCACTTCCACTCATGGGGGTATAAATTGGGAAAATGAAAATTCAGCAAGACACAAGCACCCCAAAGTTTAGGGCTGCTCTGTTGACAAGGACCTCCACTTCATTCCACCTTCAATATCCCAGGAAAGAGAAAAATGGATAAAGAAGTTGTGGTCCTTATGTACAATGGAATATCACTCAGCCATGAAATCAATGTCATAAGGCTAGTAGCAGCATGATGAGTGGATTTAGGTACGACGATTCTAAGTGAAATAAGTCACACAGAAAAGGACACTTCTCATAAGGTATCACTTATAGAGGGAATGTAAAAACCGTTACACTTGAACTGAATTACAAAACAGAACAGAGTCACACAGGCAGAAAACACACTATGGCTGCTTAACGGGAAAGGTGAGGTGGGGTGATACATAAAACAAGGGTTTCAAATTAGCTCAGATACCGTTCCATAAACCCAATATGTAATAGACAAGACCTACTCCTTGCTCAGAGAACTGGACCCAACACGCCCTATTCACCGCACAAGAATATATCTCACTAGTAATAATCTTAAAACCTATGTATTGATATCTCTCTGTTAGTGTGTCAAGTGGGTGAAAAGCGGCATAAACACAGCAGTGAAAAGCAGCTAAACCCCATTATAAAAATAAATTACTTTTACAAACCCATGAAACAAAGACAGTGAAAGAGAGAGAAATTCTTACACAATGCGTTCAGGGGCTGTGATGCAACCTGGATTGACCATATCTAGACCCACAGCTGGATGAGACATAAGGGTGGACACTCTTGGGGCTGAGAGGTTTGGTGAGGTTGGGTGAGCAAACGCAGACCCTTTAAAGTAATACTGCGTGGTACCCATCGCATGGGTCCCAAATCTCCAGGTTCAAGGGCATCTTCCTACATCGAAAACATGCATGAGAAACCCAGAAGATGGTACACCGTGTGACGTGGAAAGGTTTCTAAAACGCACCTCATTTCTCTTCTCCTTGTGCCCGGGTTCGCCATTCCAGCCGCTTTACTAACAATCTCCCTACTTGGAGCATCAGCACCTTTAACCTCCTGTTCCGTACAGGTTGCAATTTGTCCTGAGGATGAACGGGTAGACGGGGAACCAGTGAGAGACTAGCTCTTGGTGTTGGGACAGGCAAAGGTCACTCTATTTTCCCATCAGGAAGAAGAATTAACCACAGGCTCATCCTCCCCCCCGGAACCAGAACAGGGCCTGAAACCATCCTGTGCTTTTGCGGCCAGCTCCCAAAAAAGCGAGTTGTAAAATGGAGCTTCAGGGCACTGCAATTCACAAACCTGCAGAGTTATAAATGATAACTCTCGTCCACAAATATATTTAGGGAAGGCAAAGAAGAGGATTTGAAATCAAGGCAGAATTGTAGGAAACAGATTTCAGGAGGTAGATTCGAATCGCCTTTAAAGCACATGAAAAGCGGCAAAACGTTGACAATGATGCCCTTGGCCAAAAAGGGCGTATGCCTTTTTTCCTGAATATATTCAGGAAAAAACGCATACGCCCTTTTTGGCCAACCAAGCAACCTGGAAAGGCAAATCAGCGCGACAAAGCAGACTCGCTACCCATCGGTCAAAAGGGCCATGCTGAAAAAAGTCTCAAAACCAGAAATGCAGGACAGGCCATGGAGAAATGGGAGCCTTGCTACACTGATGGGCGGGATGTAAATTGCCAACAGCCACTCTGGAGAAGTGTACGGTGTGTCCTGAAACATCTAAAAAACACAGCTTAGAGAGCATAGGGCACTTCCACTCATGGGGGTATAAATTGGGAAAATGAAAAATCAGCAAGACACAAGCACCCCAAAGTTTAGGGCTGCTCTGTTGACAAGGACCTCCACTTCATTCCACCTTCAATATCCCAGGAGGGAGAAAAATGGATAAAGAAGTTGTGGTCCTTATGTACAATGGAATATCACTCAGCCATGAAATCAATGTCATAAGGCTAATAGCAGCATGATGAGTGGATTTAGGTACGACGATTCTAAGTGAAATAAGTCACACAGAAAAGGACACTTCTCATAAGGTATCACTTATAGAGGGAATGTAAAAACCGTTACACTTGAACTGAATTACAAAACAGAACAGAGTCACACATGCAGAAAACACACTATGGCTGCTTAACGGGAAAGGTAAGGTGGGGTGATACATAAAACAAGGGTTTCAAATTAGCTCAGATACCGTTCCATAAACTCAATATGTAATAGACAAGACCTACTCCTTGCTCAGAAAACTGGACTCAACACGCCCTATTCACCGCACAAGAATATATCTGACTAGTAATAATCTTAAAACCTATGTATTGATATCTCTCTGTTAGTGTGTCAAGTGGGTGTAAAGCGGCATAAACACAGCAGTGAAAAGCAGCTAAACCCCATTATAAAAATAAATTACTTTCAAAAACCCATGAAACAAAGACAGTGAAAGAGAGAGAAATTCTTACACAATGCGTTCAGGGGCTGTGATGCAACCTGGATTGACCATATCTAGACCCACAGCTGGATGAGACATAAGGGTGGACACTCTTGGGGCTGAGAGGTTTGGTGAGGTTGGGTGAGCAAACGCAGACCCTTTAAAGTAATACTGCGTGGTACCCATCGCATGGGTCCCAAATCTCCAGGTTCAAGGGCATCTTCCTACATCGAAAACATGCATGAGAAAACAAAAAGATGGTACACCATGTGATGGGGAAAGGTTTCTAAAACGCACCTCATTTCTCTTCTCCTTGTGCCCGGGTTCGCCATTCCAGCCGCTTTACTAACAATCTCCCTACTTGGAGCATCAGCACCTTTAACCTCCTGTTCCGTACAGGTTGCAATTTGTCCTGAGGATGAACGGGTAGACGGGGAACCAGTGAGAGACTAGCTCTTGTTGTTGGGACAGGCACAGGTCACTCTATTTTCCCATCAGGAAGAAGAATTAACCACAGGCTCATCCTCCCCCCCGGAACCAGAACAGGGCCTGAAGCCATCCTGCGCTTTTGCGGCCAGCTCCCAAAAAAGCGAGTTGTACAATGGAGCTTCAGGGCACTGCAATTCACAAACCTGCAGAGTTATAAATGATAACTCTCGTCCACAAATATATTGAGGGAAGGCAAAGAAGAGGATTTGAAATCAAGGCAGAAATGCAGGAAACAGATTTCAGGAGGTAGATTCGAATCGCCTTTAAAGCACATGAAAAGCGGCAAAACGTTGACAATGATGCCCTTGGCCAAAAAGGGCGTATGCGTTTTTTCCTGAATATATTCAGGAAAAAACGCATACGCCCTTTTTGGCCAACCAAGCAACCTGGAAAGGCAAATCAGGGCTACAAAGCAGACTCGCTACCCATCGGTCAAAAGGGCCATGCTGAAAAAAGTCTCAAAACCAGAAATGCAGGACAGGCCATGGAGAAATGGGAGCCTTGCTACACTGATGGGCGGGATGTAAATTGCCAACAGCCACTCTGGAGAAGTGTACGGTGTGTCCTGAAACATCTAAAAAACACAGCTTAGAGAGCATAGGGCACTTCCACTCATGGGGGTATAAATTGGGAAAATGAAAAATCAGCAGGACACAAGCACCCCAAAGTTTAGGGCTGCTCTGTTGACAAGGACCTCCACTTCATTCCACCTTCAATATCCCAGGAGGGAGAAAAATGGATAAAGAAGTTGTGGTCCTTATGTACAATGGAATATCACTCAGCCATGAAATCAATGTCATAAGGCTAATAGCAGCATGATGAGTGGATTTAGGTACGACGATTCTACGTGAAATAAGTCACACAGAAAAGGACACTTCTCATAAGGTATCACTTATAGAGGGAATGTAAAAACCGTTACACTTGAACTGAATTACAAAACAGAACAGAGTCACACATGCAGAAAACACACTATGGCTGCTTAACGGGAAAGGTGAGGTGGGGTGATACATCAAACAAGGGTTTCAAATTAGCTCAGATACCGTTCCATAAACCCAATATGTAATAGACAAGACCTACTCCTTGCTCAGAGAACTGGACTCAACACGCCCTATTCACCGCACAAGAATATATCTGACTAGTAATAATCTTAAAACCTATGTATTGATATCTCTCTGTTAGTGTGTCAAGTGGGTGTAAAGCGGCATAAACACAGCAGTGAAAAGCAGCTAAACCCCATTATCAAAATAAATTACTTTGAAAAACCCATGAAACAAAGACAGTGAAAGAGAGAGAAATTCTTACACAATGCGTTCAGGGGCTGTGATGCAACCTGGATTGACCATTTCTAGACCCACAGCTGGATGAGACATAAGGGTGGACACTCTTGGGGCTGAGAGGTTTGGTGAAGTTGGGTGAGCAAACGCAGACCCTTTAAAGTAATACTGCGTGGTACCCATCGCATGGGTCCCAAATCTCCAGGTTCAAGGGCATCTTCCTACATCGAAAACATGCATGAGAAAACAAAAAGATGGTACACCATGTGATGGGGAAAGGTTTCTAAAACGCACCTCATTTCTCTTCTCCTTGTGCCCGGGTTCGCCATTCCAGCCGCTTTACTAACAATCTCCCTACTTGGAGCATCAGCACCTTTAACCTCCTGTTCCGTACAGGTTGCAATTTGTCCTGAGGATGAACGGGTAGACGGGGAACCAGTGAGAGACTAGCTCTTGGTGTTGGGACAGGCACAGGTCACTCTATTTTCCCATCAGGAAGAAGAATTAACCACAGGCTCATCCTCCCCCCCGGAACCAGAACAGGGCCTGAAGCCATCCTGCGCTTTTGCGGCCAGCTCCCAAAAAAGCGAGTTGTACAATGGAGCTTCAGGGCACTGCAATTCACAAACCTACAGAGTTATAAATGATAACTCTCGTCCACAAATATATTGAGGGAAGGCAAAGAAGAGGATTTGAAATCAAGGCAGAATTGTAGGAAACAGATTTCAGGAGGTAGATTCGAATCGCCTTTAAAGCACATGAAAAGCGGCAAAACGTTGACAATGATGCCCTTGGCCAAAAAGGGCGTATGCGTTTTTTCCTGAATATATTCAGGAAAAAACGCATACGCCCTTTTTGGCCAACCAAGCAACCTGAAAAGGCAAATCAGCGCTACAAAGCAGACTCGCTACCCATCGGTCAAAAGGGCCATGCTGAAAAAAGTCTCAAAACCAGAAATGCAGGACAGGCCATGGAGAAATGGGAGCCTTGCTACACTGATGGGCGGGATGTAAATTGCCAACAGCCACTCTGGAGAAGTGTACGGTGTGTCCTGAAACATCTAAAAAACACAGCTTAGAGAGCATAGGGCACTTCCACTCATGGGGGTATAAATTGGGAAAATGAAAATTCAGCAAGACACAAGCACCCCAAAGTTTAGGGCTGCTCTGTTGACAAGGACCTCCACTTCATTCCACCTTCAATATCCCAGGAAAGAGAAAAATGGATAAAGAAGTTGTGGTCCTTATGTACAATGGAATATCACTCAGCCATGAAATCAATGTCATAAGGCTAGTAGCAGCATGATGAGTGGATTTAGGTACGACGATTCTAAGTGAAATAAGTCACACAGAAAAGGACACTTCTCATAAGGTATCACTTATAGAGGGAATGTAAAAACCGTTACACTTGAACTGAATTACAAAACAGAACAGAGTCACACAGGCAGAAAACACACTATGGCTGCTTAACGGGAAAGGTGAGGTGGGGTGATACATAAAACAAGGGTTTCAAATTAGCTCAGATACCGTTCCATAAACCCAATATGTAATAGACAAGACCTACTCCTTGCTCAGAGAACTGGACCCAACACGCCCTATTCACCGCACAAGAATATATCTCACTAGTAATAATCTTAAAACCTATGTATTGATATCTCTCTGTTAGTGTGTCAAGTGGGTGAAAAGCGGCATAAACACAGCAGTGAAAAGCAGCTAAACCCCATTATAAAAATAAATTACTTTGAAAAACCCATGAAACAAAGACAGTGAAAGAGAGAGAAATTCTTACACAATGCGTTCAGGGGCTGTGATGCAACCTGGATTGACCATATCTAGACCCACAGCTGGATGAGACATAAGGGTGGACACTCTTGGGGCTGAGAGGTTTGGTGAGGTTGGGTGAGCAAACGCAGACCCTTTAAAGTAATACTGCGTGGTACCCATCGCATGGGTCCCAAATCTCCAGGTTCAAGGGCATCTTCCTACATCGAAAACATGCATGAGAAACCCAGAAGATGGTACACCGTGTGACGTGGAAAGGTTTCTAAAACGCACCTCATTTCTCTTCTCCTTGTGCCCGGGTTCGCCATTCCAGCCGCTTTACTAACAATCTCCCTACTTGGAGCATCAGCACCTTTAACCTCCTGTTCCGTACAGGTTGCAATTTGTCCTGAGGATGAACGGGTAGACGGGGAACCAGTGAGAGACTAGCTCTTGGTGTTGGGACAGGCAAAGGTCACTCTATTTTCCCATCAGGAAGAAGAATTAACCACAGGCTCATCCTCCCCCCCGGAACCAGAACAGGGCCTGAAGCCATCCTGTGCTTTTGCGGCCAGCTCCCAAAAAAGCGAGTTGTAAAATGGAGCTTCAGGGCACTGCAATTCACAAACCTGCAGAGTTATAAATGATAACTCTCGTCCACAAATATATTGAGGGAAGGCAAAGAAGAGGATTTGAAATCAAGGCAGAATTGTAGGAAACAGATTTCAGGAGGTAGATTCGAATCGCCTTTAAAGCACATGAAAAGCGGCAAAACGTTGACAATGATGCCCTTGGCCAAAAAGGGCGTATGCGTTTTTTCCTGAATATATTCAGGAAAAAACGCATACGCCCTTTTTGGCCAACCAAGCAACCTGGAAAGGCAAATCAGGGCTACAAAGAAGACTCGCTACCCATCGGTCAAAAGGGCCATGCTGAAAAAAGTCTCAAAACCAGAAATGCAGGACAGGCCATGGAGAAATGGGAGCCTTGCTACACTGATGGGCGGGATGTAAATTGCCAACAGCCACTCTGGAGAAGTGTACGGTGTGTCCTGAAACATCTAAAAAACACAGCTTAGAGAGCATAGGGCACTTCCACTCATGGGGGTATAAATTGGGAAAATGAAAAATCAGCAAGACACAAGCACCCCAAAGTTTAGGGCTGCTCTGTTGACAAGGACCTCCACTTCATTCCACCTTCAATATCCCAGGAGGGAGAAAAATGGATAAAGAAGTTGTGGTCCTTATGTACAATGGAATATCACTCAGCCATGAAATCAATGTCATAAGGCTAATAGCAGCATGATGAGTGGATTTAGGTACGACGATTCTAAGTGAAATAAGTCACACAGAAAAGGACACTTCTCATAAGGTATCACTTATAGAGGGAATGTAAAAACCGTTACACTTGAACTGAATTACAAAACAGAACAGAGTCACACATGCAGAAAACACACTATGGCTGCTTAACGGGAAAGGTGAGGTGGGGTGATACATCAAACAAGGGTTTCAAATTAGCTCAGATACCGTTCCATAAACCCAATATGTAATAGACAAGACCTACTCCTTGCTCAGAGAACTGGACTCAACACGCCCTATTCACCGCACAAGAATATATCTGACTAGTAATAATCTTAAAACCTATGTATTGATATCTCTCTGTTAGTGTGTCAAGTGGGTGTAAAGCGGCATAAACACAGCAGTGAAAAGCAGCTAAACCCCATTATCAAAATAAATTACTTTGAAAAACCCATGAAACAAAGACAGTGAAAGAGAGAGAAATTCTTACACAATGCGTTCAGGGGCTGTGATGCAACCTGGATTGACCATTTCTAGACCCACAGCTGGATGAGACATAAGGGTGGACACTCTTGGGGCTGAGAGGTTTGGTGAGGTTGGGTGAGCAAACGCAGACCCTTTAAAGTAATACTGCGTGGTACCCATCGCATGGGTCCCAAATCTCCAGGTTCAAGGGCATCTTCCTACATCGAAAACATGCATGAGAAAACAAAAAAGATGGTACACCATGTGATGGGGAAAGGTTTCTAAAACGCACCTCATTTCTCTTCTCCTTGTGCCCGGGGTCGCCATTCCAGCCGCTTTACTAACAATCTCCCTACTTGGAGCATCAGCACCTTTAACCTCCTGTTCTGTACAGGTTGCAATTTGTCCTGAGGATGAACGGGAATACGGGGAACCAGTGAGAGACTAGCTCTTGTTGTTGGGACAGGCACAGGTCACTCTATTTTCCCATCAGGAAGAAGAATTAACCACAGGCTCATCCTCCCCCCCGGAACCAGAACAGGGCCTGAAGCCATCCTGCGCTTTTGCGGCCAGCTCCCAAAAAAGCGAGTTGTACAATGGAGCTTCAGGGCACTGCAATTCACAAACCTACAGAGTTATAAATGATAACTCTCGTCCACAAATATATTGAGGGAAGGCAAAGAAGAGGATTTGAAATCAAGGCAGAAATGCAGGAAACAGATTTCAGGAGGTAGATTCGAATCGCCTTTAAAGCACATGAAAAGCGGCAAAACGTTGACAATGATGCTCTTGGCCAAAAAGGGCGTATGCGTTTTTTCCTGAATATATTCAGGAAAAAACGCATACGCCCTTTTTGGCCAACCAAGCAACCTGGAAAGGCAAATCAGGGCTACAAAGAAGACTCGCTACCCATCGGTCAAAAGGGCCATGCTGAAAAAAGTCTCAAAACCAGAAATGCAGGACAGGCCATGGAGAAATGGGAGCCTTGCTACACTGATGGGTGGGATGTAAATTGCCAACAGCCACTCTGGAGAAGTGTACGGTGTGTCCTGAAACATCTAAAAAACACAGCTTAGAGAGCATAGGGCACTTCCACTCATGGGGGTATAAATTGGGAAAATGAAAAATCAGCAAGACACAAGCACCCCAAAGTTTAGGGCTGCTCTGTTGACAAGGACCTCCACTTCATTCCACCTTCAATATCCCAGGAGGGAGAAAAATGGATAAAGAAGTTGTGGTCCTTATGTACAATGGAATATCACTCAGCCATGAAATCAATGTCATAAGGCTAATAGCAGCATGATGAGTGGATTTAGGTACGACGATTCTAAGTGAAATAAGTCACACAGAAAAGGACACTTCTCATAAGGTATCACTTATAGAGGGAATGTAAAAACCGTTACACTTGAACTGAATTACAAAACAGAACAGAGTCACACATGCAGAAAACACACTATGGCTGCTTAACGGGAAAGGTAAGGTGGGGTGATACATAAAACAAGGGTTTCAAATTAGCTCAGATACCGTTCCATAAACCCAATATGTAATAGACAAGACCTACTCCTTGCTCAGAGAACTGGACTCAACACGCCCTATTCACCGCACAAGAATATATCTGACTAGTAATAATCTTAAAACCTATGTATTGATATCTCTCTGTTAGTGTGTCAAGTGGGTGAAAAGCGGCATAAACACAGCAGTGAAAAGCAGCTAAACCCCATTATAAAAATAAATTACTTTGAAAAACCCATGAAACAAAGACAGTGAAAGAGAGAGAAATTCTTACACAATGCGTTCAGGGGCTGTGATGCAACCTGGATTGACCATATCTAGACCCACAGCTGGATGAGACATAAGGGTGGACACTCTTGGGGCTGAGAGGTTTGGTGAGGTTGGGTGAGCAAACGCAGACCCTTTAAAGTAATACTGCGTGGTACCCATCGCATGGGTCCCAAATCTCCAGGTTCAAGGGCATCTTCCTACATCGAAAACATGCATGAGAAAACAAAAAGATGGTACACCATGTGATGGGGAAAGGTTTCTAAAACGCACCTCATTTCTCTTCTCCTTGTGCCCGGGTTCGCCATTCCAGCCGCTTTACTAACAATCTCCCTACTTGGAGCATCAGCACCTTTAACCTCCTGTTCCGTACAGGTTGCAATTTGTCCTGAGGATGAACGGGTAGACGGGGAACCAGTGAGAGACTAGCTCTTGGTGTTGGGACAGGCACAGGTCACTCTATTTTCCCATCAGGAAGAAGAATTAACCACAGGCTCATCCTCCCCCCCGGAACCAGAACAGGGCCTGAAGCCATCCTGCGCTTTTGCGGCCAGCTCCCAAAAAAGCGAGTTGTACAATGGAGCTTCAGGGCACTGCAATTCACAAACCTGCAGAGTTATAAATGATAACTCTCGTCCACAAATATATTGAGGGAAGGCAAAGAAGAGGATTTGAAATCAAGGCAGAAATGCAGGAAACAGATTTCAGGAGGTAGATTCGAATCGCCTTTAAAGCACATGAAAAGCGGCAAAACGTTGACAATGATGCCCTTGGCCAAAAAGGGCGTATGCGTTTTTTCCTGAATATATTCAGGAAAAAACGCATACGCCCTTTTTGGCCAACCAAGCAACCTGGAAAGGCAAATCAGGGCTACAAAGAAGACTCGCTACCCATCGGTCAAAAGGGCCATGCTGAAAAAAGTCTCAAAACCAGAAATGCAGGACAGGCCATGGAGAAATGGGAGCCTTGCTACACTGATAGGCGGGATGTAAATTGCCAACAGCCACTCTGGAGAAGTGTACGGTGTGTCCTGAAACATCTAAAAAACACAGCTTAGAGAGCATAGGGCACTTCCACTCATGGGGGTATAAATTGGGAAAATGAAAAATCAGCAAGACACAAGCACCCCAAAGTTTAGGGCTGCTCTGTTGACAAGGACCTCCACTTCATTCCACCTTCAATATCCCAGGAGGGAGAAAAATGGATAAAGAAGTTGTGGTCCTTATGTACAATGGAATATCACTCAGCCATGAAATCAATGTCATAAGGCTAATAGCAGCATGATGAGTGGATTTAGGTACGACGATTCTAAGTGAAATAAGTCACACAGAAAAGGACACTTCTCATAAGGTATCACTTATAGAGGGAATGTAAAAACCGTTACACTTGAACTGAATTACAAAACAGAACAGAGTCACACATGCAGAAAACACACTATGGCTGCTTAACGGGAAAGGTCAGGTGGGGTGATACATAAAACAAGGGTTTCAAATTAGCTCAGATACCGTTCCATAAACCCAGTATGTAATAGACAAGACCTACTCCTTGCTCAGAGAACTGGACTCAACACGCCCTATTCACCGCACAAGAATATATCTGACTAGTAATAATCTTAAAACCTATGTATTGATATCTCTCTGTTAGTGTGTCAAGTGGGTGAAAAGCGGCATAAACACAGCAGTGAAAAGCAGCTAAACCCCATTATAAAAATAAATTACTTTGAAAAACCCATGAAACAAAGACAGTGAAAGAGAGAGAAATTCTTACACAATGCGTTCAGGGGCTGTGATGCAACCTGGATTGACCATATCTAGACCCACAGCTGGATGAGACATAAGGGTGGACACTCTTGGGGCTGAGAGGTTTGGTGAGGTTGGGTGAGCAAACGCAGACCCTTTAAAGTAATACTGCGTGGTACCCATCGCATGGGTCCCAAATCTCCAGGTTCAAGGGCATCTTCCTACATCGAAAACATGCATGAGAAAACAAAAAGATGGTACACCATGTGATGGGGAAAGGTTTCTAAAACGCACCTCATTTCTCTTCTCCTTGTGCCCGGGTTCGCCATTCCAGCCGCTTTACTAACAATCTCCCTACTTGGAGCATCAGCACCTTTAACCTCCTGTTCCGTACAGGTTGCAATTTGTCCTGAGGATGAACGGGTAGACGGGGAACCAGTGAGAGACTAGCTCTTGGTGTTGGGACAGGCACAGGTCACTCTATTTTCCCATCAGGAAGAAGAATTAACCACAGGCTCATCCTCCCCCCCGGAACCAGAACAGGGCCTGAAGCCATCCTGCGCTTTTGCGACCAGCTCCCAAAAAAGCGAGTTGTACAATGGAGCTTCAGGGCACTGCAATTCACAAACCTGCAGAGTTATAAATGATAACTCTCGTCCACAAATATATTGAGGGAAGGCAAAGAAGAGGATTTGAAATCAAGGCAGAAATGCAGGAAACAGATTTCAGGAGGTAGATTCGAATCGCCTTTAAAGCACATGAAAAGCGGCAAAACGTTGACAATGATGCTCTTGGCCAAAAAGGGCGTATGCGTTTTTTCCTGAATATATTCAGGAAAAAACGCATACGCCCTTTTTGGCCAACCAAGCAACCTGGAAAGGCAAATCAGGGCTACAAAGAAGACTCGCTACCCATCGGTCAAAAGGGCCATGCTGAAAAAAGTCTCAAAACCAGAAATGCAGGACAGGCCATGGAGAAATGGGAGCCTTGCTACACTGATGGGCGGGATGTAAATTGCCAACAGCCACTCTGGAGAAGTGTACGGTGTGTCTTGAAACATCTAAAAAACACAGCTTAGAGAGCATAGGGCACTTCCACTCATGGGGGTATAAATTGGGAAAATGAAAAATCAGCAAGACACAAGCACCCCAAAGTTTAGGGCTGCTCTGTTGACAAGGACCTCCACTTCATTCCACCTTCAATATCCCAGGAGGGAGAAAAATGGATAAAGAAGTTGTGGTCCTTATGTACAATGGAATATCACTCAGCCATGAAATCAATGTCATAAGGCTAATAGCAGCATGATGAGTGGATTTAGGTACGACGATTCTAAGTGAAATAAGTCACACAGAAAAGGACACTTCTCATAAGGTATCACTTATAGAGGGAATGTAAAAACCGTTACACTTGAACTGAATTACAAAACAGAACAGAGTCACACATGCAGAAAACACACTATGGCTGCTTAATGGGAAAGGTGAGGTGGGGTGATACATAAAACAAGGGTTTCAAATTAGCTCAGATACCGTTCCATAAACCCAATATGTAATAGACAAGACCTACTCCTTGCTCAGAGAACTGGACTCAACACGCCCTATTAACCGCACAAGAATATATCTGACTAGTAATAATCGTAAAACCTATGTATTGATATCTCTCTGTTAGTGTGTCAAGTGGGTGTAAAGCGGCATAAACACAGCAGTGAAAAGCAGCTAAACCCCATTATAAAAATAAATTACTTTGAAAAACCCATGAAACAAAGACAGTGAAAGAGAGAGAAATTCTTACACAATGCGTTCAGGGGCTGTGATGCAACCTGGATTGACCATTTCTAGACCCACAGCTGGATGAGACATAAGGGTGGACACTCTTGGGGCTGAGAGGTTTGGTGAGGTTGGGTGAGCAAACGCAGACCCTTTAAAGTAATACTGCGTGGTACCCATCGCATGGGTCCCAAATCTCCAGGTTCAAGGGCATCTTCCTACATCGAAAACATGCATGAGAAAACAAAAAAGATGGTACACCATGTGATGGGGAAAGGTTTCTAAAACGCACCTAATTTCTCTTCTCCTTGTGCCCGGGGTCGCCATTCCAGCCGCTTTACTAACAATCTCCCTACTTGGAGCATCAGCACCTTTAACCTCCTGTTCCGTACAGGTTGCAATTTGTCCTGAGGATGAACGGGTAGACGGGGAACCAGTGAGACACTAGCTCTTGTTGTTGGGACAGGCACAGGTCACTCTATTTTCCCATCAGGAAGAAGAATTAACCACAGGCTCATCCTCCCCCCCCGTAACCAGAACAGGGCCTGAAGCCATCCTGCGCTTTTGCGGCCAGCTCCCAAAAAAGCGAGTTGTACAATGGAGCTTCAGGGCACTGCAATTCACAAACCTGCAGAGTTATAAATGATAACTCTCGTCCACAAATATATTGAGGGAAGGCAAAGAAGAGGATTTGAAATCAAGGCAGAAATGCAGGAAACAGATTTCAGGAGGTAGATTCGAATCGCCTTTAAAGCACATGAAAAGCGGCAAAACGTTGACAATGATGCTCTTGGCCAAAAAGGGCGTATGCGTTTTTTCCTGAATATATTCAGGAAAAAACGCATACGCCCTTTTTGGCCAACCAAGCAACCTGGAAAGGCAAATCAGGGCTACAAAGAAGACTCGCTACCCATCGGTCAAAAGGGCCATGCTGAAAAAAGTCTCAAAACCAGAAATGCAGGACAGGCCATGGAGAAATGGGAGCCTTGCTACACTGATGGGTGGGATGTAAATTGCCAACAGCCACTCTGGAGAAGTGTACGGTGTGTCCTGAAACATCTAAAAAACACAGCTTAGAGAGCATAGGGCACTTCCACTCATGGGGGTATAAATTGGGAAAATGAAAAATCAGCAAGACACAAGCACCCCAAAGTTTAGGGCTGCTCTGTTGACAAGGACCTCCACTTCATTCCACCTTCAATATCCCAGGAGGGAGAAAAATGGATAAAGAAGTTGTGGTCCTTATGTACAATGGAATATCACTCAGCCATGAAATCAATGTCATAAGGCTAATAGCAGCATGATGAGTGGATTTAGGTACGACGATTCTAAGTGAAATAAGTCACACAGAAAAGGACACTTCTCATAAGGTATCACTTATAGAGGGAATGTAAAAACCGTTACACTTGAACTGAATTACAAAACAGAACAGAGTCACACATGCAGAAAACACACTATGGCTGCTTAACGGGAAAGGTAAGGTGGGGTGATACATAAAACAAGGGTTTCAAATTAGCTCAGATACCGTTCCATAAACCCAATATGTAATAGACAAGACCTACTCCTTGCTCAGAGAACTGGACTCAACACGCCCTATTCACCGCACAAGAATATATCTGACTAGTAATAATCTTAAAACCTATGTATTGATATCTCTCTGTTAGTGTGTCAAGTGGGTGTAAAGCGGCATAAACACAGCAGTGAAAAGCAGCTAAACCCCATTATAAAAATAAATTACTTTGAAAAACCCATGAAACAAAGACAGTGAAAGAGAGAGAAATTCTTACACAATGCGTTCAGGGGCTGTGATGCAACCTGGATTGACCATATCTAGACCCACAGCTGGATGAGACATAAGGGTGGAAACTCGTGGGGCTGAGAGGTTTGGTGAGGTTGGGTGAGCAAACGCAGACCCTTTAAAGTAATACTGCGTGGTACCCATCGCATGGGTCCCAAATCTCCAGGTTCAAGGGCATCTTCCTACATCGAAAACATGCATGAGAAAACAAAAAGATGGTACACCATGTGATGGGGAAAGGTTTCTAAAACGCACCTCATTTCTCTTCTCCTTGTGCCCGGGTTCGCCATTCCAGCCGCTTTACTAACAATCTCCCTACTTGGAGCATCAGCACCTTTAACCTCCTGTTCCGTACAGGTTGCAATTTGTCCTGAGGATGAACGGGTAGACGGGGAACCAGTGAGAGACTAGCTCTTGGTGTTGGGACAGGCACAGGTCACTCTATTTTCCCATCAGGAAGAAGAATTAACCACAGGCTCATCCTCCCCCCCGGAACCAGAACAGGGCCTGAAGCCATCCTGTGCTTTTGCGGCCAGCTCACAAAAAAGCGAGTTGTACAATGGAGCTTCAGGGCACTGCAATTCACAAACCTGCAGAGTTATAAATGATAACTCTCGTCCACAAATATATTGAGGGAAGGCAAAGAAGAGGATTTGAAATCAAGGCAGAAATGCAGGAAACAGATTTCAGGAGGTAGATTCGAATCGCCTTTAAAGCACATGAAAAGCGGCAAAACGTTGACAATGATGCCCTTGGCCAAAAAGGGCGTATGCGTTTTTTCCTGAATATATTCAGGAAAAAACGCATACGCCCTTTTTGGCCAACCAAGCAACCTGGAAAGGCAAATCAGGGCTACAAAGAAGACTCGCTACCCATCGGTCAAAAGGGCCATGCTGAAAAAAGTCTCAAAACCAGAAATGCAGGACAGGCCATGGAGAAATGGGAGCCTTGCTACACTGATGGGCGGGATGTAAATTGCCAACAGCCACTCTGGAGAAGTGTACGGTGTGTCCTGAAACATCTAAAAAACACAGCTTAGAGAGCATAGGGCACTTCCACTCATGGGGGTATAAATTGGGAAAATGAAAAATCAGCAAGACACAAGCACCCCAAAGTTTAGGGCTGCTCTGTTGACAAGGACCTCCACTTCATTCCACCTTCAATATCCCAGGAGGGAGAAAAATGGATAAAGAAGTTGTGGTCCTTATGTACAATGGAATATCACTCAGCCATGAAATCAATGTCATAAGGCTAATAGCAGCATGATGAGTGGATTTAGGTACGACGATTCTAAGGGAAATAAGTCACACAGAAAAGGACACTTCTCATAAGGTATCACTTATAGAGGGAATGTAAAAACCGTTACACTTGAACTGAATTACAAAACAGAACAGAGTCACACATGCAGAAAACACACTATGGCTGCTTAACGGGAAAGGTGAGGTGGGGTGATACATAAAAAAAGGGTTTCAAATTAGCTCAGATACCGTTCCATAAACCCAATATGTAATAGACAAGACCTACTCCTTGCTCAGAGAACTGGACTCAACACGCCCTATTCACCGCACAAGAATATATCTGACTAGTAATAATCTTAAAACCTATGTATTGATATCTCTCTGTTAGTGTGTCAAGTGGGTGTAAAGCGGCATAAACACAGCAGTGAAAAGCAGCTAAACCCCATTATCAAAATAAATTACTTTGAAAAACCCATGAAACAAAGACAGTGAAAGAGAGAGAAATTCTTACACAATGCGTTCAGGGGCTGTGATGCAACCTGGATTGACCATTTCTAGACCCACAGCTGGATGAGACATAAGGGTGGACACTCTTGGGGCTGAGAGGTTTGGTGAGGTTGGGTGAGCAAACGCAGACCCTTTAAAGTAATACTGCGTGGTACCCATCGCATGGGTCCCAAATCTCCAGGTTCAAGGGCATCTTCCTACATCGAAAACATGCATGAGAAACCCAGAAGATGGTACACCGTGTGATGTGGAAAGGTTTCTAAAACGCACCTCATTTCTCTTCTCCTTGTGCCCGGGTTCGCCATTCCAGCCGCTTTACTAACAATCTCCCTACTTGGAGCATCAGCACCTTTAACCTCCTGTTCCGTACAGGTTGCAATTTGTCCTGAGGATGAACGGGTAGACGGGGAACCAGTGAGAGACTAGCTCTTGGTGTTGGGACAGGCACAGGTCACTCTATTTTCCCATCAGGAAGAAGAATTAACCACAGGCTCATCCTCCCCCCCGGAACCAGAACAGGGCCTGAAGCCATCCTGCGCTTTTGCGGCCAGCTCCCAAAAAAGCGAGTTGTACAATGGAGCTTCAGGGCACTGCAATTCACAAACCTGCAGAGTTATAAATGATAACTCTCGTCCACAAATATATTGAGGGAAGGCAAAGAAGAGGATTTGAAATCAAGGCAGAATTGCAGGAAACAGATTTCAGGAGGTAGATTCGAATCGCCTTTAAAGCACATGAAAAGCGGCAAAACGTTGACAATGATGCCCTTGGCCAAAAAGGGCGTATGCGTTTTTTCCTGAATATATTCAGGAAAAAACGCATACGCCCTTTTTGGCCAACCAAGCAACCTGGAAAGGCAAATCAGCGCTACAAAGAAGACTCGCTACCCATCGGTCAAAAGGGCCATGCTGAAAAAAGTCTCAAAACCAGAAATGCAGGACAGGCCATGGAGAAATGGGAGCCTTGCTACACTGATGGGCGGGATGTAAATTGCCAACAGCCACTCTGGAGAAGTGTACGGTGTGTCCTGAAACATCTAAAAAACACAGCTTAGAGAGCATAGGGCACTTCCACTCATGGGGGTATAAATTGGGAAAATGAAAATTCAGCAAGACACAAGCACCCCAAAGTTTAGGGCTGCTCTGTTGACAAGGACCTCCACTTCATTCCACCTTCAATATCCCAGGAAAGAGAAAAATGGATAAAGAAGTTGTGGTCCTTATGTACAATGGAATATCACTCAGCCATGAAATCAATGTCATAAGGCTAGTAGCAGCATGATGAGTGGATTTAGGTACGACGATTCTAAGTGAAATAAGTCACACAGAAAAGGACACTTCTCATAAGGTATCACTTATAGAGGGACTGTAAAAACCGTTACACTTGAACTGAATTACAAAACAGAACAGAGTCACACATGCAGAAAACACACTATGGCTGCTTAACGGGAAAGGTGAGGTGGGGTGATACATCAAACAAGGGTTTCAAATTAGCTCAGATACCGTTCCATAAACCCAATATGTAATAGACAAGACCTACTCCTTGCTCAGAGAACTGGACTCAACACGCCCTATTCACCGCACAAGAATATATCTGACTAGTAATAATCTTAAAACCTATGTATTGATATCTCTCTGTTAGTGTGTCAAGTGGGTGTAAAGCGGCATAAACACAGCAGTGAAAAGCAGCTAAACCCCATTATAAAAATAAATTACTTTGAAAAACCCATGAAACAAAGACAGTGAAAGAGAGAGAAATTCTTACACAATGCGTTCAGGGGCTGTGATGCAACCTGGATTGACCATATCTAGACCCACAGCTGGATGAGACATAAGGGTGGACACTCTTGGGGCTGAGAGGTTTGGTGAGGTTGGGTGAGCAAACGCAGACCCTTTAAAGTAATACTGCGTGGTACCCATCGCATGGGTCCCAAATCTCCAGGTTCAAGGGCATCTTCCTACATCGAAAACATGCATGAGAAAACAAAAAGATGGTACACCATGTGATGGGGAAAGGTTTCTAAAACGCACCTCATTTCTCTTCTCCTTGTGCCCGGGTTCGCCATTCCAGCCGCTTTACTAACAATCTCCCTACTTGGAGCATCAGCACCTTTAACCTCCTGTTCCGTACAGGTTGCAATTTGTCCTGAGGATGAACGGGTAGACGGGGAACCAGTGAGAGACTAGCTCTTGGTGTTGGGACAGGCACAGGTCACTCTATTTTCCCATCAGGAAGAAGAATTAACCACAGGCTCATCCTCCCCCCTGGAACCAGAACAGGGCCTGAAGCCATCCTGCGCTTTTGCGGCCAGCTCCCAAAAAAGCGAGTTGTACAATGGAGCTTCAGGGCACTGCAATTCACAAACCTGCAGAGTTATAAATGATAACTCTCGTCCACAAATATATTGAGGGAAGGCAAAGAAGAGGATTTGAAATCAAGGCAGAAATGCAGGAAACAGATTTCAGGAGGTAGATTCGAATCGCCTTTAAAGCACATGAAAAGCGGCAAAACGTTGACAATGATGCCCTTGGCCAAAAAGGGCGTATGCGTTTTTTCCTGAATATATTCAGGAAAAAACGCATACGCCCTTTTTGGCCAACCAAGCAACCTGGAAAGGCAAATCAGGGCTACAAAGAAGACTCGCTACCCATCGGTCAAAAGGGCCATGCTGAAAAAAGTCTCAAAACCAGAAATGCAGGACAGGCCATGGAGAAATGGGAGCCTTGCTACACTGATGGGCGGGATGTAAATTGCCAACAGCCACTCTGGAGAAGTGTACGGTGTGTCTTGAAACATCTAAAAAACACAGCTTAGAGAGCATAGGGCACTTCCACTCATGGGGGTATAAATTGGGAAAATGAAAAATCAGCAAGACACAAGCACCCCAAAGTTTAGGGCTGCTCTGTTGACAAGGACCTCCACTTCATTCCACCTTCAATATCCCAGGAGGGAGAAAAATGGATAAAGAAGGTGTGGTCCTTATGTACAATGGAATATCACTCAGCCATGAAATCAATGTCATAAGGCTAATAGCAGCATGATGAGTGGATTTAGGTACGACGATTCTAAGTGAAATAAGTCACACAGAAAAGGACACTTCTCATAAGGTATCACTTATAGAGGGAATGTAAAAACCGTTACACTTGAACTGAATTACAAAACAGAACAGAGTCACACATGCAGAAAACACACTATGGCTGCTTAACGGGAAAGGTCAGGTGGGGTGATACATAAAACAAGGGTTTCAAATTAGCTCAGATACCGTTCCATAAACCCAATATGTAATAGACAAGACCTACTCCTTGCTCAGAGAACTGGACTCAACACGCCCTATTCACCGCACAAGAATATATCTGACTAGTAATAATCTTAAAACCTATGTATTGATATCTCTCTGTTAGTGTGTCAAGTGGGTGAAAAGCGGCATAAACACAGCAGTGAAAAGCAGCTAAACCCCATTATAAAAATAAATTACTTTGAAAAACCCATGAAACAAAGACAGTGAAAGAGAGAGAAATTCTTACACAATGCGTTCAGGGGCTGTGATGCAACCTGGATTGACCATATCTAGACCCACAGCTGGATGAGACATAAGGGTGGACACTCTTGGGGCTGAGAGGTTTGGTGAGGTTGGGTGAGCAAACGCAGACCCTTTAAAGTAATACTGCGTGGTACCCATCGCATGGGTCCCAAATCTCCAGGTTCAAGGGCATCTTCCTACATCGAAAACATGCATGAGAAAACAAAAAGATGGTACACCATGTGATGGGGAAAGGTTTCTAAAACGCACCTCATTTCTCTTCTCCTTGTGCCCGGGTTCGCCATTCCAGCCGCTTTACTAACAATCTCCCTACTTGGAGCATCAGCACCTTTAACCTCCTGTTCCGTACAGGTTGCAATTTGTCCTGAGGATGAACGGGTAGACGGGGAACCAGTGAGAGACTAGCTCTTGGTGTTGGGACAGGCACAGGTCACTCTATTTTCCCATCAGGAAGAAGAATTAACCACAGGCTCATCCTCCCCCCCGGAACCAGAACAGGGCCTGAAGCCATCCTGCGCTTTTGCGGCCAGCTCCCAAAAAAGCGAGTTGTACAATGGAGCTTCAGGGCACTGCAATTCACAAACCTGCAGAGTTATAAATGATAACTCTCGTCCACAAATATATTGAGGGAAGGCAAAGAAGAGGATTTGAAATCAAGGCAGAATTGCAGGAAACAGATTTCAGGAGGTAGATTCGAATCGCCTTTAAAGCACATGAAAAGCGGCAAAACGTTGACAATGATGCCCTTGGCCAAAAAGGGCGTATGCGTTTTTTCCTGAATATATTCAGGAAAAAACGCATACGCCCTTTTTGGCCAACCAAGCAACCTGGAAAGGCAAATCAGCGCTACAAAGAAGACTCGCTACCCATCGGTCAAAAGGGCCATGCTGAAAAAAGTCTCAAAACCAGAAATGCAGGACAGGCCATGGAGAAATGGGAGCCTTGCTACACTGATGGGCGGGATGTAAATTGCCAACAGCCACTCTGGAGAAGTGTACGGTGTGTCCTGAAACATCTAAAAAACACAGCTTAGAGAGCATAGGGCACTTCCACTCATGGGGGTATAAATTGGGAAAATGAAAAATCAGCAAGACACAAGCACCCCAAAGTTTAGGGCTGCTCTGTTGACAAGGACCTCCACTTCATTCCACCTTCAATATCCCAGGAGGGAGAAAAATGGATAAAGAAGTTGTGGTCCTTATGTACAATGGAATATCACTCAGCCATGAAATCAATGTCATAAGGCTAATAGCAGCATGATGAGTGGATTTAGGTACGACGATTCTAAGGGAAATAAGTCACACAGAAAAGGACACTTCTCATAAGGTATCACTTATAGAGGGAATGTAAAAACCGTTACACTTGAACTGAATTACAAAACAGAACAGAGTCACACATGCAGAAAACACACTATGGCTGCTTAACGGGAAAGGTGAGGTGGGGTGATACATAAAAAAAGGGTTTCAAATTAGCTCAGATACCGTTCCATAAACCCAATATGTAATAGACAAGACCTACTCCTTGCTCAGAGAACTGGACTCAACACGCCCTATTCACCGCACAAGAATATATCTGACTAGTAATAATCTTAAAACCTATGTATTGATATCTCTCTGTTAGTGTGTCAAGTGGGTGTAAAGCGGCATAAACACAGCAGTGAAAAGCAGCTAAACCCCATTATCAAAATAAATTACTTTGAAAAACCCATGAAACAAAGACAGTGAAAGAGAGAGAAATTCTTACACAATGCTTTCAGGGGCTGTGATGCAACCTGGATTGACCATTTCTAGACCCACAGCTGGATGAGACATAAGGGTGGACACTCTTGGGGCTGAGAGGTTTGGTGAGGTTGGGTGAGCAAACGCAGACCCTTTAAAGTAATACTGCGTGGTACCCATCGCATGGGTCCCAAATCTCCAGGTTCAAGGGCATCTTCCTACATCGAAAACATGCATGAGAAACCCAGAAGATGGTACACCGTGTGATGTGGAAAGGTTTCTAAAACGCACCTCATTTCTCTTCTCCTTGTGCCCGGGTTCGCCATTCCAGCCGCTTTACTAACAATCTCCCTACTTGGAGCATCAGCACCTTTAACCTCCTGTTCCGTACAGGTTGCAATTTGTCCTGAGGATGAACGGGTAGACGGGGAACCAGTGAGAGACTAGCTCTTGGTGTTGGGACAGGCACAGGTCACTCTATTTTCCCATCAGGAAGAAGAATTAACCACAGGCTCATCCTCCCCCCCGGAACCAGAACAGGGCCTGAAGCCATCCTGCGCTTTTGCGGCCAGCTCCCAAAAAAGCGAGTTGTACAATGGAGCTTCAGGGCACTGCAATTCACAAACCTGCAGAGTTATAAATGATAACTCTCGTCCACAAATATATTGAGGGAAGGCAAAGAAGAGGATTTGAAATCAAGGCAGAATTGCAGGAAACAGATTTCAGGAGGTAGATTCGAATCGCCTTTAAAGCACATGAAAAGCGGCAAAACGTTGACAATGATGCCCTTGGCCAAAAAGGGCGTATGCGTTTTTTCCTGAATATATTCAGGAAAAAACGCATACGCCCTTTTTGGCCAACCAAGCAACCTGGAAAGGCAAATCAGCGCTACAAAGAAGACTCGCTACCCATCGGTCAAAAGGGCCATGCTGAAAAAAGTCTCAAAACCAGAAATGCAGGACAGGCCATGGAGAAATGGGAGCCTTGCTACACTGATGGGCGGGATGTAAATTGCCAACAGCCACTCTGGAGAAGTGTACGGTGTGTCCTGAAACATCTAAAAAACACAGCTTAGAGAGCATAGGGCACTTCCACTCATGGGGGTATAAATTGGGAAAATGAAAAATCAGCAAGACACAAGCACCCCAAAGTTTAGGGCTGCTCTGTTGACAAGGACCTCCACTTCATTCCACCTTCAATATCCCAGGAAAGAGAAAAATGGATAAAGAAGTTGTGGTCCTTATGTACAATGGAATATCACTCAGCCATGAAATCAATGTCATAAGGCTAGTAGCAGCATGATGAGTGGATTTAGGTACGACGATTCTAAGTGAAATAAGTCACACAGAAAAGGACACTTCTCATAAGGTATCACTTATAGAGGGACTGTAAAAACCGTTACACTTGAACTGAATTACAAAACAGAACAGAGTCACACATGCAGAAAACACACTATGGCTGCTTAACGGGAAAGGTGAGGTGGGGTGATACATAAAACAAGGGTTTCAAATTAGCTCAGATACCGTTCCATAAACCCAATATGTAATAGACAAGACCTACTCCTTGCTCAGAGAACTGGACTCAACACGCCCTATTCACCGCACAAGAATATATCTGACTAGTAATAATCTTAAAACCTATGTATTGATATCTCTCTGTTAGTGTGTCAAGTGGGTGAAAAGCGGCATAAACACAGCAGTGAAAAGCAGCTAAACCCCATTATAAAAATAAATTACTTTTACAAACCCATGAAACAAAGACAGTGAAAGAGAGAGAAATTCTTACACAATGCGTTCAGGGGCTGTGATGCAACCTGGATTAACCATATCTAGACCCACAGCTGGATGAGACATAAGGGTGGACACTCTTGGGGCTGAGAGGTTTGGTGAGGTTGGGTGAGCAAACGCAGACCCTTTAAAGTAATACTGCGTGGTACCCATCGCATGGGTCCCAAATCTCCAGGTTCAAGGGCATCTTCCTACATCGAAAACATGCATGAGAAAACAAAAATGATGGTACACCATGTGATGGGGAAAGGTTTCTAAAACGCACCTCATTTCTCTTCTCCTTGTGCCCGGGGTCGCCATTCCAGCCGCTTTACTAACAATCTCCCTACTTGGAGCATCAGCACCTTTAACCTCCTGTTCCGTACAGGTTGCAATTTGTCCTGAGGATGAACGGGAATACGGGGAACCAGTGAGAGACTAGCTCTTGTTGTTGGGACAGGCACAGGTCACTCTATTTTCCCATCAGGAAGAAGAATTAACCACAGGCTCATCCTCCCCCCCGGAACCAGAACAGGGCCTGAAGCCATCCTGCGCTTTTGCGGCCAGCTCCCAAAAAAGCGAGTTGTAAAATGGAGCTTCAGGGCACTGCAGTTCACAAACCTGCAGAGTTATAAATGATAACTCTCGTCCACAAATATATTGAGGGAAGGCAAAGAAGAGGATTTGAAATCAAGGCAGAAATGCAGGAAACAGATTTCAGGAGGTAGATTCGAATCGCCTTTAAAGCACATGAAAAGCGGCAAAACGTTGACAATGATGCTCTTGGCCAAAAAGGGCGTATGCGTTTTTTCCTGAATATATTCAGGAAAAAACGCATACGCCCTTTTTGGCCAACCAAGCAACCTGGAAAGGCAAATCAGGGCTACAAAGAAGACTCGCTACCCATCGGTCAAAAGGGCCATGCTGAAAAAAGTCTCAAAACCAGAAATGCAGGACAGGCCATGGAGAAATGGGAGCCTTGCTACACTGATGGGTGGGATGTAAATTGCCAACAGCCACTCTGGAGAAGTGTACGGTGTGTCCTGAAACATCTAAAAAACACAGCTTAGAGAGCATAGGGCACTTCCACTCATGGGGGTATAAATTGGGAAAATGAAAAATCAGCAAGACACAAGCACCCCAAAGTTTAGGGCTGCTCTGTTGACAAGGACCTCCACTTCATTCCACCTTCAATATCCCAGGAGGGAGAAAAATGGATTAAGAAGTTGTGGTCCTTATGTACAATGGAATATCACTCAGCCATGAAATCAATGTCATAAGGCTAATAGCAGCATGATGAGTGGATTTAGGTACGACGATTCTAAGTGAAATAAGTCACACAGAAAAGGACACTTCTCATAAGGTATCACTTATAGAGGGAATGTAAAAACCGTTACACTTGAACTGAATTACAAAACAGAACAGAGTCACACATGCAGAAAACACACTATGGCTGCTTAACGGGAAAGGTGAGGTGGGGTGATACATAAAACAAGGGTTTCAAATTAGCTCAGATACCGTTCCATAAACCCAATATGTAATAGACAAGACCTACTCCTTGCTCAGAGAACTGGACTCAACACGCCCTATTCACCGCACAAGAATATATCTGACTAGTAATAATCTTAAAACCTATGTATTGATATCTCTCTGTTAGTGTGTCAAATGGGTGTAAAGCGGCATAAACACAGCAGTGAAAAGCAGCTAAACCCCATTATAAAAATAAATTACTTTGAAAAACCCATGAAACAAAGACAGTGAAAGAGAGAGAAATTCTTACACAATGCGTTCAGGGGCTGTGATGCAACCTGGATTGACCATATCTAGACCCACAGCTGGATGAGACATAAGGGTGGACACTCTTGGGGCTGAGAGGTTTGGTGAGGTTGGGTGAGCAAACGCAGACCCTTTAAAGTAATACTGCGTGGTACCCATCGCATGGGTCCCAAATCTCCAGGTTCAAGGGCATCTTCCTACATCGAAAACATGCATGAGAAAACAAAAAGATGGTACACCATGTGATGGGGAAAGGTTTCTAAAACGCACCTCATTTCTCTTCTCCTTGTGCCCGGGTTCGCCATTCCAGCCGCTTTACTAACAATCTCCCTACTTGGAGCATCAGCACCTTTAACCTCCTGTTCCGTACAGGTTGCAATTTGTCCTGAGGATGAACGGGTAGACGGGGAACCAGTGAGAGACTAGCTCTTGGTGTTGGGACAGGCACAGGTCTCTCTATTTTCCCATCAGGAAGAAGAATTAACCACAGGCTCATCCTCCCCCCCGGAACCAGAACAGGGCCTGAAGCCATCCTGCGCTTTTGCGGCCAGCTCCCAAAAAAGCGAGTTGTACAATGGAGCTTCAGGGCACTGCAATTCACAAACCTGCAGAGTTATAAATGATAACTCTCGTCCACAAATATATTGAGGGAAGGCAAAGAAGAGGATTTGAAATCAAGGCAGAAATGCAGGAAACAGATTTCAGGAGGTAGATTCGAATCGCCTTTAAAGCACATGAAAAGCGGCAAAACGTTGACAATGATGCCCTTGGCCAAAAAGGGCGTATGCGTTTTTTCCTGAATATATTCAGGAAAAAACGCATACGCCCTTTTTGGCCAACCAAGCAACCTGGAAAGGCAAATCAGGGCTACAAAGAAGACTCGCTACCCATCGGTCAAAAGGGCCATGCTGAAAAAAGTCTCAAAACCAGAAATGCAGGACAGGCCATGGAGAAATGGGAGCCTTGCTACAATGATGGGCGGGATGTTAATTGCCAACAGCCACTCTGGAGAAGTGTACGGTGTGTCTTGAAACATCTAAAAAACACAGCTTAGAGAGCATAGGGCACTTCCACTCATGGGGGTATAAATTGGGAAAATGAAAAATCAGCAAGACACAAGCACCCCAAAGTTTAGGGCTGCTCTGTTGACAAGGACCTCCACTTCATTCCACCTTCAATATCCCAGGAGGGAGAAAAATGGATAAAGAAGTTGTGGTCCTTATGTACAATGGAATATCACTCAGCCATGAAATCAATGTCATAAGGCTAATAGCAGCATGATGAGTGGATTTAGGTACGACGATTCTAAGTGAAATAAGTCACACAGAAAAGGACACTTCTCATAAGTTATCACTTATAGAGGGAATGTAAAAACCGTTACACTTGAACTGAATTACAAAACAGAACAGAGTCACACATGCAGAAAACACACTATGGCTGCTTAATGGGAAAGGTGAGGTGGGGTGATACATAAAACAAGGGTTTCAAATTAGCTCAGATACCGTTCCATAAACCCAATATGTAATAGACAAGACCTACTCCTTGCTCAGAGAACTGGACTCAACACGCCCTATTAACCGCACAAGAATATATCTGACTAGTAATAATCGTAAAACCTATGTATTGATATCTCTCTGTTAGTGTGTCAAGTGGGTGTAAAGCGGCATAAACACAGCAGTGAAAAGCAGCTAAACCCCATTATAAAAATAAATTACTTTGAAAAACCCATGAAACAAAGACAGTGAAAGAGAGAGAAATTCTTACACAATGCGTTCAGGGGCTGTGATGCAACCTGGATTGACCATTTCTAGACCCACAGCTGGATGAGACATAAGGGTGGACACTCTTGGGGCTGAGAGGTTTGGTGAGGTTGGGTGAGCAAACGCAGACCCTTTAAAGTAATACTGCGTGGTACCCATCGCATGGGTCCCAAATCTCCAGGTTCAAGGGCATCTTCCTACATCGAAAACATGCATGAGAAAACAAAAAAGATGGTACACCATGTGATGGGGAAAGGTTTCTAAAACGCACCTCATTTCTCTTCTCCTTGTGCCCGGGGTCGCCATTCCAGCCGCTTTACTAACAATCTCCCTACTTGGAGCATCAGCACCTTTAACCTCCTGTTCCGTACAGGTTGCAATTTGTCCTGAGGATGAACGGGTAGACGGGGAACCAGTGAGAGACTAGCTCTTGTTGTTGGGACAGGCACAGGTCACTCTATTTTCCCATCAGGAAGAAGAATTAACCACAGGCTCATCCTCCCCCCCCGGAACCAGAACAGGGCCTGAAGCCATCCTGCGCTTTTGCGGCCAGCTCCCAAAAAAGCGAGTTGTACAATGGAGCTTCAGGGCACTGCAATTCACAAACCTGCAGAGTTATAAATGATAACTCTCGTCCACAAATATATTGAGGGAAGGCAAAGAAGAGGATTTGAAATCAAGGCAGAAATGCAGGAAACAGATTTCAGGAGGTAGATTCGAATCGCCTTTAAAGCACATGAAAAGCGGCAAAACGTTGACAATGATGCTCTTGGCCAAAAAGGGCGTATGCGTTTTTTCCTGAATATATTCAGGAAAAAACGCATACGCCCTTTTTGGCCAACCAAGCAACCTGGAAAGGCAAATCAGGGCTACAAAGAAGACTCGCTACCCATCGGTCAAAAGGGCCATGCTGAAAAAAGTCTCAAAACCAGAAATGCAGGACAGGCCATGGAGAAATGGGAGCCTTGCTACACTGATGGGTGGGATGTAAATTGCCAACAGCCACTCTGGAGAAGTGTACGGTGTGTCCTGAAACATCTAAAAAACACAGCTTAGAGAGCATAGGGCACTTCCACTCATGGGGGTATAAATTGTGAAAATGAAAAATCAGCAAGACACAAGCACCCCAAAGTTTAGGGCTGCTCTGTTGACAAGGACCTCCACTTCATTCCACCTTCAATATCCCAGGAGGGAGAAAAATGGATAAAGAAGTTGTGGTCCTTATGTACAATGGAATATCACTCAGCCATGAAATCAATGTCATAAGGCTAATAGCAGCATGATGAGTGGATTTAGGTACGACGATTCTAAGTGAAATAAGTCACACAGAAAAGGACACTTCTCATAAGGTATCACTTATAGAGGGAATGTAAAAACCGTTACACTTGAACTGAATTACAAAACAGAACAGAGTCACACATGCAGAAAACACACTATGGCTGCTTAACGGGAAAGGTGAGGTGGGGTGATACATAAAACAAGGGTTTCAAATTAGCTCAGATACCGTTCCATAAACCCAATATGTAATAGACAAGACCTACTCCTTGCTCAGAGAACTGGACTCAACACGCCCTATTCACCGCACAAGAATATATCTGACTAGTAATAATCTTAAAACCTATGTATTGATATCTCTCTGTTAGTGTGTCAAGTGGGTGTAAAGCGGCATAAACACAGCAGTGAAAAGCAGCTAAACCCCATTACAAAAATAAATTACTTTGAAAAACCCATGAAACAAAGACAGTGAAAGAGAGAGAAATTCTTACACAATGCGTTCAGGGGCTGTGATGCAACCTGGATTGACCATTTCTAGACCCACAGCTGGATGAGACATAAGGGTGGACACTCCTGGGGCTGAGAGGTTTGGTGAGGTTGGGTGAGCAAACGCAGACCCTTTAAAGTAATACTGCATGGTACCCATCGCATGGGTCCCAAATCTCCAGGTTCAAGGGCATCTTCCTACATCGAAAACATGCATGAGAAAACAAAAAGATGGTACACCATGTGATGGGGAAAGGTTTCTAAAACGCACCTCATTTCTCTTCTCCTTGTGCCCGGGTTCGCCATTCCATCCGCTTTACTAACAATCTCCCTACTTGGAGCATCAGCACCTTTAACCTCCTGTTCCGTACAGGTTGCAATTTGTCCTGAGGATGAACGGGTAGACGGGGAACCAGTGAGAGACTAGCTCTTGGTGTTGGGACAGGCACAGGTCACTCTATTTTCCCATCAGGAAGAAGAATTAACCACAGGCTCATCCTCCCCCCGGAACCAGAACAGGGCCTGAAGCCATCCTGCGCTTTTGCGGCCAGCTCCCAAAAAAGCGAGTTGTACAATGGAGCTTCAGGGCACTGCAATTCACAAACCTGCAGAGTTATAAATGATAACTCTCGTCCACAAATATATTGAGGGAAGGCAAAGAAGAGGATTTGAAATCAAGGCAGAAATGCAGGAAACAGATTTCAGGAGGTAGATTCGAATCACCTTTAAAGCACATGAAAAGCGGCAAAACGTTGACAATGATGCCCTTGGCCAAAAAGGGCGTATGCGTTTTTTCCTGAATATATTCAGGAAAAAACGCATACGCCCTTTTTGGCCAACCAAGCAACCTGGAAAGGCAAATCTGCGCTACAAAGAAGACTCGCTACCCATCGGTCAAAAGGGCCATGCTGAAAAAAGTCTCAAAACCAGAAATGCAGGACAGGCCATGGAGAAATGGGAGCCTTGCTACACTGATGGGCGGGATGTAAATTGCCAACAGCCACTCTGGAGAAGTGTACGGTGTGTCCTGAAACATCTAAAAAACACAGCTTAGAGAGCATAGGGCACTTCCACTCATGGGGGTATAAATAGGGAAAATGAAAAATCAGCAAGACACAAGCACCCCAAAGTTTAGGGCTGCTCTGTTGACAAGGACCTCCACTTCATTCCACCTTCAATATCCCAGGAGGGAGAAAAATGGATAAAGAAGTTGTGGTCCTTATGTACAATGGAATATCACTCAGCCATGAAATCAATGTCATAAGGCTAATAGCAGCATGATGAGTGGATTTAGGTACGACGATTCTAAGAGAAATAAGTCACACAGAAAAGGACACTTCTCATAAGGTATCACTTATAGAGGGACTGTAAAAACCGTTACACTTGAACTGAATTACAAAACAGAACAGAGTCACACATGCAGAAAACACACTATGGCTGCTTAACGGGAAAGGTGAGGTGGGGTGATACATAAAACAAGGGTTTCAACTTAGCTCAGATACCGTTCCATAAACCCAATATGTAATAGACAAGACCTACTCCTTGCTCAGAGAACGGGACTCAACACGCCCTATTCACCGCACAAAAATATATCTGACTAGTAATAATCTTAAACCCTATGTATTGATATCTCTCTGTTAGTGTGTCAAGTGGGTGTAAAGCGGCATAAACACAGCAGTGAAAAGCAGCTAAACCCCATTATAAAAATAAATTACTTTGAAAAACCCATGAAACAAAGACAGTGAAAGAGAGAGAAATTCTTACACAATGCGTTCAGGGGCTGTGATGCAACCTGGATTGACCATATCTAGACCCACAGCTGGATGAGACATAAGGGTGGACACTCTTGGGGCTGAGAGGTTTGGTGAGGTTGGGTGAGCAAACGCAGACCCTTTAAAGTAATACTGCGTGGTACCCATCGCATGGTTCCCAAATCTCCAGGTTCAAGGGCATCTTCCTACATCGAAAACATGCATGAGAAAACAAAAAGATGGTACACCATGTGATGGGGAAAGGTTTCTAAAACGCACCTCATTTCTCTTCTCCTTGTGCCCGGGGTCGCCATTCCAGCCGCTTTACTAACAATCTCCCTACTTGGAGCATCAGCACCTTTAACCTCCTGTTCCGTACAGGTTGCAAATTGTCCTGAGGATGAACGGGTAGACGGGGAACCAGTGAGAGACTAGCTCTTGGTGTTGGGACAGGCACAGGTCACTCTATTTTCCCATCAGGAAGAAGAATTAACCACAGGCTCATCCTCCCCCCCGGAACCAGAACAGGGCCTGAAGCCATCCTGCGCTTTTGCGGCCAGCTCCCAAAAAAGCGAGTTGTACAATGGAGCTTCAGGGCACTGCAATTCACAAACCTGCAGAGTTATAAATGATAACTCTCGTCCACAAATATATTGAGGGAAGGCAAAGAAGAGGATTTGAAATCAAGGCAGAAATGCAGGAAACAGATTTCAGGAGGTAGATTCGAATCGCCTTTAAAGCACATGAAAAGCGGCAAAACGTTGACAATGATGCCCTTGGCCAAAAAGGGCGTATGCGTTTTTTCCTGAATATATTCAGGAAAAAACGCATACGCCCTTTTTGGCCAACCAAGCAACCTGGAAAGGCAAATCAGGGCTACAAAGAAGACTCGCTACCCATCGGTCAAAAGGGCCATGCTGAAAAAAGTCTCAAAACCAGAAATGCAGGACAGGCCATGGAGAAATGGGAGCCTTGCTACACTGATGGGCGGGATGTAAATTGCCAACAGCCACTCTGGAGAAGTGTACGGTGTGTCCTGAAACATCTAAAAAACACAGCTTAGAGAGCATAGGGCACTTCCACTCATGGGGGTATAAATTGGGAAAATGAAAAATCAGCAAGACACAAGCACCCCAAAGTTTAGGGCTGCTCTGTTGACCAGGACCTCCACTTCATTCCACCTTCAATATCCCAGGAGGGAGAAAAATGGATAAAGAAGTTGTGGTCCTTATGTACAATGGAATATCACTCAGCCATGAAATCAATGTCATAAGGCTAATAGCAGCATGATGAGTGGATTTAGGTACGACGATTCTAAGTGAAATAAGTCACACAGAAAAGAACACTTCTCATAAGGTATCACTTATAGAGGGACTGTAAAAACCGTTACACTTGAACTGAATTACAAAACAGAACAGAGTCACACATGCAGAAAACACACTATGGCTGCTTAACGGGAAAGGTGAGGTGGGGTGATACATAAAACAAGGGTTTCAAATTAGCTCAGATACCGTTCCATAAACCCAATATGTAATAGACAAGACCTACTCCTTGCTCAGAGAACTGGACTCAACACGCCCTATTCACCGCACAAGAATATATCTGACTAGTAATAATCTTAAAACCTATGTATTGATATCTCTCTGTTAGTGTGTCAAGTGGGTGTAAAGCGGCATAAACACAGCCGTGAAAAGCAGCTAAACCCCATTATGAAAATAAATTACTTTGAAAAACCCATGAAACAACGACAGTGAAAGAGATAGAAATTCTTACACAATGAGTTCAGGGGCTGTGATGCAACCTGGATTGACCATATCTAGACCCACAGCTGGATGAGACATAAGGGTGGACGCTCTTGGGGCTGAGAGGTTTGGTGAGGTTGGGTGAGCAAACGCAGACCCTTTAAAGTAATACTGCGTGGTACCCATCGCATGGGTCCCAAATCTCCAGGTTCAAGGGCATCTTCCTACATCGAAAACATGCATGAGAAACCCAGAAGATGGTACACCGTGTGATGGGGAAAGGTTTCTAAAACGCACCTCATTTCTCATCTCCTTGTGCCCGGGTTCGCCATTCCAGCCGCGTTACTAGCAATCTCCCTACTTGGAGCATCAGCACCTTTAACCTCCTGTTCCGTACAGGTTGCAATTTGTCCTGAGGATGAACGGGAAGACGGGGAACCAACGAGAGACTAGCTCTTGGTGTCGGGACAGGCACAGGTCACTCTATTTTCCCATCAGGAAGAAGAATTAACCACAGGCTCAGCCTGCCCCCCGGAACCAGAACAGGGCCTGAAGCCATCCTGCGCATTTGCGGCCAGCTCCCAAAAAAGCGAGTTGTAAAATGGAGGTTCAGGGCACTGCAATTCACAAACCTGCAGAGTTATAAATGATAACTCTCGTCCACAAATATATTGAGGGAAGGCAAAGAAGAGGATTTGAAATCAAGGCAGAATTGCAGGAAACAGATTTCAGGAGGTAGATTCGAATCGCCTTTAAAGCACATGAAAAGCGGCAAAATGTTGACAATGATGCCCTAGGCCAAAAAGGGCGTATGCGTTTTTTCCTGAATATATTCAGGAAAAAACGCATACGCCCTTTTTGGCCAACCAGGCAACCTGGAAAGGCAAATCAGCGCTACAAAGAAGTCTCACTTCCCATCGGTCAAAAGGGCCATGCTGAAAAATGTGTCAAAACCAGAAATGCAGGACAGGCCATGGAGAAATGGGAGCCTTGCTACACTGATGGGCGGGATGTAAATTGCCAACAGCCACTCTGGAGAAGTGTACGGTGTGTCCTGAAACATCTGAAAAACACAGCTTAGAGAGCATAGGGCACTTCCACTCATGGGGGTATAAATTGGGAAAATGAAAAATCAGCAAGACACAAGCACCCCAAAGTTGAGGGCTGCTCTGTTGACAAGGACCTCCACTTCATTCCACCTTAAATATCCCAGGAAAGAGAAAAATGGATAAAGAAGTTGTGGTCCTTATGTACAATGGAATATCACTCAGCCATGAAATCAATGTCATAAGGTTAGTAGCAGCATGATGAGTGGATTTAGGTACGACGATTCTAAGTGAAATAAGTCACACAGAAAAGGACACTTCTCATAAGGTATCACTTTTAGAGGGAATGTAAAAAACGTTACACTTGAACTGAATTACAAAACAGAACAGAGTCACACATGCAGAAAACACACTATGGCTGCTTAACGGGAAAGGTGAGGTGGGGTGATACATAAAACAAGGGTATCAAATTAGCTCAGATACCGTTCCATAAACCCAATATGTAGTAGACAAGACCTACTCCTTGCTCAGAGAACTGGACTCAACACGCCCTATTCACCGCACAAGAATATATCTGACTAGTAATAATCTTAAAACCTATGTATTGATATCTCTCTGTTAGTGTGTCAAGTGGGTGTAAAGCGGCATAAACACAGCCGTGAAAAGCAGCTAAACCCCATTATGAAAATAAATTACTTTGAAAAACCCATGAAACAACGACAGTGAAAGAGATAGAAATTCTTACACAATGAGTTCAGGGGCTGTGATGCAACCTGGATTGACCATATCTAGACCTACAGCTGGATGAGACATAAGGGTGGACACTCTTGGGGCTGAGAGGTTTGGTGAGGTTGGGTGAGCAAACGCAGAACCTTTAAAGTAATACTGCGTGGTACCCATCGCATGGGTCCCAAATCTCCAGGTTCAAGGGCATCTTCCTACATCGAAAACATGCATGAGAAACCCAGAAGATGGTACACCGTGTGATGGGGAAAGGTTTCTAAAACGCACCTCATTTCTCATCTCCTTGTGCCCAGGTTCGCCATTCCAGCCGCGTTACTAGCAATCTCCCTACTTGGAGCATCAGCACCTTTAACCTCCTGTTCCGTACAGGTTGCAATTTGTCCTGAGGATGAACGGGAAGACGGGGAACCAACGAGAGACTAGCTCTTGGTGTCGGGACAGGCACAGGTCACTCTATTTTCCCATCAGGAAGAAGAATTAACCACAGGCTCAGCCTGCCCCCCGGAACCAGAACAGGGCCTGAAGCCATCCTGCGCATTTGCGGCCAGCTCCCAAAAAAGCGAGTTGTAAAATGGAGGTTCAGGGCACTGCAATTCACAAACCTGCAGAGTTATAAATGATAACTCTCGTCCACAAATATATTGAGGGAAGGCAAAGAAGAGGATTTGAAATCAAGGCAGAATTGCACGAAACAGATTTCAGGAGGTAGATACGAATCGCCTTTAAAGCACATGAAAAGCGGCAAAACGTTGACAATGATGCCCTTGGCCAAAAAGGGCGTATGCGTTTTTTCCTGAATATATTCAGGAAAAAACGCATACGCCCTTTTTGGCCAACCAAGCAACCTGGAAAGGCAAATCAGCGCTACAGAGAAGTCTCGCTTCCCATCGGTCAAAAGGGCCATGCTGAAAAAAGTGTCAAAACCAGAAATGCAGGACAGGCCATGGAGAAATGGGAGCCTTGCTACACTGATGGGCGGGATGTAAATTGCCAACAGCCACTCTGGAGAAGTGTACGGTGTGTCCTGAAACATCTGAAAAACACAGCTTAGAGAACATAGGGCACTTCCACTCATGGGGGTATAAATTGGGAAAATTAAAAATCAGCAAGACACAAGCACCCCAAAGTTGAGGGCTGCTCTGTTGACAAGGACCTCCACTTCATTCCACCTTAAATATCCCAGGAAAGAGAAAAATGGATAAAGAAGTTGTGGTCCTTATGTACAATGGAATATCACTCAGCCATGAAATCAATGTCATAAGGTTAGTAGCAGCATGATGAGTGGATTTAGGTACGACGATTCTAAGTGAAATAAGTCACACAGAAAAGGACACTTCTCATAAGGTATCACTGATAGAGGGAATGTAAAAACCGTTACACTTGAACTGAATTACAAAACAGAACAGAGTCACACATGCAGAAAACACACTATGGCTGCTTAACGGGAAAGGTGAGGTGGGGTGATACATAAAACAAGGGTATCAAATTAGCTCAGATACCGTTCCATAAACCCAATATGTAGTAGACAAGACCTACTCCTTGCTCAGAGAACTGGACTCAACACGCCCTATTCACCGCACAAGAATATATCTGACTAGTAATAATCTTAAAACCTATGTATTGATATCTCTCCGTTAGTGTGTCAAGTGGGTGTAAAGCGGCATAAACACAGCCGTGAAAAGCAGCTAAACCCCATTATGAAAATAAATTACTTTGAAAAACCCATGAAACAACGACAGTGAAAGAGATAGAAATTCTTACACAATGAGTTCAGGGGCTGTGATGCAACCTGGATTGACCATATCTAGACCCACAGCTGGATGAGACATAAGGGTGGACACTCTTGGGGCTGAGAGGTTTGGTGAGGTTGGGTGAGCAAACGCAGACCCTTTAAAGTAATACTGTGTGGTACCCATCGCATGGGTCCCAAATCTCCAGGTTCAAGGGCATCTTCCTACATCGAAAACATGCATGAGAAACCCAGAAGATGGTACACCGTGTGATGGGGAAAGGTTTCTAAAACGCACCTCATTTCTCATCTCCTTGTGCCCGGGTTCGCCTTTCCAGCCGCTTTACTAGCAATCTCCCTACTTGGAGCATCAGCACCTTTAACCTCCTGTTCCGTACAGGTTGCAATTTGTCCTGAGGATGAACGGGAAGACGGGGAACCAACGAGAGACTAGCTCTTGGTGTCGGGACAGGCACAGGTCACTCTATTTTCCCATCAGGAAGAAGAATTAACCACAGGCTCAGCCTGCCCCCCGGAACCAGAACAGGGCCTGAAGCCATCCTGCGCTTTTGCGGCCAGCTCCCAAAAAAGCGAGTTGTAAAATGGAGGTTCAGGGCACTGCAATTCACAAACCTGCAGAGTTATAAATGATAACTCTCGTCCACAAATATATTGAGGGAAGGCAAAGAAGAGGATTTGAAATCAAGGCAGAATTGCACGAAACAGATTTCAGGAGGTAGATACGAATCGCCTTTAAAGCACATGAAAAGCGGCAAAACGTTGACAATGATGCCCTTGGCCAAAAAGGGCGTATGCGTTTTTTCCTGAATATATTCAGGAAAAAACGCATACGCCCTTTTTGGCCAACCAAGCAACCTGGAAAGGCAAATCAGCGCTACAGAGAAGTCTCGCTTCCCATCGGTCAAAAGGGCCATGCTGAAAAAAGTGTCAAAACCAGAAATGCAGGACAGGCCATGGAGAAATGGGAGCCTTGCTACACTGATGGGCGGGATGTAAATTGCCAACAGCCACTCTGGAGAAGTGTACGGTGTGTCCTGAAACATCTGAAAAACACAGCTTAGAGAGCATAGGGCACTTCCACTCATGGGGGTATAAATTGGGAAAATGAAAAATCAGCAAGACACAAGCACCCCAAAGTTGAGGGCTGCTCTGTTGACAAGGACCTCCACTTCATTCCACCTTAAATATCCCAGGAAAGAGAAAAATGGATAAAGAAGTTGTGGTCCTTATGTACAATGGAATATCACTCAGCCATGAAATCAATGTCATAATGTTAGTAGCAGCATGATGAGTGGATTTAGGTACGACGATTCTAACTGAAATAAGTCACACAGAAAAGGACACTTCTCATAAGGTATCACTTATAGAGGGAATGTAAAAACCGTTACACTTGAACTGAATTACAAAACAGAACAGAGTCACACATGCAGAAAACACACTATGGCTGCTTAACGGGAAAGGTGAGGTGGGGTGATACATAAAACAAGGGTATCAAATTAGCTCAGATACCGTTCCATAAACCCAATATGTAGTAGACAAGACCTACTCCTTGCTCAGAGAACTGGACTCAACACGCCCTATTCACCGCACAAGAATATATCTGACTAGTAATAATCTTAAAACCTATGTATTGATATCTCTCCGTTAGTGTGTCAAGTGGGTGTAAAGCGGCATAAACACAGCCGTGAAAAGCAGCTATACCCCATTATGAAAATAAATTACTTTGAAAAACCCATGAAACAACGACAGTGAAAGAGATAGAAATTCTTACACAATGAGTTCAGGGGCTGTGATGCAACCTGGATTGACCATATCTAGACCCACAGCTGGATGAGACATAAGGGTGGACACTCTTGGGGCTGAGAGGTTTGGTGAGGTTGGGTGAGCAAACGCAGACCCTTTAAAGTAATACTGCGTGGTACCCATCGCATGGGTCCCAAATCTCCAGGTTCAAGGGCATCTTCCTACATCGAAAACATGCATGAGAAACCCAGAAGATGGTACACCGTGTGATGGGGAAAGGTTTCTAAAACGCACCTCATTTCTCATCTCCTTGTGCCCGGGTTCGCCATTCCAGCTGCTTTACTAGCAATCTCGCTACTTGGAGCATCAGCACCTTTAACCTCCTGTTCCGTACAGGTTGCAATTTGTCCTGAGGATGAACGGGAAGACGTGGAACCAACGAGAGACTAGCTCTTGGTGTTGGGACAGGCACAGGTCACTCTATTTTCCCATCAGGAAGAAGAATTAACCACAGGCTCAGCCTGCCCCCCGGAACCAGAACAGGGCCTGAAGCCATCCTGCGCTTTTGCGGCCAGCTCCCAAAAAAGCGAGTTGTAAAATGGAGGTTCAGGGCACTGCAATTCACAAACCTGCAGAGTTATAAATGATAACTCTCGTCCACAAATATATTGAGGGAAGGCAAAGAAGAGGATTTGAAATCAAGGCAGAATTGCACGAAACAGATTTCAGGAGGTAGATACGAATCGCCTTTAAAGCACATGAAAAGCGGCAAAACGTTGACAATGATGCCCTTGGCCAAAAAGGGCGTATGCGTTTTTTCCTGAATATATTCAGGAAAAAACGCATACGCCCTTTTTGGCCAACCAAGCAACCTGGAAAGGCAAATCAGCGCTACAGAGAAGTCTCGCTTCCCATCGGTCAAAAGGGCCATGCTGAAAAAAGTGTCAAAACCAGAAATGCAGGACAGGCCATGGAGAAATGGGAGCCTTGCTACACTGATGGGCGGGATGTAAATTGCCAACAGCCACTCTGGAGAAGTGTACGGTGTGTCCTGAAACATCTGAAAAACACAGCTTAGAGAGCATAGGGCACTTCCACTCATGGGGGTATAAATTGGGAAAATGAAAAATCAGCAAGACACAAGCACCCCAAAGTTGAGGGCTGCTCTGTTGACAAGGACCTCCACTTCATTCCACCTTAAATATCCCAGGAAAGAGAAAAATGGATAAAGAAGTTGTGGTCCTTATGTACAATGGAATATCACTCAGCCATGAAATCAATGTCATAAGGTTAGTAGCAGCATGATGAGTGGATTTAGGTACGACGATTCTAAGTGAAATAAGTCACACAGAAAAGGACACTTCTCATAAGGTATCACTGATAGAGGGAATGTAAAAACCGTTACACTTGAACTGAATTACAAAACAGAACAGAGTCACACATGCAGAAAACAGACTATGGCTGCTTAACGGGAAAGGTGAGGTGGGGTGATACATAAAACAAGGGTATCAAATTAGCTCAGATACCGTTCCATAAACCCAATATGTAGTAGACAAGACCAACTCCTTGCTCAGAGAACTGTACTCAACACGCCCTATTCACCGCACAAGAATATATCTGACTAGTAATAATCTTAAAACCTATGTATTGATATCTCTCTGTTAGTGTGTCAAGTGGGTGTAAAGCGGCATAAACACAGCCGTGAAAAGCAGCTAAACCCCATTATGAAAATAAAGTACTTTGAAAAACCCATGAAATAACGACAGTGAAAGAGATAGAAATTCTTACACAATGAGTTCAGGGGCTGTGATGCAACCTGGATTGACCATATCTAGACCCACAGCTGGATGAGACATAAGGGTGGACACTCTTGGGGCTGAGAGGTTTGGTGAGGTTGGGTGAGCAAACGCAGACCCTTTAAAGTAATACTGCGTGGTACCCATCGCATGGGTCCCAAATCTCCAGGTTCAAGGGCATCTTCCTACATCGAAAACATGCATGAGAAACCCAGAAGATGGTACACCGTGTGATGGGGAAAGGTTTCTAAAACGCACCTCATTTCTCATCTCCTTGTGCCCGGGTTCGCCATTCCAGCCACTTTACTAGCAATCTCCCTACTTGGAGCATCAGCACCTTTAACCTCCTGTTCCGTACAGGTTGCAATTTGTCCTGAGGATGAACGGGAAAACGGGGAACCAACGAGAGACTAGCTCTTGGTGTTGGGACAGGCACAGGTCACTCTATTTTCCCATCAGGAAGAAGAATTAACCACAGGCTCAGCCTACCCCCCGGAACCAGAACAGGGCCTGAAGCCATCCTGCGCTTTTGCGGCCAGCTCCCAAAAAAGCGAGTTGTAAAATGGAGGTTCAGGGCACTGCAATTCACAAACCTGCAGAGTTATAAATGATAACTCTCGTCCACAAATATATTGAGGGAAGGCAAAGAAGAGGATTTGAAATCAAGGCAGAATTGCACGAAACAGATTTCAGGAGGTAGATACGAATCGCCTTTAAAGCACATGAAAAGCGGCAAAACGTTGACAATGATGCCCTTGGCCAAAAAGGGCGTATGCGTTTTTTCCTGAATATATTCAGGAAAAAACGCATACGCCCTTTTTGGCCAACCAAGCAACCTGGAAAGGCAAATCAGCGCTACAGAGAAGTCTCGCTTCCCATCGGTCAAAAGGGCCATGCTGAAAAAAGTGTCAAAACCAGAAATGCAGGACAGGCCATGGAGAAATGGGAGCCTTGCTACACTGATGGGCGGGATGTAAATTGCCAACAGCCACTCTGGAGAAGTGTACGGTGTGTCCTGAAACATCTGAAAAACACAGCTTAGAGAGCATAGGGCACTTCCACTCATGGGGGTATAAATTGGGAAAATGAAAAATCAGCAAGACACAAGCACCCCAAAGTTGAGGGCTGCTCTGTTGACAAGGACCTCCACTTCATTCCACCTTAAATATCCCAGGAAAGAGAAAAATGGATAAAGAAGTTGTGGTCCTTATGTACAATGGAATATCACTCAGCCATGAAATCAATGTCATAAGGTTAGTAGCAGCATGATGAGTGGATTTAGGTACGACGATTCTAAGTGAAATAAGTCACACAGAAAAGGACACTTCTCATAAGGTATCACTGATAGAGGGAATGTAAAAACCGTTACACTTGAACTGAATTACAAAACAGAACAGAGTCACACATGCAGAAAACAGACTATGGCTGCTTAACGGGAAAGGTGAGGTGGGGTGATACATAAAACAAGGGTATCAAATTAGCTCAGATACCGTTCCATAAACCCAATATGTAGTAGACAAGACCAACTCCTTGCTCAGAGAACTGTACTCAACACGCCCTATTCACCGCACAAGAATATATCTGACTAGTAATAATCTTAAAACCTATGTATTGATATCTCTCTGTTAGTGTGTCAAGTGGGTGTAAAGCGGCATAAACACAGCCGTGAAAAGCAGCTAAACCCCATTATGAAAATAAAGTACTTTGAAAAACCCATGAAACAACGACAGTGAAAGAGATAGAAATTCTTACACAATGAGTTCAGGGGCTGTGATGCAACCTGGATTGACCATATCTAGACCCACAGCTGGATGAGACATAAGGGTGGACACTCTTGGGGCTGAGAGGTTTGGTGAGGTTGGGTGAGCAAACGCAGACCCTTTAAAGTAATACTGCGTGGTACCCATCGCATGGGTCCCAAATCTCCAGGTTCAAGGGCATCTTCCTACATCGAAAACATGCATGAGAAACCCAGAAGATGGTACACCGTGTGATGGGGAAAGGTTTCTAAAACGCACCTCATTTCTCATCTCCTTGTGCCCGGGTTCGCCATTCCAGCCGCTTTACTAGCAATCTCCCTACTTGGAGCATCAGCACCTTTAACCTCCTGTTCCGTACAGGTTGCAATTTGTCCTGAGGATGAACGGGAAGACGGGGAACCAAGGAGAGACTAGCTCTTGGTGTTGGGACAGGCACAGGTCACTCTATTTTCCCATCAGGAAGAAGAATTAACCACAGGCTCAGCCTGCCCCCCGGAACCAGAACAGGGCCTGAAGCCATCGGGCGCTTTTGCGGCCAGCTCCCAAAAAAGCGAGTTGTAAAATGGAGGTTCAGGGCACTGCAATTCACAAACCTGCAGAGTTATAAATGATAACTCTCGTCCACAAATATATTGAGGGAAGGCAAAGAAGAGGATTTGAAATCAAGGCAGAATTGCACGAAACAGATTTCAGGAGGTAGATACGAATCGCCTTTAAAGCACATGAAAAGCGGCAAAACGTTGACAATGATGCCCTTGGCCAAAAAGGGCGTATGCGTTTTTTCCTGAATATATTCAGGAAAAAACGCATACGCCCTTTTTGGCCAACCAAGCAACCTGGAAAGGCAAATCAGCGCTACAGAGAAGTCTCGCTTCCCATCGGTCAAAAGGGCCATGCTGAAAAAAGTGTCAAAACCAGAAATGCAGGACAGGCCATGGAGAAATGGGAGCCTTGCTACACTGATGGGCGGGATGTAAATTGCCAACAGCCACTCTGGAGAAGTGTACGGTGTGTCCTGAAACATCTGAAAAACACAGCTTAGAGAGCATAGGGCACTTCCACTCATGGGGGTATAAATTGGGAAAATGAAAAATCAGCAAGACACAAGCACCCCAAAGTTGAGGGCTGCTCTGTTGACAAGGACCTCCACTTCATTCCACCTTAAATATCCCAGGAAAGAGAAAAATGGATAAAGAAGTTGTGGTCCTTATGTACAATGGAATATCACTCAGCCATGAAATCAATGTCATAAGGTTAGTAGCAGCATGATGAGTGGATTTAGGTACGACGATTCTAAGTGAAATAAGTCACACAGAAAAGGACACTTCTCATAAGGTATCACTGATAGAGGGAATGTAAAAACCGTTACACTTGAACTGAATTACAAAACAGAACAGAGTCACACATGCAGAAAACAGACTATGGCTGCTTAACGGGAAAGGTGAGGTGGGGTGATACATAAAACAAGGGTATCAAATTAGCTCAGATACCGTTCCATAAACCCAATATGTAGTAGACAAGACCAACTCCTTGCTCAGAGAACTGTACTCAACACGCCCTATTCACCGCACAAGAATATATCTGACTAGTAATAATCTTAAAACCTATGTATTGATATCTCTCTGTTAGTGTGTCAAGTGGGTGTAAAGCGGCATAAACACAGCCGTGAAAAGCAGCTAAACCCCATTATGAAAATAAAGTACTTTGAAAAACCCATGAAACAACGACAGTGAAAGAGATAGAAATTCTTACACAATGAGTTCAGGGGCTGTGATGCAACCTGGATTGACCATATCTAGACCCACAGCTGGATGAGACATAAGGGTGGACACTCTTGGGGCTGAGAGGTTTGGTGAGGTTGGGTGAGCAAACGCAGACCCTTTAAAGTAATACTGCGTGGTACCCATCGCATGGGTCCCAAATCTCCAGGTTCAAGGGCATCTTCCTACATCGAAAACATGCATGAGAAACCCAGAAGATGGTACACCGTGTGATGGGGAAAGGTTTCTAAAACGCACCTCATTTCTCATCTCCTTGTGCCCGGGTTCGCCATTCCAGCTGCTTTACTAGCAATCTCCCTACTTGGAGCATCAGCACCTTTAACCTCCTGTTCCGTACAGGTTGCAATTTGTCCTGAGGATGAACGGGAAGACGGGGAACCAAGGAGAGACTAGCTCTTGGTGTTGGGACAGGCACAGGTCACTCTATTTTCCCATCAGGAAGAAGAATTAACCACAGGCTCAGCCTGCCCCCCGGAACCAGAACAGGGCCTGAAGCCATCGGGCGCTTTTGCGGCCAGCTCCCAAAAAAGCGAGTTGTAAAATGGAGGTTCAGGGCACTGCAATTCACAAACCTGCAGAGTTATAAATGATAACTCTCGTCCACAAATATATTGAGGGAAGGCAAAGAAGAGGATTTGAAATCAAGGCAGAATTGCACGAAACAGATTTCAGGAGGTAGATACGAATCGCCTTTAAAGCACATGAAAAGCGGCAAAACGTTGACAATGATGCCCTTGGCCAAAAAGGGCGTATGCGTTTTTTCCTGAATATATTCAGGAAAAAACGCATACGCCCTTTTTGGCCAACCAAGCAACCTGGAAAGGCAAATCAGCGCTACAGAGAAGTCTCGCTTCCCATCGGTCAAAAGGGCCATGCTGAAAAAAGTGTCAAAACCAGAAATGCAGGACAGGCCATGGAGAAATGGGAGCCTTGCTACACTGATGGGCGGGATGTAAATTGCCAACAGCCACTCTGGAGAAGTGTACGGTGTGTCCTGAAACATCTGAAAAACACAGCTTAGAGAGCATAGGGCAATTCCACTCATGGGGGTATAAATTGGGAAAATGAAAAATCAGCAAGACACAAGCACCCCAAAGTTGAGGGCTGCTCTGTTGACAAGGACCTCCACTTCATTCCACCTTAAATATCCCAGGAAGGGGAAAAATGGATAAAGAAGTTGTGGTCCTTATGTACAATGGAATATCACTCAGCCATGAAATCAATGTCATAAGGTTAGTAGCAGCATGATGAGTGGATTTAGGTACGACGATTCTAAGTGAAATAAGTCACACAGAAAAGGACACTTCTCATAAGGTATCACTGATAGAGGGAATGTAAAAACCGTTACACTTGAACTGAATTACAAAACAGAACAGAGTCACACATGCAGAAAACAGACTATGGCTGCTTAACGGGAAAGGTGAGGTGGGGTGATACATAAAACAAGGGTATCAAATTAGCTCAGATACCGTTCCATAAACCCAATATGTAGTAGACAAGACCAACTCCTTGCTCAGAGAACTGTACTCAACACGCCCTATTCACCGCACAAGAATATATCTGACTAGTAATAATCTTAAAACCTATGTATTGATATCTCTCTGTTAGTGTGTCAAGTGGGTGTAAAGCGGCATAAACACAGCCGTGAAAAGCAGCTAAACCCCATTATGAAAATAAAGTACTTTGAAAAACCCATGAAACAACGACAGTGAAAGAGATAGAAATTCTTACACAATGAGTTCAGGGGCTGTGATGCAACCTGGATTGACCATATCTAGACCCACAGCTGGATGAGACATAAGGGTGGACACTCTTGGGGCTGAGAGGTTTGGTGAGGTTGGGTGAGCAAACGCAGACCCTTTAAAGTAATACTGCGTGGTACCCATCGCATGGGTCCCAAATCTCCAGGTTCAAGGGCATCTTCCTACATCGAAAACATGCATGAGAAACCCAGAAGATGGTACACTGTGTGATGGGGAAAGGTTTCTAAAACGCACCTCATTTCTCATCTCCTTGTGCCCGGGTTCGCCATTCCAGCCACTTTACTAGCAATCTCCCTACTTGGAGCATCAGCACCTTTAACCTCCTGTTCTGTACAGGTTGCAATTTGTCCTGAGGATGAACGGGAAGACGGGGAACCAACGAGAGACTAGCTCTTGGTGTTGGGACAGGCACAGGTCACTCTATTTTCCCATCAGGAAGAAGAATTAACCACAGGCTCAGCCTACCCCCCGGAACCAGAACAGGGCCTGAAGGCATCGGGCGCTTTTGCGGCCAGCTCCCAAAAAAGCGAGTTGTAAAATGGAGGTTCAGGGCACTGCAATTCACAAACCTGCAGAGTTATAAATGATAACTCTCGTCCACAAATATATTGAGGGAAGGCAAAGAAGAGGATTTGAAATCAAGGCAGAATTGCACGAAACAGATTTCAGGAGGTAGATACGAATCGCCTTTAAAGCACATGAAAAGCGGCAAAACGTTGACAATGATGCCCTTGGCCAAAAAGGGCGTATGCGTTTTTTCCTGAATATATTCAGGAAAAAACGCATACGCCCTTTTTGGCCAACCAAGCAACCTGGAAAGGCAAATCAGCGCTACAGAGAAGTCTCGCTTCCCATCGGTCAAAAGGGCCATGCTGAAAAAAGTGTCAAAACCAGAAATGCAGGACAGGCCATGGAGAAATGGGAGCCTTGCTACACTGATGGGCGGGATGTAAATTGCCAACAGCCACTCTGGAGAAGTGTACGGTGTGTCCTGAAACATCTGAAAAACACAGCTTAGAGAGCATAGGGCACTTCCACTCATGGGGGTATAAATTGGGAAAATGAAAAATCAGCAAGACACAAGCACCCCAAAGTTGAGGGCTGCTCTGTTGACAAGGACCTCCACTTCATTCCACCTTAAATATCCCAGGAAGGGGAAAAATGGATAAAGAAGTTGTGGTCCTTATGTACAATGGAATATCACTCAGCCATGAAATCAATGTCATAAGGTTAGTAGCAGCATGATGAGTGGATTTAGGTACGACGATTCTAAGTGAAATAAGTCACACAGAAAAGGACACTTCTCATAAGGTATCACTGATAGAGGGAATGTAAAAACCGTTACACTTGAACTGAATTACAAAACAGAACAGAGTCACACATGCAGAAAACACACTATGGCTGCTTAACGGGAAAGGTGAGGTGGGGTGATACATAAAACAAGGGTATCAAATTAGCTCAGATACCGTTCCATAAACCCAATATGTAGTAGACAAGACCTACTCCTTGCTCAGAGAACTGGACTCAACACGCCCTATTCACCGCACAAGAATATATCTGACTAGTAATAATCTTAAAACCTATGTATTGATATCTCTCTGTTAGTGTGTCAAGTGGGTGTAAAGCGGCATAAACACAGCCGTGAAAAGCAGCTAAACCCCATTATGAAAATAAATTACTTTGAAAAACCCATGAAACAACGACAGTGAAAGAGATAGAAATTCTTACACAATGAGTTCAGGGGCTGTGATGCAACCTGGATTGACCATATCTAGACCCACAGCTGGATGAGACATAAGGGTGGACACTCTTGGGGCTGAGAGGTTTGGTGAGGTTGGGTGAGCAAACGCAGACCCTTTAAAGTAATACTGCGTGGTACCCATCGCATGGGTCCCAAATCTCCAGGTTCAAGGGCATCTTCCTACATCGAAAACATGCATGAGAAACCCAGAAGATGGTACACCGTGTGATGGGGAAAGGTTTCTAAAACGCACCTCATTTCTCATCTCCTTGTGCCCGGGTTCGCCATTCCAGCCACTTTACTAGCAATCTCCCTACTTGGAGCATCAGCACCTTTAACCTCCTGTTCCGTACAGGTTGCAATTTGTCCTGAGGATGAACGGGAAGACGTGGAACCAACGAGAGACTAGCTCTTGGTTTTGGGACAGGCACAGGTCACTCTATTTTCCCATCAGGAAGAAGAATTAACCACAGGCTCAGCCTGCCCCCCGGAACCAGAACAGGGCCTGAAGCCATCCTGCGCTTTTGCGGCCAGCTCCCAAAAAAGCGAGTTGTAAAATGGAGGTTCAGGGCACTGCAATTCACAAACCTGCAGAGTTATAAATGATAACTCTCGTCCACAAATATATTGAGGGAAGGCAAAGAAGAGGATTTGAAATCAAGGCAGAATTGCACGAAACAGATTTCAGGAGGTAGATACGAATCGCCTTTAAAGTACATGAAAAGCGGCAAAACGTTGACAATGATGCCCTTGGCCAAAAAGGGCGTATGCGTTTTTTCCTGAATTTATTCAGGAAAAAACGCATACGCCCTTTTTGGCCAACCAAGCAACCTGGAAAGGCAAATCAGCGCTACAGAGAAGTCTCGCTTCCCATCGGTCAAAAGGGCCATGCTGAAAAAAGTGTCAAAACCAGAAATGCAGGACAGGCCATGGAGAAATGGGAGCCTTGCTACACTGATGGGCGGGATGTAAATTGCCAACAGCCACTCTGGAGAAGTGTACGGTGTGTCCTGAAACATCTGAAAAACACAGCTTAGAGAGCATAGGGCACTTCCACTCATGGGGGTATAAATTGGGAAAATGAAAAATCAGCAAGACACAAGCACCCCAAAGTTGAGGGCTGCTCTGTTGACAAGGACCTCCACTTCATTCCACCTTAAATATCCCAGGAAAGAGAAAAATGGATAAAGAAGTTGTGGTCCTTATGTACAATGGAATATCACTCAGCCATGAAATCAATGTCATAATGTTAGTAGCAGCATGATGAGTGGATTTAGGTATGACGATTCTAAGTGAAATAAGTCACACAGAAAAGGACACTTCTCATAAGGTAACACTTATAGAGGGAATGTAAAAACCGTTACACTTGAACTGAATTACAAAACAGAACAGAGTCACACATGCAGAAAACACACTATGGCTGCTTAACGGGAAAGGTGAGGTGGGGTGATACATAAAACAAGGGTATCAAATTAGCTCAGATACCGTTCCATAAACCCAATATGTAGTAGACAAGACCTACTCCTTGCTCAGAGAACTGGACTCAACACGCCCTATTCACCGCACAAGAATATATCTGACTAGTAATAATCTTAAAACCTATGTATTGATATCTCTCTGTTAGTGTGTCAAGTGGGTGTAAAGCGGCATAAACGCAGCCGTGAAAAGCAGCTATACCCCATTATGAAAATAAATTACTTTGAAAAACCCATGAAACAACGACAGTGAAAGAGATAGAAATTCTTACACAATGAGTTCAGGGGCTGTGATGCAACCTGGATTGACCATATCTAGACCCACAGCTGGATGAGACATAAGGGTGGACACTCTTGGGGCTGAGAGGTTTGGTGAGGTTGGGTGAGCAAACGCAGACCCTTTAAAGTAATACTGCGTGGTACCCATCGCATGGGTCCCAAATCTCCAGGTTCAAGGGCATCTTCCTACATCGAAAACATGCATGAGAAACCCAGAAGATGGTACACCGTGTGATGGGGAAAGGTTTCTAAAACGCACCTCATTTCTCATCTCCTTGTGCCCGGGTTCGCCATTCCAGCTGCTTTACTAGCAATCTCCCTACTTGGAGCATCAGCACCTTTAACCTCCTGTTCCGTACAGGTTGCAATTTGTCCTGAGGATGAACGGGAAGACGGGGAACCAACGAGAGACTAGCTCTTGGTGTTGGGACAGGCACAGGTCACACTATTTTCCCATCAGGAAGAAGAATTAACCACAGGCTCAGCCTGCCCCCCGGAACCAGAACAGGGCCTGAAGCCATCGGGCGCTTTTGCGGCCAGCTCCCAAAAAAGCGAGTTGTAAAATGGAGGTTCAGGGCACTGCAATTCACAAACCTGCAGAGTTATAAATGATAACTCTCGTCCACAAATATATTGAGGGAAGGCAAAGAAGAGGATTTGAAATCAAGGCAGAATTGCACGAAACAGATTTCAGGAGGTAGATACGAATCGCCTTTAAAGCACATGAAAAGCGGCAAAACGTTGACAATGATGCCCTTGGCCAAAAAGGGCGTATGCGTTTTTTCCTGAATATATTCAGGAAAAAACGCATACGCCCTTTTTGGTCAACCAAGCAACCTGGAAAGGCAAATCAGCGCTACAGAGAAGTCTCGCTTCCCATCGGTCAAAAGGGCCATGCTGAAAAAAGTGTCAAAACCAGAAATGCAGGACAGGCCATGGAGAAATGGGAGCCTTGCTACACGGATGGGCGGGATGTAAATTGCCAACAGCCACTCTGGAGAAGTGTACGGTGTGTCCTGAAACATCTGAAAAACACAGCTTAGAGAGCATAGGGCACTTCCACTCATGGGGGTATAAATTGGGAAAATGAAAAATCAGCAAGACACAAGCACCCCAAAGTTGAGGGCTGCTCTGTTGACAAGGACCTCCACTTCATTCCACCTTAAATATCCCAGGAAAGAGAAAAATGGATAAAGAAGTTGTGGTCCTTATGTACAATGGAATATCACTCAGCCATGAAATCAATGTCATAATGTTAGTAGCAGCATGATGAATGGATTTAGGTATGACGATTCTAAGTGAAATAAGTCACACAGAAAAGGACACTTCTCATAAGGTAACACTTATAGAGGGAATGTAAAAACCGTTACACTTGAACTGAATTACAAAACAGAACAGAGTCACACATGCAGAAAACACACTATGGCTGCTTAACGGGAAAGGTGAGGTGGGGTGATACATAAAACAAGGGTATCAAATTAGCTCAGATACCGTTCCATAAACCCAATATGTAGTAGACAAGACCTACTCCTTGCTCAGGGAACTGGACTCAACACGCCCTATTCACCGCACAAGAATATATCTGACTAGTAATAATCTTAAAACCTATGTATTGATATCTCTCTGTTAGTGTGTCAAGTGGGTGTAAAGCGGCATAAACGCAGCCGTAAAAAGCAGCTATACCCCATTATGAAAATAAATTACTTTGAAAAACCCATGAAACAACGACAGTGAAAGAGATAGAAATTCTTACACAATGAGTTCAGGGGCTGTGATGCAACCTGGATTGACCATATCTAGACCCACAGCTGGATGAGACATAAGGGTGGACACTCTTGGGGCTGAGAGGTTTGGTGAGGATGGGTGAGCAAACGCAGACCCTTTAAAGTAATACTGCGTGGTACCCATCGCATGGGTCCCAAATCTCCAGGTTCAAGGGCATCTTCCTACATCGAAAACATGCATGAGAAACCCAGAAGATGGTACACCGTGTGATGGGGAAAGGTTTCTAAAACGCACCTCATTTCTCATCTCCTTGTGCCCGGGTTCGCCATTCCAGCTGCTTTACTAGCAATCTCCCTACTTGGAGCATCAGCACCTTTAACCTCCTGTTCCGTACAGGTTGCAATTTGTCCTGAGGATGAACGGGAAGACGGGGAACCAACGAGAGACTAGCTCTTGGTGTTGGGACAGGCACAGGTCACTCTATTTTCCCATCAGGAAGAAGAATTAACCACAGGCTCAGCCTGCCCCCCGGAACCAGAACAGGGCCTGAAGGCATCGGGCGCTTTTGAGGCCAGCTCCCAAAAAAGCGAGTTGTAAAATGGAGGTTCAGGGCACTGCAATTCACAAACCTGCAGAGTTATAAATGATAACTCTCGTCCACAAATATATTGAGGGAAGGCAAAGAAGAGGATTTGAAATCAAGGCAGAATTGCACGAAACAGATTTCAGGAGGTAGATACGAATCGCCTTTAAAGCACATGAAAAGCGGCAAAACGTTGACAATGATGCCCTTGGCCAAAAAGGGCGTATGCGTTTTTTCCTGAATATATTCAGGAAAAAACGCATACGCCCTTTTTGGCCAACCAAGCAACCTGGAAAGGCAAATCAGCGCTACAGAGAAGTCTCGCTTCCCATCGGTCAAAAGGGCCATGCTGAAAAAAGTGTCAAAACCAGAAATGCAGGACAGGCCATGGAGAAATGGGAGCCTTGCTACACGGATGGGCGGGATGTAAATTGCCAACAGCCACTCTGGAGAAGTGTACGGTGTGTCCTGAAACATCTGAAAAACACAGCTTAGAGAGCATAGGGCACTTCCACTCATGGGGGTATAAATTGGGAAAATGAAAAATCAGCAAGACACAAGCACCCCAAAGTTGAGGGCTGCTCTGTTGACAAGGACCTCCACTTCATTCCACCTTAAATATCCCAGGAAAGAGAAAAATGGATAAAGAAGTTGTGGTCCTTATGTACAATGGAATATCACTCAGCCATGAAATCAATGTCATAATGTTAGTAGCAGCATGATGAGTGGATTTAGGTATGACGATTCTAAGTGAAATAAGTCACACAGAAAAGGACACTTCTCATAAGGTAACACTTATAGAGGGAATGTAAAAACCGTTACACTTGAACTGAATTACAAAACAGAACAGAGTCACACATGCAGAAAACACACTATGGCTGCTTAACGGGAAAGGTGAGGTGGGGTGATACATAAAACAAGGGTATCAAATTAGCTCAGATACCGTTCCATAAACCCAATATGTAGTAGACAAGACCTACTCCTTGCTCAGAGAACTGGACTCAACACGCCCTATTCACCGCACAAGAATATATCTGACTAGTAATAATCTTAAAACCTATGTATTGATATCTCTCTGTTAGTGTGTCAAGTGGGTGTAAAGCGGCATAAACACAGCCGTGAAAAGCAGCTATACCCCATTATGAAAATAAATTACTTTGAAAAACCCATGAAACAACGACAGTGAAAGAGATAGAAATTCTTACACAATGAGTTCAGGGGCTGTGATGCAACCTGGATTGACCATATCTAGACCCACAGCTGGATGAGACATAAGGGTGGACACTCTTGGGGCTGAGAGGTTTGGTGAGGTTGGGTGAGCAAACGCAGACCCTTTAAAGTAATACTGCGTGGTACCCATCGCATGGGTCCCAAATCTCCAGCTTCAAGGGCATCTTCCTACATCGAAAACATGCATGAGAAACCCAGAAGATGGTACACCGTGTGATGGGGAAAGGTTTCTAAAACGCACCTCATTTCTCATCTCCTTGTGCCCGGGTTCGCCATTCCAGCTGCTTTACTAGCAATCTCCCTACTTGGAGCATCAGCACCTTTAACCTCCTGTTCCGTACAGGTTGCAATTTGTCCTGAGGATGAACGGGAAGACGGGGAACCAACGAGAGACTAGCTCTTGGTGTTGGGACAGGCACAGGTCACTCTATTTTCCCATCAGGAAGAAGAATTAACCACAGGCTCAGCCTGCCCCCCGGAACCAGAACAGGGCCTGAAGCCATCCTGCGCTTTTGCGGCCAGCTCCCAAAAAAGCGAGTTGTAAAATGGAGGTTCAGGGCACTGCAATTCACAAACCTGCAGAGTTATAAATGATAACTCTCGTCCACAAATATATTGAGGGAAGGCAAAGAAGAGGATTTGAAATCAAGGCAGAATTGCACGAAACAGATTTCAGGAGGTAGATACGAATCGCCTTTAAAGCACATGAAAAGCGGCAAAACGTTGACAATGATGCCCTTGGCCAAAAAGGGCGTATGCGTTTTTTCCTGAATATATTCAGGAAAAAACGCATACGCCCTTTTTGGTCAACCAAGCAACCTGGAAAGGCAAATCAGTGCTACAGAGAAGTCTCGCTTCCCATCGGTCAAAAGGGCCATGCTGAAAAAAGTGTCAAAACCAGAAATGCAGGACAGGCCATGGAGAAATGGGAGCCTTGCTACACTGATGGGCGGGATGTAAATTGCCAACAGCCACTCTGGAGAAGTGTACGGTGTGTCCTGAAACATCTGAAAAACACAGCTTAGAGAGCATAGGGCACTTCCACTCATGGGGGTATAAATTGGGAAAATGAAAAATCAGCAAGACACAAGCACCCCAAAGTTGAGGGCTGCTCTGTTGACAAGGACCTCCACTTCATTCCACCTTAAATATCCCAGGAAAGAGAAAAATGGATAAAGAAGTTGTGGTCCTTATGTACAATGGAATATCACTCAGCCATGAAATCAATGTCATAAGGTTAGTAGCAGCATGATGAGTGGATTTAGGTACGACGATTCTAAGTGAAATAAGTCACACAGAAAAGGACACTTCTCATAAGGTATCACTGATAGAGGGAATGTAAAAACCGTTACACTTGAACTGAATTACAAAACAGAACAGAGTCACACATGCAGAAAACAGACTATGGCTGCTTAACGGGAAAGGTGAGGTGGGGTGATACATAAAACAAGGGTATCAAATTAGCTCAGATACCGTTCCATAAACCCAATATGTAGTAGACAAGACCAACTCCTTGCTCAGAGAACTGTACTCAACACGCCCTATTCACCGCACAAGAATATATCTGACTAGTAATAATCTTAAAACCTATGTATTGATATCTCTCTGTTAGTGTGTCAAGTGGGTGTAAAGCGGCATAAACACAGCCGTGAAAAGCAGCTAAACCCCATTATGAAAATAAATTACTTTGAAAAACCCATGAAACAACGACAGTGAAAGAGATAGAAATTCTTACACAATGAGTTCAGGGGCTGTGATGCAACCTGGATTGACCATATCTAGACCCACAGCTGGATGAGACATAAGGGTGGACACTCTTGGGGCTGAGAGGTTTGGTGAGGTTGGGTGAGCAAACGCAGACCCTTTAAAGTAATACTGCGTGGTACCCATCGCATGGGTCCCAAATCTCCAGGTTCAAGGGCATCTTCCTACATCGAAAACATGCATGAGAAACCCAGAAGATGGTACACCGTGTGATGGGGAAAGGTTTCTAAAACGCACCTCATTTCTCATCTCCTTGTGCCCGGGTTCGCCATTCCAGCCGCTTTACTAGCAATCTCCCTACTTCGAGCATCAGCACCTTTAACCTCCTGTTCCGTACAGGTTGCAATTTGTCCTGAGGATGAACGGGCAGACGGGGAACCAACGAGAGACTAGCTCTTGGTGTTGGGACAGGCACAGGTCACTCTATTTTCCCATCAGGAAGAAGAATTAACCACAGGCTCAGCCTGCCCCCCGGAACCAGAACAGGGCCTGAAGCCATCCTGCGCTTTTGCGGCCAGCTCCCAAAAAAGCGAGTTGTAAAATGGAGCTTCAGGGCACTGCAATTCACAAACCTGCAGAGTTATAAATGATAACTCTCGTCCACAAATATATTGAGGGAAGGCAAAGAAGAGGATTTGAAATCAAGGCAGAATTGCACGAAACAGATTTCAGGAGGTAGATACGAATCGCCTTTAAAGCACATGAAAAGCGGCAAAACGTTGACAATGATGCCCTTGGCCAAAAAGGGCGTATGCGTTTTTTCCTGAATATATTCAGGAAAAAACGCATACGCCCTTTTTGGCCAACCAAGCAACCTGGAAAGGCAAATCAGCGCTACAGAGAAGTCTCGCTTCCCATCGGTCAAAAGGGCCATGCTGAAAAAAGTGTCAAAACCAGAAATGCAGGACAGGCCATGGAGAAATGGGAGCCTTGCTACACTGATGGGCGGGATGTAAATTGCCAACAGCCACTCTGGAGAAGTGTACGGTGTGTCCTGAAACATCTGAAAAACACAGCTTAGAGAGCATAGGGCACTTCCACTCATGGGGGTATAAATTGGGAAAATGAAAAATCAGCAAGACACAAGCACCCCAAAGTTGAGGGCTGCTCTGTTGACAAGGACCTCCACTTCATTCCACCTTAAATATCCCAGGAAGGGGAAAAATGGATAAAGAAGTTGTGGTCCTTATGTACAATGGAATATCACTCAGCCATGAAATCAATGTCATAAGGTTAGTAGCAGCATGATGAGTGGATTTAGGTACGACGATTCTAAGTGAAATAAGTCACACAGAAAAGGACACTTCTCATAAGGTATCACTGATAGAGGGAATGTAAAAACCGTTACACTTGAACTGAATTACAAAACAGAACAGAGTCACACATGCAGAAAACAGACTATGGCTGCTTAACGGGAAAGGTGAGGTGGGGTGATACATAAAACAAGGGTATCAAATTAGATCAGATACCGTTCCATAAACCCAATATGTAGTAGACAAGACCAACTCCTTGCTCAGAGAACTGTACTCAACACGCCCTATTCACCGCACAAGAATATATCTGACTAGTAATAATCTTAAAACCTATGTATTGATATCTCTCTGTTAGTGTGTCAAGTGGGTGTAAAGCGGCATAAACACAGCCGTGAAAAGCAGCTAAACCCCATTATGAAAATAAAGTACTTTGAAAAACCCATGAAACAACGACAGTGAAAGAGATAGAAATTCTTACACAATGAGTTCAGGGGCTGTGATGCAACCTGGATTGACCATATCTAGACCCACAGCTGGATGAGACATAAGGGTGGACACTCTTGGGGCTGAGAGGTTTGGTGAGGTTGGGTGAGCAAACGCAGACCCTTTAAAGTAATACTGCGTGGTACCCATCGCATGGGTCCCAAATCTCCAGGTTCAAGGGCATCTTCCTACATCGAAAACATGCATGAGAAACCCAGAAGATGGTACACCGTGTGATGGGGAAAGGTTTCTAAAACGCACCTCATTTCTCATCTCCTTGTGCCCGGGTTCGCCATTCCAGCTGCTTTACTAGCAATCTCCCTACTTGGAGCATCAGCACCTTTAACCTCCTGTTCCGTACAGGTTGCAATTTGTCCTGAGGATGAACGGGAAGACGGGGAACCAAGGAGAGACTAGCTCTTGGTGTTGGGACAGGCACAGGTCACTCTATTTTCCCATCAGGAAGAAGAATTAACCACAGGCTCAGCCTGCCCCCCGGAACCAGAACAGGGCCTGAAGCCATCGGGCGCTTTTGCGGCCAGCTCCCAAAAAAGCGAGTTGTAAAATGGAGGTTCAGGGCACTGCAATTCACAAACCTGCAGAGTTATAAATGATAACTCTCGTCCACAAATATATTGAGGGAAGGCAAAGAAGAGGATTTGAAATCAAGGCAGAATTGCACGAAACAGATTTCAGGAGGTAGATACGAATCGCCTTTAAAGCACATGAAAAGCGGCAAAACGTTGACAATGATGCCCTTGGCCAAAAAGGGCGTATGCGTTTTTTCCTGAATATATTCAGGAAAAAACGCATACGCCCTTTTTGGCCAACCAAGCAACCTGGAAAGGCAAATCAGCGCTACAGAGAAGTCTCGCTTCCCATCGGTCAAAAGGGCCATGCTGAAAAAAGTGTCAAAACCAGAAATGCAGGACAGGCCATGGAGAAATGGGAGCCTTGCTACACTGATGGGCGGGATGTAAATTGCCAACAGCCACTCTGGAGAAGTGTACGGTGTGTCCTGAAACATCTGAAAAACACAGCTTAGAGAGCATAGGGCAATTCCACTCATGGGGGTATAAATTGGGAAAATGAAAAATCAGCAAGACACAAGCACCCCAAAGTTGAGGGCTGCTCTGTTGACAAGGACCTCCACTTCATTCCACCTTAAATATCCCAGGAAGGGGAAAAATGGATAAAGAAGTTGTGGTCCTTATGTACAATGGAATATCACTCAGCCATGAAATCAATGTCATAAGGTTAGTAGCAGCATGATGAGTGGATTTAGGTACGACGATTCTAAGTGAAATAAGTCACACAGAAAAGGACACTTCTCATAAGGTATCACTGATAGAGGGAATGTAAAAACCGTTACACTTGAACTGAATTACAAAACAGAACAGAGTCACACATGCAGAAAACAGACTATGGCTGCTTAACGGGAAAGGTGAGGTGGGGTGATACATAAAACAAGGGTATCAAATTAGCTCAGATACCGTTCCATAAACCCAATATGTAGTAGACAAGACCAACTCCTTGCTCAGAGAACTGTACTCAACACGCCCTATTCACCGCACAAGAATATATCTGACTAGTAATAATCTTAAAACCTATGTATTGATATCTCTCTGTTAGTGTGTCAAGTGGGTGTAAAGCGGCATAAACACAGCCGTGAAAAGCAGCTAAACCCCATTATGAAAATAAAGTACTTTGAAAAACCCATGAAACAACGACAGTGAAAGAGATAGAAATTCTTACACAATGAGTTCAGGGGCTGTGATGCAACCTGGATTGACCATATCTAGACCCACAGCTGGATGAGACATAAGGGTGGACACTCTTGGGGCTGAGAGGTTTGGTGAGGTTGGGTGAGCAAACGCAGACCCTTTAAAGTAATACTGCGTGGTACCCATCGCATGGGTCCCAAATCTCCAGGTTCAAGGGCATCTTCCTACATCGAAAACATGCATGAGAAACCCAGAAGATGGTACACTGTGTGATGGGGAAAGGTTTCTAAAACGCACCTCATTTCTCATCTCCTTGTGCCCGGGTTCGCCATTCCAGCCACTTTACTAGCAATCTCCCTACTTGGAGCATCAGCACCTTTAACCTCCTGTTCTGTACAGGTTGCAATTTGTCCTGAGGATGAACGGGAAAACGGGGAACCAACGAGAGACTAGCTCTTGGTGTTGGGACAGGCACAGGTCACTCTATTTTCCCATCAGGAAGAAGAATTAACCACAGGCTCAGCCTACCCCCCGGAACCAGAAGAGGGCCTGAAGGCATCGGGCGCTTTTGCGGCCAGCTCCCAAAAAAGCGAGTTGTAAAATGGAGGTTCAGGGCACTGCAATTCACAAACCTGCAGAGTTATAAATGATAACTCTCGTCCACAAATATATTGAGGGAAGGCAAAGAAGAGGATTTGAAATCAAGGCAGAATTGCACGAAACAGATTTCAGGAGGTAGATACGAATCGCCTTTAAAGCACATGAAAAGCGGCAAAACGTTGACAATGATGCCCTTGGCCAAAAAGGGCGTATGCGTTTTTTCCTGAATATATTCAGGAAAAAACGCATACGCCCTTTTTGGCCAACCAAGCAACCTGGAAAGGCAAATCAGCGCTACAGAGAAGTCTCGCTTCCCATCGGTCAAAAGGGCCATGCTGAAAAAAGTGTCAAAACCAGAAATGCAGGACAGGCCATGGAGAAATGGGAGCCTTGCTACACTGATGGGTGGGATGTAAATTGCCAACAGCCACTCTGGAGAAGTGTACGGTGTGTCCTGAAACATCTGAAAAACACAGCTTAGAGAGCATAGGGCACTTCCACTCATGGGGGTATAAATTGGGAAAATGAAAAATCAGCAAGACACAAGCACCCCAAAGTTGAGGGCTGCTCTGTTGACAAGGACCTCCACTTCATTCCTCCTTAAATATCCCAGGAAAGAGAAGAATGGATAAAGAAGTTGTGGTCCTTATGTACAATGGAATATCACTCAGCCATGAAATCAATGTCATAAGGTTAGTAGCAGCATGATGAGTGGATTTAGGTACGACGATTCTAAGTGAAATAAGTCACACAGAAAAGGACACTTCTCATAAGGTATCACTGATAGAGGGAATGTAAAAACCGTTACACTTGAACTGAATTACAAAACAGAACAGAGTCACACATGCAGAAAACAGACTATGGCTGCTTAACGGGAAAGGTGAGGTGGGGTGATACATAAAACAAGGGTATCAAATTAGCTCAGATACCGTTCCATAAACCCAATATGTAGTAGACAAGACCAACTCCTTGCTCAGAGAACTGTACTCAACACGCCCTATTCACCGCACAAGAATATATCTGACTAGTAATAATCTTAAAACCTATGTATTGATATCTCTCTGTTAGTGTGTCAAGTGGGTGTAAAGCGGCATAAACACAGCCGTGAAAAGCAGCTAAACCCCATTATGAAAATAAAGTACTTTGAAAAACCCATGAAACAACGACAGTGAAAGAGATAGAAATTCTTACACAATGAGTTCAGGGGCTGTGATGCAACCTGGATTGACCATATCTAGACCCACAGCTGGATGAGACATAAGGGTGGACACTCTTGGGGCTGAGAGGTTTGGTGAGGTTGGGTGAGCAAACGCAGACCCTTTAAAGTAATACTGCGTGGTACCCATCGCATGGGTCCCAAATCTCCAGGTTCAAGGGCATCTTCCTACATCGAAAACATGCATGAGAAACCCAGAAGATGGTACACTGTGTGATGGGGAAAGGTTTCTAAAACGCACCTCATTTCTCATCTCCTTGTGCCCGGGTTCGCCATTCCAGCCACTTTACTAGCAATCTCCCTACTTGGAGCATCAGCACCTTTAACCTCCTGTTCTGTACAGGTTGCAATTTGTCCTGAGGATGAACGGGAAAACGGGGAACCAACGAGAGACTAGCTCTTGGTGTTGGGACAGGCACAGGTCACTCTATTTTCCCATCAGGAAGAAGAATTAACCACAGGCTCAGCCTACCCCCCGGAACCAGAAGAGGGCCTGAAGGCATCGGGCGCTTTTGCGGCCAGCTCCCAAAAAAGCGAGTTGTAAAATGGAGGTTCAGGGCACTGCAATTCACAAACCTGCAGAGTTATAAATGATAACTCTCGTCCACAAATATATTGAGGGAAGGCAAAGAAGAGGATTTGAAATCAAGGCAGAATTGCACGAAACAGATTTCAGGAGGTAGATACGAATCGCCTTTAAAGCACATGAAAAGCGGCAAAACGTTGACAATGATGCCCTTGGCCAAAAAGGGCGTATGCGTTTTTTCCTGAATATATTCAGGAAAAAACGCATACGCCCTTTTTGGCCAACCAAGCAACCTGGAAAGGCAAATCAGCGCTACAGAGAAGTCTCGCTTCCCATCGGTCAAAAGGGCCATGCTGAAAAAAGTGTCAAAACCAGAAATGCAGGACAGGCCATGGAGAAATGGGAGCCTTGCTACACTGATGGGTGGGATGTAAATTGCCAACAGCCACTCTGGAGAAGTGTACGGTGTGTCCTGAAACATCTGAAAAACACAGCTTAGAGAGCATAGGGCACTTCCACTCATGGGGGTATAAATTGGGAAAATGAAAAATCAGCAAGACACAAGCACCCCAAAGTTGAGGGCTGCTCTGTTGACAAGGACCTCCACTTCATTCCACCTTAAATATCCCAGGAAAGAGAAGAATGGATAAAGAAGTTGTGGTCCTTATGTACAATGGAATATCACTCAGCCATGAAATCAATGTCATAAGGTTAGTAGCAGCATGATGAGTGGATTTAGGTACGACGATTCTAAGTGAAATAAGTCACACAGAAAAGGACACTTCTCATAAGGTATCACTGATAGAGGGAATGTAAAAACCGTTACACTTGAACTGAATTACAAAACAGAACAGAGTCACACATGCAGAAAACAGACTATGGCTGCTTAACGGGAAAGGTGAGGTGGGGTGATACATAAAACAAGGGTATCAAATTAGCTCAGATACCGTTCCATAAACCCAATATGTAGTAGACAAGACCAACTCCTTGCTCAGAGAACTGTACTCAACACGCCCTATTCACCGCACAAGAATATATCTGACTAGTAATAATCTTAAAACCTATGTATTGATATCTCTCTGTTAGTGTGTCAAGTGGGTGTAAAGCGGCATAAACACAGCCGTGAAAAGCAGCTAAACCCCATTATGAAAATAAAGTACTTTGAAAAACCCATGAAACAACGACAGTGAAAGAGATAGAAATTCTTACACAATGAGTTCAGGGGCTGTGATGCAACCTGGATTGACCATATCTAGACCCACAGCTGGATGAGACATAAGGGTGGACACTCTTGGGGCTGAGAGGTTTGGTGAGGTTGGGTGAGCAAACGCAGACCCTTTAAAGTAATACTGCGTGGTACCCATCGCATGGGTCCCAAATCTCCAGGTTCAAGGGCATCTTCCTACATCGAAAACATGCATGAGAAACCCAGAAGATGGTACACTGTGTGATGGGGAAAGGTTTCTAAAACGCACCTCATTTCTCATCTCCTTGTGCCCGGGTTCGCCATTCCAGCCACTTTACTAGCAATCTCCCTACTTGGAGCATCAGCACCTTTAACCTCCTGTTCTGTACAGGTTGCAATTTGTCCTGAGGATGAACGGGAAGACGGGGAACCAACGAGAGACTAGCTCTTGGTGTTGGGACAGGCACAGGTCACTCTATTTTCCCATCAGGAAGAAGAATTAACCACAGGCTCAGCCTACCCCCCGGAACCAGAAGAGGGCCTGAAGCCATCCTGCACTTTTGCGGCCAGCTCCCAAAAAAGCGAGTTGTAAAATGGAGGTTCAGGGCACTGCAATTCACAAACCTGCAGAGTTATAAATGATAACTCTCGTCCACAAATATATTGAGGGAAGGCAAAGAAGAGGATTTGAAATCAAGGCAGAATTGCACGAAACAGATTTCAGGAGGTAGATACGAATCGCCTTTAAAGCACATGAAAAGCGGCAAAACGTTGACAATGATGCCCTTGGCCAAAAAGGGCGTATGCGTTTTTTCCTGAATATATTCAGGAAAAAACGCATACGCCCTTTTTGGCCAACCAAGCAACCTGGAAAGGCAAATCAGCGCTACAGAGAAGTCTCGCTTCCCATCGGTCAAAAGGGCCATGCTGAAAAAAGTGTCAAAACCAGAAATGCAGGACAGGCCATGGAGAAATGGGAGCCTTGCTACACTGATGGGCGGGATGTAAATTGCCAACAGCCACTCTGGAGAAGTGTACGGTGTGTCCTGAAACATCTGAAAAACACAGCTTAGAGAGCATAGGGCACTTCCACTCATGGGGGTATAAATTGGGAAAATGAAAAATCAGCAAGACACAAGCACCCCAAAGTTGAGGGCTGCTCTGTTGACAAGGACCTCCACTTCATTCCACCTTAAATATCCCAGGAAGGGGAAAAATGGATAAAGAAGTTGTGGTCCTTATGTACAATGGAATATCACTCAGCCATGAAATCAATGTCATAAGGTTAGTAGCAGCATGATGAGTGGATTTAGGTACGACGATTCTAAGTGAAATAAGTCACACAGAAAAGGACACTTCTCATAAGGTATCACTGATAGAGGGAATGTAAAAACCGTTACACTTGAACTGAATTACAAAACAGAACAGAGTCACACATGCAGAAAACACACTATGGCTGCTTAACGGGAAAGGTGAGGTGGGGTGATACATAAAACAAGGGTATCAAATTAGCTCAGATACCGTTCCATAAACCCAATATGTAGTAGACAAGACCTACTCCTTGCTCAGAGAACTGGACTCAACACGCCCTATTCACCGCACAAGAATATATCTGACTAGTAATAATCTTAAAACCTATGTATTGATATCTCTCTGTTAGTGTGTCAAGTGGGTGTAAAGCGGCATAAACACAGCCGTGAAAAGCAGCTAAACCCCATTATGAAAATAAAGTACTTTGAAAAACCCATGAAACAACGACAGTGAAAGAGATAGAAATTCTTACACAATGAGTTCAGGGGCTGTGATGCAACCTGGATTGACCATATCTAGACCCACAGCTGGATGAGACATAAGGGTGGACACTCTTGGGGCTGAGAGGTTTGGTGAGGTTGGGTGAGCAAACGCAGACCCTTTAAAGTAATACTGCGTGGTACCCATCGCATGGGTCCCAAATCTCCAGGTTCAAGGGCATCTTCCTACATCGAAAACATGCATGAGAAACCCAGAAGATGGTACACCGTGTGATGGGGAAAGGTTTCTAAAACGCACCTCATTTCTCATCTCCTTGTGCCCGGGTTCGCCATTCCAGCTGCTTTACTAGCAATCTCCCTACTTGGAGCATCAGCACCTTTAACCTCCTGTTCCGTACAGGTTGCAATTTGTCCTGAGGATGAACGGGAAGACGGGGAACCAAGGAGAGACTAGCTCTTGGTGTTGGGACAGGCACAGGTCACTCTATTTTCCCATCAGGAAGAAGAATTAACCACAGGCTCAGCCTGCCCCCCGGAACCAGAACAGGGCCTGAAGCCATCGGGCGCTTTTGCGGCCAGCTCCCAAAAAAGCGAGTTGTAAAATGGAGGTTCAGGGCACTGCAATTCACAAACCTGCAGAGTTATAAATGATAACTCTCGTCCACAAATATATTGAGGGAAGGCAAAGAAGAGGATTTGAAATCAAGGCAGAATTGCACGAAACAGATTTCAGGAGGTAGATACGAATCGCCTTTAAAGCACATGAAAAGCGGCAAAACGTTGACAATGATGCCCTTGGCCAAAAAGGGCGTATGCGTTTTTTCCTGAATATATTCAGGAAAAAACGCATACGCCCTTTTTGGCCAACCAAGCAACCTGGAAAGGCAAATCAGCGCTACAGAGAAGTCTCGCTTCCCATCGGTCAAAAGGGCCATGCTGAAAAAAGTGTCAAAACCAGAAATGCAGGACAGGCCATGGAGAAATGGGAGCCTTGCTACACTGATGGGTGGGATGTAAATTGCCAACAGCCACTCTGGAGAAGTGTACGGTGTGTCCTGAAACATCTGAAAAACACAGCTTAGAGAGCATAGGGCACTTCCACTCATGGGGGTATAAATTGGGAAAATGAAAAATCAGCAAGACACAAGCACCCCAAAGTTGAGGGCTGCTCTGTTGACAAGGACCTCCACTTCATTCCACCTTAAATATCCCAGGAAAGAGAAGAATGGATAAAGAAGTTGTGGTCCTTATGTACAATGGAATATCACTCAGCCATGAAATCAATGTCATAAGGTTAGTAGCAGCATGATGAGTGGATTTAGGTACGACGATTCTAAGTGAAATAAGTCACACAGAAAAGGACACTTCTCATAAGGTATCACTGATAGAGGGAATGTAAAAACCGTTACACTTGAACTGAATTACAAAACAGAACAGAGTCACACATGCAGAAAACAGACTATGGCTGCTTAACGGGAAAGGTGAGGTGGGGTGATACATAAAACAAGGGTATCAAATTAGCTCAGATACCGTTCCATAAACCCAATATGTAGTAGACAAGACCAACTCCTTGCTCAGAGAACTGTACTCAACACGCCCTATTCACCGCACAAGAATATATCTGACTAGTAATAATCTTAAAACCTATGTATTGATATCTCTCTGTTAGTGTGTCAAGTGGGTGTAAAGCGGCATAAACACAGCCGTGAAAAGCAGCTAAACCCCATTATGAAAATAAAGTACTTTGAAAAACCCATGAAACAACGACAGTGAAAGAGATAGAAATTCTTACACAATGAGTTCAGGGGCTGTGATGCAACCTGGATTGACCATATCTAGACCCACAGCTGGATGAGACATAAGGGTGGACACTCTTGGGGCTGAGAGGTTTGGTGAGGTTGGGTGAGCAAACGCAGACCCTTTAAAGTAATACTGCGTGGTACCCATCGCATGGGTCCCAAATCTCCAGGTTCAAGGGCATCTTCCTACATCGAAAACATGCATGAGAAACCCAGAAGATGGTACACTGTGTGATGGGGAAAGGTTTCTAAAACGCACCTCATTTCTCATCTCCTTGTGCCCGGGTTCGCCATTCCAGCCACTTTACTAGCAATCTCCCTACTTGGAACATCAGCACCTTTAACCTCCTGTTCTGTACAGGTTGCAATTTGTCCTGAGGATGAACGGGAAGACGGGGAACCAACGAGAGACTAGCTCTTGGTGTTGGGACAGGCACAGGTCACTCTATTTTCCCATCAGGAAGAAGAATTAACCACAGGCTCAGCCTACCCCCCGGAACCAGAACAGGGCCTGAAGCCATCCTGCGCTTTTGCGGCCAGCTCCCAAAAAAGCGAGTTGTAAAATGGAGGTTCAGGGCACTGCAATTCACAAACCTGCAGAGTTATAAATGATAACTCTCGTCCACAAATATATTGAGGGAAGGCAAAGAAGAGGATTTGAAATCAAGGCAGAATTGCACGAAACAGATTTCAGGAGGTAGATACGAATCGCCTTTAAAGCACATGAAAAGCGGCAAAACGTTGACAATGATGCCCTTGGCCAAAAAGGGCGTATGCGTTTTTTCCTGAATATATTCAGGAAAAAACGCATACGCCCTTTTTGGCCAACCAAGCAACCTGGAAAGGCAAATCAGCGCTACAGAGAAGTCTCGCTTCCCATCGGTCAAAAGGGCCATGCTGAAAAAAGTGTCAAAACCAGAAATGCAGGACAGGCCATGGAGAAATGGGAGCCTTGCTACACTGATGGGCGGGATGTAAATTGCCAACAGCCACTCTGGAGAAGTGTACGGTGTGTCCTGAAACATCTGAAAAACACAGCTTAGAGAGCATAGGGCACTTCCACTCATGGGGGTATAAATTGGGAAAATGAAAAATCAGCAAGACACAAGCACCCCAAAGTTGAGGGCTGCTCTGTTGACAAGGACCTCCACTTCATTCCACCTTAAATATCCCAGGAAGGGGAAAAATGGATAAAGAAGTTGTGGTCCTTATGTACAATGGAATATCACTCAGCCATGAAATCAATGTCATAAGGTTAGTAGCAGCATGATGAGTGGATTTAGGTACGACGATTCTAAGTGAAATAAGTCACACAGAAAAGGACACTTCTCATAAGGTATCACTGATAGAGGGAATGTAAAAACCGTTACACTTGAACTGAATTACAAAACAGAACAGAGTCACACATGCAGAAAACACACTATGGCTGCTTAACGGGAAAGGTGAGGTGGGGTGATACATAAAACAAGGGTATCAAATTAGCTCAGATACCGTTCCATAAACCCAATATGTAGTAGACAAGACCTACTCCTTGCTCAGAGAACTGGACTCAACACGCCCTATTCACCGCACAAGAATATATCTGACTAGTAATAATCTTAAAACCTATGTATTGATATCTCTCTGTTAGTGTGTCAAGTGGGTGTAAAGCGGCATAAACACAGCCGTGAAAAGCAGCTAAACCCCATTATGAAAATAAATTACTTTGAAAAACCCATGAAACAACGACAGTGAAAGAGATAGAAATTCTTACACAATGAGTTCAGGGGCTGTGATGCAACCTGGATTGACCATATCTAGACCCACAGCTGGATGAGACATAAGGGTGGACACTCTTGGGGCTGAGAGGTTTGGTGAGGTTGGGTGAGCAAACGCAGACCCTTTAAAGTAATACTGCGTGGTACCCATCGCATGGGTCCCAAATCTCCAGGTTCAAGGGCATCTTCCTACATCGAAAACATGCATGAGAAACCCAGAAGATGGTACACCGTGTGATGGGGAAAGGTTTCTAAAACGCACCTCATTTCTCATCTCCTTGTGCCCGGGTTCGCCATTCCAGCCACTTTACTAGCAATCTCCCTACTTGGAGCATCAGCACCTTTAACCTCCTGTTCCGTACAGGTTGCAATTTGTCCTGAGGATGAACGGGAAGACGTGGAACCAACGAGAGACTAGCTCTTGGTTTTGGGACAGGCACAGGTCACTCTATTTTCCCATCAGGAAGAAGAATTAACCACAGGCTCAGCCTGCCCCCCGGAACCAGAACAGGGCCTGAAGCCATCCTGCGCTTTTGCGGCCAGCTCCCAAAAAAGCGAGTTGTAAAATGGAGGTTCAGGGCACTGCAATTCACAAACCTGCAGAGTTATAAATGATAACTCTCGTCCACAAATATATTGAGGGAAGGCAAAGAAGAGGATTTGAAATCAAGGCAGAATTGCACGAAACAGATTTCAGGAGGTAGATACGAATCGCCTTTAAAGTACATGAAAAGCGGCAAAACGTTGACAATGATGCCCTTGGCCAAAAAGGGCGTATGCGTTTTTTCCTGAATTTATTCAGGAAAAAACGCATACGCCCTTTTTGGCCAACCAAGCAACCTGGAAAGGCAAATCAGCGCTACAGAGAAGTCTCGCTTCCGATCGGTCAAAAGGGCCATGCTGAAAAAAGTGTCAAAACCAGAAATGCAGGACAGGCCATGGAGAAATGGGAGCCTTGCTACACTGATGGGCGGGATATAAATTGCCAACAGCCACTCTGGAGAAGTGTACGGTGTGTCCTGAAACATCTGAAAAACACAGCTTAGAGAGCATAGGGCACTTCCACTCATGGGGGTATAAATTGGGAAAATGAAAAATCAGCAAGACACAAGCACCCCAAAGTTGAGGGCTGCTCTGTTGACAAGGACCTCCACTTCATTCCACCTTCAATATCCCAGGAAAGAGAAAAATGGATAAAGAAGTTGTGGTCCTTATGTACAATGGAATATCACTCAGCCATGAAATCAATGTCATAATGTTAGTAGCAGCATGATGAGTGGATTTAGGTATGACGATTCTAAGTGAAATAAGTCACACAGAAAAGGACACTTCTCATAAGGTAACACTTATAGAGGGAATGTAAAAACCGTTACACTTGAACTGAATTACAAAACAGAACAGAGTCACACATGCAGAAAACACACTATGGCTGCTTAACGGGAAAGGTGAGGTGGGGTGATACATAAAACAAGGGTATCAAATTAGCTCAGATACCGTTCCATAAACCCAATATGTAGTAGACAAGACCTACTCCTTGCTCAGAGAACTGGACTCAACACGCCCTATTCACCGCACAAGAATATATCTGACTAGTAATAATCTTAAAACCTATGTATTGATATCTCTCTGTTAGTGTGTCAAGTGGGTGTAAAGCGGCATAAACGCAGCCGTGAAAAGCAGCTATACCCCATTATGAAAATAAATTACTTTGAAAAACCCATGAAACAACGACAGTGAAAGAGATAGAAATTCTTACACAATGAGTTCAGGGGCTGTGATGCAACCTGGATTGACCATATCTAGACCCACAGCTGGATGAGACATAAGGGTGGACACTCTTGGGGCTGAGAGGTTTGGTGAGGTTGGGTGAGCAAACGCAGACCCTTTAAAGTAATACTGCGTGGTACCCATCGCATGGGTCCCAAATCTCCAGGTTCAAGGGCATCTTCCTACATCGAAAACATGCATGAGAAACCCAGAAGATGGTACACCGTGTGATGGGGAAAGGTTTCTAAAACGCACCTCATTTCTCATCTCCTTGTGCCCGGGTTCGCCATTCCAGCTGCTTTACTAGCAATCTCCCTACTTGGAGCATCAGCACCTTTAACCTCCTGTTCCGTACAGGTTGCAATTTGTCCTGAGGATGAACGGGAAGACGGGGAACCAACGAGAGACTAGCTCTTGGTGTTGGGACAGGCACAGGTCACACTATTTTCCCATCAGGAAGAAGAATTAACCACAGGCTCAGCCTGCCCCCCGGAACCAGAACAGGGCCTGAAGCCATCGGGCGCTTTTGCGGCCAGCTCCCAAAAAAGCGAGTTGTAAAATGGAGGTTCAGGGCACTGCAATTCACAAACCTGCAGAGTTATAAATGATAACTCTCGTCCACAAATATATTGAGGGAAGGCAAAGAAGAGGATTTGAAATCAAGGCAGAATTGCACGAAACAGATTTCAGGAGGTAGATACGAATCGCCTTTAAAGCACATGAAAAGCGGCAAAACGTTGACAATGATGCCCTTGGCCAAAAAGGGCGTATGCGTTTTTTCCTGAATATATTCAGGAAAAAACGCATACGCCCTTTTTGGTCAACCAAGCAACCTGGAAAGGCAAATCAGCGCTACAGAGAAGTCTCGCTTCCCATCGGTCAAAAGGGCCATGCTGAAAAAAGTGTCAAAACCAGAAATGCAGGACAGGCCATGGAGAAATGGGAGCCTTGCTACACGGATGGGCGGGATGTAAATTGCCAACAGCCACTCTGGAGAAGTGTACGGTGTGTCCTGAAACATCTGAAAAACACAGCTTAGAGAGCATAGGGCACTTCCACTCATGGGGGTATAAATTGGGAAAATGAAAAATCAGCAAGACACAAGCACCCCAAAGTTGAGGGCTGCTCTGTTGACAAGGACCTCCACTTCATTCCACCTTAAATATCCCAGGAAAGAGAAAAATGGATAAAGAAGTTGTGGTCCTTATGTACAATGGAATATCACTCAGCCATGAAATCAATGTCATAATGTTAGTAGCAGCATGATGAATGGATTTAGGTATGACGATTCTAAGTGAAATAAGTCACACAGAAAAGGACACTTCTCATAAGGTAACACTTATAGAGGGAATGTAAAAACCGTTACACTTGAACTGAATTACAAAACAGAACAGAGTCACACATGCAGAAAACACACTATGGCTGCTTAACGGGAAAGGTGAGGTGGGGTGATACATAAAACAAGGGTATCAAATTAGCTCAGATACCGTTCCATAAACCCAATATGTAGTAGACAAGACCTACTCCTTGCTCAGGGAACTGGACTCAACACGCCCTATTCACCGCACAAGAATATATCTGACTAGTAATAATCTTAAAACCTATGTATTGATATCTCTCTGTTAGTGTGTCAAGTGGGTGTAAAGCGGCATAAACGCAGCCGTAAAAAGCAGCTATACCCCATTATGAAAATAAATTACTTTGAAAAACCCATGAAACAACGACAGTGAAAGAGATAGAAATTCTTACACAATGAGTTCAGGGGCTGTGATGCAACCTGGATTGACCATATCTAGACCCACAGCTGGATGAGACATAAGGGTGGACACTCTTGGGGCTGAGAGGTTTGGTGAGGTTGGGTGAGCAAACGCAGACCCTTTAAAGTAATACTGCGTGGTACCCATCGCATGGGTCCCAAATCTCCAGGTTCAAGGGCATCTTCCTACATCGAAAACATGCATGAGAAACCCAGAAGATGGTACACCGTGTGATGGGGAAAGGTTTCTAAAACGCACCTCATTTCTCATCTCCTTGTGCCCGGGTTCGCCATTCCAGCTGCTTTACTAGCAATCTCCCTACTTGGAGCATCAGCACCTTTAACCTCCTGTTCCGTACAGGTTGCAATTTGTCCTGAGGATGAACGGGAAGACGGGGAACCAACGAGAGACTAGCTCTTGGTGTTGGGACAGGCACAGGTCACTCTATTTTCCCATCAGGAAGAAGAATTAACCACAGGCTCAGCCTGCCCCCCGGAACCAGAACAGGGCCTGAAGCCATCGGGCGCTTTTGCGGCCAGCTCCCAAAAAAGCGAGTTGTAAAATGGAGGTTCAGGGCACTGCAATTCACAAACCTGCAGAGTTATAAATGATAACTCTCGTCCACAAATATATTGAGGGAAGGCAAAGAAGAGGATTTGAAATCAAGGCAGAATTGCACGAAACAGATTTCAGGAGGTAGATACGAATCGCCTTTAAAGCACATGAAAAGCGGCAAAACGTTGACAATGATGCCCTTGGCCAAAAAGGGCGTATGCGTTTTTTCCTGAATATATTCAGGAAAAAACGCATACGCCCTTTTTGGTCAACCAAGCAACCTGGAAAGGCAAATCAGCGCTACAGAGAAGTCTCGCTTCCCATCGGTCAAAAGGGCCATGCTGAAAAAAGTGTCAAAACCAGAAATGCAGGACAGGCCATGGAGAAATGGGAGCCTTGCTACACGGATGGGCGGGATGTAAATTGCCAACAGCCACTCTGGAGAAGTGTACGGTGTGTCCTGAAACATCTGAAAAACACAGCTTAGAGAGCATAGGGCACTTCCACTCATGGGGGTATAAATTGGGAAAATGAAAAATCAGCAAGACACAAGCACCCCAAAGTTGAGGGCTGCTCTGTTGACAAGGACCTCCACTTCATTCCACCTTAAATATCCCAGGAAAGAGAAAAATGGATAAAGAAGTTGTGGTCCTTATGTACAATGGAATATCACTCAGCCATGAAATCAATGTCATAAGGTTAGTAGCAGCATGATGAGTGGATTTAGGTACGACGATTCTAAGTGAAATAAGTCACACAGAAAAGGACACTTCTCATAAGGTATCACTGATAGAGGGAATGTAAAAACCGTTACACTTGAACTGAATTACAAAACAGAACAGAGTCACACATGCAGAAAACAGACTATGGCTGCTTAACGGGAAAGGTGAGGTGGGGTGATACATAAAACAAGGGTATCAAATTAGCTCAGATACCGTTCCATAAACCCAATATGTAGTAGACAAGACCAACTCCTTGCTCAGAGAACTGTACTCAACACGCCCTATTCACCGCACAAGAATATATCTGACTAGTAATAATCTTAAAACCTATGTATTGATATCTCTCTGTTAGTGTGTCAAGTGGGTGTAAAGCGGCATAAACACAGCCGTGAAAAGCAGCTAAACCCCATTATGAAAATAAATTACTTTGAAAAACCCATGAAACAACGACAGTGAAAGAGATAGAAATTCTTACACAATGAGTTCAGGGGCTGTGATGCAACCTGGATTGACCATATCTAGACCCACAGCTGGATGAGACATAAGGGTGGACACTCTTGGGGCTGAGAGGTTTGGTGAGGTTGGGTGAGCAAACGCAGACCCTTTAAAGTAATACTGCGTGGTACCCATCGCATGGGTCCCAAATCTCCAGGTTCAAGGGCATCTTCCTACATCGAAAACATGCATGAGAAACCCAGAAGATGGTACACCGTGTGATGGGGAAAGGTTTCTAAAACGCACCTCATTTCTCATCTCCTTGTGCCCGGGTTCGCCATTCCAGCTGCTTTACTAGCAATCTCCCTACTTGGAGCATCAGCACCTTTAACCTCCTGTTCCGTACAGGTTGCAATTTGTCCTGAGGATGAACGGGAAGACGGGGAACCAACGAGAGACTAGCTCTTGGTGTTGGGACAGGCACAGGTCACTCTATTTTCCCATCAGGAAGAAGAATTAACCACAGGCTCAGCCTGCCCCCCGGAACCAGAACAGGGCCTGAAGCCATCGGGCGCTTTTGCGGCCAGCTCCCAAAAAAGCGAGTTGTAAAATGGAGGTTCAGGGCACTGCAATTCACAAACCTGCAGAGTTATAAATGATAACTCTCGTCCACAAATATATTGAGGGAAGGCAAAGAAGAGGATTTGAAATCAAGGCAGAATTGCACGAAACAGATTTCAGGAGGTAGATACGAATCGCCTTTAAAGCACATGAAAAGCGGCAAAACGTTGACAATGATGCCCTTGGCCAAAAAGGGCGTATGCGTTTTTTCCTGAATATATTCAGGAAAAAACGCATACGCCCTTTTTGGTCAACCAAGCAACCTGGAAAGGCAAATCAGCGCTACAGAGAAGTCTCGCTTCCCATCGGTCAAAAGGGCCATGCTGAAAAAAGTGTCAAAACCAGAAATGCAGGACAGGCCATGGAGAAATGGGAGCCTTGCTACACGGATGGGCGGGATGTAAATTGCCAACAGCCACTCTGGAGAAGTGTACGGTGTGTCCTGAAACATCTGAAAAACACAGCTTAGAGAGCATAGGGCACTTCCACTCATGGGGGTATAAATTGGGAAAATGAAAAATCAGCAAGACACAAGCACCCCAAAGTTGAGGGCTGCTCTGTTGACAAGGACCTCCACTTCATTCCACCTTAAATATCCCAGGAAAGAGAAAAATGGATAAAGAAGTTGTGGTCCTTATGTACAATGGAATATCACTCAGCCATGAAATCAATGTCATAAGGTTAGTAGCAGCATGATGAGTGGATTTAGGTACGACGATTCTAAGTGAAATAAGTCACACAGAAAAGGACACTTCTCATAAGGTATCACTGATAGAGGGAATGTAAAAACCGTTACACTTGAACTGAATTACAAAACAGAACAGAGTCACACATGCAGAAAACAGACTATGGCTGCTTAACGGGAAAGGTGAGGTGGGGTGATACATAAAACAAGGGTATCAAATTAGCTCAGATACCGTTCCATAAACCCAATATGTAGTAGACAAGACCAACTCCTTGCTCAGAGAACTGTACTCAACACGCCCTATTCACCGCACAAGAATATATCTGACTAGTAATAATCTTAAAACCTATGTATTGATATCTCTCTGTTAGTGTGTCAAGTGGGTGTAAAGCGGCATAAACACAGCCGTGAAAAGCAGCTAAACCCCATTATGAAAATAAATTACTTTGAAAAACCCATGAAACAACGACAGTGAAAGAGATAGAAATTCTTACACAATGAGTTCAGGGGCTGTGATGCAACCTGGATTGACCATATCTAGACCCACAGCTGGATGAGACATAAGGGTGGACACTCTTGGGGCTGAGAGGTTTGGTGAGGTTGGGTGAGCAAACGCAGACCCTTTAAAGTAATACTGCGTGGTACCCATCGCATGGGTCCCAAATCTCCAGGTTCAAGGGCATCTTCCTACATCGAAAACATGCATGAGAAACCCAGAAGATGGTACACCGTGTGATGGGGAAAGGTTTCTAAAACGCACCTCATTTCTCATCTCCTTGTGCCCGGGTTCGCCATTCCAGCCGCTTTACTAGCAATCTCCCTACTTCGAGCATCAGCACCTTTAACCTCCTGTTCCGTACAGGTTGCAATTTGTCCTGAGGATGAACGGGCAGACGGGGAACCAACGAGAGACTAGCTCTTGGTGTTGGGACAGGCACAGGTCACTCTATTTTCCCATCAGGAAGAAGAATTAACCACAGGCTCAGCCTGCCCCCCGGAACCAGAACAGGGCCTGAAGCCATCCTGCGCTTTTGCGGCCAGCTCCCAAAAAAGCGAGTTGTAAAATGGAGCTTCAGGGCACTGCAATTCACAAACCTGCAGAGTTATAAATGATAACTCTCGTCCACAAATATATTGAGGGAAGGCAAAGAAGAGGATTTGAAATCAAGGCAGAATTGCACGAAACAGATTTCAGGAGGTAGATACGAATCGCCTTTAAAGCACATGAAAAGCGGCAAAACGTTGACAATGATGCCCTTGGCCAAAAAGGGCGTATGCGTTTTTTCCTGAATATATTCAGGAAAAAACGCATACGCCCTTTTTGGCCAACCAAGCAACCTGGAAAGGCAAATCAGCGCTACAGAGAAGTCTCGCTTCCCATCGGTCAAAAGGGCCATGCTGAAAAAAGTGTCAAAACCAGAAATGCAGGACAGGCCATGGAGAAATGGGAGCCTTGCTACACTGATGGGCGGGATGTAAATTGCCAACAGCCACTCTGGAGAAGTGTACGGTGTGTCCTGAAACATCTGAAAAACACAGCTTAGAGAGCATAGGGCACTTCCACTCATGGGGGTATAAATTGGGAAAATGAAAAATCAGCAAGACACAAGCACCCCAAAGTTGAGGGCAGCTCTGTAGACAAGGACCTCCACTTCATTCCACCTTAAATATCCCAGGAAAGAGAAAAATGGATAAAGAAGTTGTGGTCCTTATGTACAATGGAATATCACTCAGCCATGAAATCAATGTCATAAGGTTAGTAGCAGCATGATGAGTGGATTTAGGTACGACGATTCTAAGTGAAATAAGTCACACAGAAAAGGACACTTCTCATAAGGTATCACTGATAGAGGGAATGTAAAAACCGTTACACTTGAACTGAATTACAAAACAGAACAGAGTCACACATGCAGAAAACAGACTATGGCTGCTTAACGGGAAAGGTGAGGTGGGGTGATACATAAAACAAGGGTATCAAATTAGCTCAGATACCGTTCCATAAACCCAATATGTAGTAGACAAGACCAACTCCTTGCTCAGAGAACTGGACTCAACACGCCCTATTCACCGCACAAGAATATATCTGACTAGTAATAATCTTAAAACCTATGTATTGATATCTCTCTGTTAGTGTGTCAAGTGGGTGTAAAGCGGCATAAACACAGCCGTGAAAAGCAGCTAAACCCCATTATGAAAATAAATTACTTTGAAAAACCCATGAAACAACGACAGTGAAAGAGATAGAAATTCTTACACAATGAGTTCAGGGGCTGTGATGCAACCTGGATTGACCATATCTAGACCCACAGCTGGATGAGACATAAGGGTGGACACTCTTGGGGCTGAGAGGTTTGGTGAGGTTGGGTGAGCAAACGCAGACCCTTTAAAGTAATACTGCGTGGTACCCATCGCATGGGTCCCAAATCTCCAGGTTCAAGGGCATCTTCCTACATCGAAAACATGCATGAGAAACCCAGAAGATGGTACACCGTGTGATGGGGAAAGGTTTCTAAAACGCACCTCATTTCTCATCTCCTTGTGCCCGGGTTCGCCATTCCAGCTGCTTTACTAGCAATCTCCCTACTTGGAGCATCAGCACCTTTAACCTCCTGTTCCGTACAGGTTGCAATTTGTCCTGAGGATGAACGGGAAGACGGGGAACCAACGAGAGACTAGCTCTTGGTGTTGGGACAGGCACAGGTCACTCTATTTTCCCATCAGGAAGAAGAATTAACCACAGGCTCAGCCTGCCCCCCGGAACCAGAACAGGGCCTGAAGCCATCGGGCGCTTTTGCGGCCAGCTCCCAAAAAAGCGAGTTGTAAAATGGAGGTTCAGGGCACTGCAATTCACAAACCTGCAGAGTTATAAATGATAACTCTCGTCCACAAATATATTGAGGGAAGGCAAAGAAGAGGATTTGAAATCAAGGCAGAATTGAACGAAACAGATTTCAGGAGGTAGATACGAATCGCCTTTAAAGCACATGAAAAGCGGCAAAACGTTGACAATGATGCCCTTGGCCAAAAAGGGCGTATGCGTTTTTTCCTGAATATATTCAGGAAAAAACGCATACGCCCTTTTTGGTCAACCAAGCAACCTGGAAAGGCAAATCAGCGCTACAGAGAAGTCTCGCTTCCCATCGGTCAAAAGGGCCATGCTGAAAAAAGTGTCAAAACCAGAAATGCAGGACAGGCCATGGAGAAATGGGAGCCTTGCTACACGGATGGGCGGGATGTAAATTGCCAACAGCCACTCTGGAGAAGTGTACGGTGTGTCCTGAAACATCTGAAAAACACAGCTTAGAGAGCATAGGGCACTTCCACTCATGGGGGTATAAATTGGGAAAATGAAAAATCAGCAAGACACAAGCACCCCAAAGTTGAGGGCTGCTCTGTTGACAAGGACCTCCACTTCATTCCACCTTAAATATCCCAGGAAAGAGAAAAATGGATAAAGAAGTTGTGGTCCTTATGTACAATGGAATATCACTCAGCCATGAAATCAATGTCATAAGGTTAGTAGCAGCATGATGAGTGGATTTAGGTACGACGATTCTAAGTGAAATAAGTCACACAGAAAAGGACACTTCTCATAAGGTATCACTGATAGAGGGAATGTAAAAACCGTTACACTTGAACTGAATTACAAAACAGAACAGAGTCACACATGCAGAAAACAGACTATGGCTGCTTAACGGGAAAGGTGAGGTGGGGTGATACATAAAACAAGGGTATCAAATTAGCTCAGATACCGTTCCATAAACCCAATATGTAGTAGACAAGACCAACTCCTTGCTCAGAGAACTGTACTCAACACGCCCTATTCACCGCACAAGAATATATCTGACTAGTAATAATCTTAAAACCTATGTATTGATATCTCTCTGTTAGTGTGTCAAGTGGGTGTAAAGCGGCATAAACACAGCCGTGAAAAGCAGCTAAACCCCATTATGAAAATAAATTACTTTGAAAAACCCATGAAACAACGACAGTGAAAGAGATAGAAATTCTTACACAATGAGTTCAGGGGCTGTGATGCAACCTGGATTGACCATATCTAGACCCACAGCTGGATGAGACATAAGGGTGGACACTCTTGGGGCTGAGAGGTTTGGTGAGGTTGGGTGAGCAAACGCAGACCCTTTAAAGTAATACTGCGTGGTACCCATCGCATGGGTCCCAAATCTCCAGGTTCAAGGGCATCTTCCTACATCGAAAACATGCATGAGAAACCCAGAAGATGGTACACCGTGTGATGGGGAAAGGTTTCTAAAACGCACCTCATTTCTCATCTCCTTGTGCCCGGGTTCGCCATTCCAGCCGCTTTACTAGCAATCTCCCTACTTCGAGCATCAGCACCTTTAACCTCCTGTTCCGTACAGGTTGCAATTTGTCCTGAGGATGAACGGGCAGACGGGGAACCAACGAGAGACTAGCTCTTGGTGTTGGGACAGGCACAGGTCACTCTATTTTCCCATCAGGAAGAAGAATTAACCACAGGCTCAGCCTGCCCCCCGGAACCAGAACAGGGCCTGAAGCCATCCTGCGCTTTTGCGGCCAGCTCCCAAAAAAGCGAGTTGTAAAATGGAGCTTCAGGGCACTGCAATTCACAAACCTGCAGAGTTATAAATGATAACTCTCGTCCACAAATATATTGAGGGAAGGCAAAGAAGAGGATTTGAAATCAAGGCAGAATTGCACGAAACAGATTTCAGGAGGTAGATACGAATCGCCTTTAAAGCACATGAAAAGCGGCAAAACGTTGACAATGATGCCCTTGGCCAAAAAGGGCGTATGCGTTTTTTCCTGAATATATTCAGGAAAAAACGCATACGCCCTTTTTGGCCAACCAAGCAACCTGGAAAGGCAAATCAGCGCTACAGAGAAGTCTCGCTTCCCATCGGTCAAAAGGGCCATGCTGAAAAAAGTGTCAAAACCAGAAATGCAGGACAGGCCATGGAGAAATGGGAGCCTTGCTACACTGATGGGCGGGATGTAAATTGCCAACAGCCACTCTGGAGAAGTGTACGGTGTGTCCTGAAACATCTGAAAAACACAGCTTAGAGAGCATAGGGCACTTCCACTCATGGGGGTATAAATTGGGAAAATGAAAAATCAGCAAGACACAAGCACCCCAAAGTTGAGGGCAGCTCTGTTGACAAGGACCTCCACTTCATTCCACCTTAAATATCCCAGGAAAGAGAAAAATGGATAAAGAAGTTGTGGTCCTTATGTACAATGGAATATCACTCAGCCATGAAATCAATGTCATAAGGTTAGTAGCAGCATGATGAGTGGATTTAGGTACGACGATTCTAAGTGAAATAAGTCACACAGAAAAGGACACTTCTCATAAGGTATCACTGATAGAGGGAATGTAAAAACCGTTACACTTGAACTGAATTACAAAACAGAACAGAGTCACACATGCAGAAAACAGACTATGGCTGCTTAACGGGAAAGGTGAGGTGGGGTGATACATAAAACAAGGGTATCAAATTAGCTCAGATACCGTTCCATAAACCCAATATGTAGTAGACAAGACCAACTCCTTGCTCAGAGAACTGGACTCAACACGCCCTATTCACCGCACAAGAATATATCTGACTAGTAATAATCTTAAAACCTATGTATTGATATCTCTCTGTTAGTGTGTCAAGTGGGTGTAAAGCGGCATAAACACAGCCGTGAAAAGCAGCTAAACCCCATTATGAAAATAAATTACTTTGAAAAACCCATGAAACAACGACAGTGAAAGAGATAGAAATTCTTACACAATGAGTTCAGGGGCTGTGATGCAACCTGGATTGACCATATCTAGACCCACAGCTGGATGAGACATAAGGGTGGACACTCTTGGGGCTGAGAGGTTTGGTGAGGTTGGGTGAGCAAACGCAGACCCTTTAAAGTAATACTGCGTGGTACCCATCGCATGGGTCCCAAATCTCCAGGTTCAAGGGCATCTTCCTACATCGAAAACATGCATGAGAAACCCAGAAGATGGTACACCGTGTGATGGGGAAAGGTTTCTAAAAAGCACCTCATTTCTCATCTCCTTGTGCCCGGGTTCGCCATTCCAGCTGCTTTACTAGCAATCTCCCTACTTGGAGCATCAGCACCTTTAACCTCCTGTTCCGTACAGGTTGCAATTTGTCCTGAGGATGAACGGGAAGACGGGGAACCAACGAGAGACTAGCTCTTGGTGTTGGGACAGGCACAGGTCACTCTATTTTCCCATCAGGAAGAAGAATTAACCACAGGCTCAGCCTGCCCCCCGGAACCAGAACAGGGCCTGAAGCCATCGGGCGCTTTTGCGGCCAGCTCCCAAAAAAGCGAGTTGTAAAATGGAGGTTCAGGGCACTGCAATTCACAAACCTGCAGAGTTATAAATGATAACTCTCGTCCACAAATATATTGAGGGAAGGCAAAGAAGAGGATTTGAAATCAAGGCAGAATTGCACGAAACAGATTTCAGGAGGTAGATACGAATCGCCTTTAAAGCACATGAAAAGCGGCAAAACGTTGACAATGATGCCCTTGGCCAAAAAGGGCGTATGCGTTTTTTCCTGAATATATTCAGGAAAAAACGCATACGCCCTTTTTGGTCAACCAAGCAACCTGGAAAGGCAAATCAGCGCTACAGAGAAGTCTCGCTTCCCATCGGTCAAAAGGGCCATGCTGAAAAAAGTGTCAAAACCAGAAATGCAGGACAGGCCATGGAGAAATGGGAGCCTTGCTACACGGATGGGCGGGATGTAAATTGCCAACAGCCACTCTGGAGAAGTGTACGGTGTGTCCTGAAACATCTGAAAAACACAGCTTAGAGAGCATAGGGCACTTCCACTCATGGGGGTATAAATTGGGAAAATGAAAAATCAGCAAGACACAAGCACCCCAAAGTTGAGGGCTGCTCTGTTGACAAGGACCTCCACTTCATTCCACCTTAAATATCCCAGGAAAGAGAAAAATGGATAAAGAAGTTGTGGTCCTTATGTACAATGGAATATCACTCAGCCATGAAATCAATGTCATAAGGTTAGTAGCAGCATGATGAGTGGATTTAGGTACGACGATTCTAAGTGAAATAAGTCACACAGAAAAGGACACTTCTCATAAGGTATCACTGATAGAGGGAATGTAAAAACCGTTACACTTGAACTGAATTACAAAACAGAACAGAGTCACACATGCAGAAAACAGACTATGGCTGCTTAACGGGAAAGGTGAGGTGGGGTGATACATAAAACAAGGGTATCAAATTAGCTCAGATACCGTTCCATAAACCCAATATGTAGTAGACAAGACCAACTCCTTGCTCAGAGAACTGTACTCAACACGCCCTATTCACCGCACAAGAATATATCTGACTAGTAATAATCTTAAAACCTATGTATTGATATCTCTCTGTTAGTGTGTCAAGTGGGTGTAAAGCGGCATAAACACAGCCGTGAAAAGCAGCTAAACCCCATTATGAAAATAAATTACTTTGAAAAACCCATGAAACAACGACAGTGAAAGAGATAGAAATTCTTACACAATGAGTTCAGGGGCTGTGATGCAACCTGGATTGACCATATCTAGACCCACAGCTGGATGAGACATAAGGGTGGACACTCTTGGGGCTGAGAGGTTTGGTGAGGTTGGGTGAGCAAACGCAGACCCTTTAAAGTAATACTGCGTGGTACCCATCGCATGGGTCCCAAATCTCCAGGTTCAAGGGCATCTTCCTACATCGAAAACATGCATGAGAAACCCAGAAGATGGTACACCGTGTGATGGGGAAAGGTTTCTAAAACGCACCTCATTTCTCATCTCCTTGTGCCCGGGTTCGCCATTCCAGCCGCTTTACTAGCAATCTCCCTACTTCGAGCATCAGCACCTTTAACCTCCTGTTCCGTACAGGTTGCAATTTGTCCTGAGGATGAACGGGCAGACGGGGAACCAACGAGAGACTAGCTCTTGGTGTTGGGACAGGCACAGGTCACTCTATTTTCCCATCAGGAAGAAGAATTAACCACAGGCTCAGCCTGCCCCCCGGAACCAGAACAGGGCCTGAAGCCATCCTGCGCTTTTGCGGCCAGCTCCCAAAAAAGCGAGTTGTAAAATGGAGCTTCAGGGCACTGCAATTCACAAACCTGCAGAGTTATAAATGATAACTCTCGTCCACAAATATATTGAGGGAAGGCAAAGAAGAGGATTTGAAATCAAGGCAGAATTGCACGAAACAGATTTCAGGAGGTAGATACGAATCGCCTTTAAAGCACATGAAAAGCGGCAAAACGTTGACAATGATGCCCTTGGCCAAAAAGGGCGTATGCGTTTTTTCCTGAATATATTCAGGAAAAAACGCATACGCCCTTTTTGGCCAACCAAGCAACCTGGAAAGGCAAATCAGCGCTACAGAGAAGTCTCGCTTCCCATCGGTCAAAAGGGCCATGCTGAAAAAAGTGTCAAAACCAGAAATGCAGGACAGGCCATGGAGAAATGGGAGCCTTGCTACACTGATGGGCGGGATGTAAATTGCCAACAGCCACTCTGGAGAAGTGTACGGTGTGTCCTGAAACATCTGAAAAACACAGCTTAGAGAGCATAGGGCACTTCCACTCATGGGGGTATAAATTGGGAAAATGAAAAATCAGCAAGACACAAGCACCCCAAAGTTGAGGGCAGCTCTGTAGACAAGGACCTCCACTTCATTCCACCTTAAATATCCCAGGAAAGAGAAAAATGGATAAAGAAGTTGTGGTCCTTATGTACAATGGAATATCACTCAGCCATGAAATCAATGTCATAAGGTTAGTAGCAGCATGATGAGTGGATTTAGGTACGACGATTCTAAGTGAAATAAGTCACACAGAAAAGGACACTTCTCATAAGGTATCACTGATAGAGGGAATGTAAAAACCGTTACACTTGAACTGAATTACAAAACAGAACAGAGTCACACATGCAGAAAACAGACTATGGCTGCTTAACGGGAAAGGTGAGGTGGGGTGATACATAAAACAAGGGTATCAAATTAGCTCAGATACCGTTCCATAAACCCAATATGTAGTAGACAAGACCAACTCCTTGCTCAGAGAACTGGACTCAACACGCCCTATTCACCGCACAAGAATATATCTGACTAGTAATAATCTTAAAACCTATGTATTGATATCTCTCTGTTAGTGTGTCAAGTGGGTGTAAAGCGGCATAAACACAGCCGTGAAAAGCAGCTAAACCCCATTATGAAAATAAATTACTTTGAAAAACCCATGAAACAACGACAGTGAAAGAGATAGAAATTCTTACACAATGAGTTCAGGGGCTGTGATGCAACCTGGATTGACCATATCTAGACCCACAGCTGGATGAGACATAAGGGTGGACACTCTTGGGGCTGAGAGGTTTGGTGAGGTTGGGTGAGCAAACGCAGACCCTTTAAAGTAATACTGCGTGGTATCCATCGCATGGGTCCCAAATCTCCAGGTTCAAGGGCATCTTCCTACATCGAAAACATGCATGAGAAACCCAGAAGATGGTACACCGTGTGATGGGGAAAGGTTTCTAAAACGCACCTCATTTCTCATCTCCTTGTGCCCGGGTTCGCCATTCCAGCCACTTTACTAGCAATCTCCCTACTTGGAGCATCAGCACCTTTAACCTCCTGTTCCGTACAGGTTGCAATTTGTCCTGAGGATGAACGGGAAGACGGGGAACCAACGAGAGACTAGCTCTTGGTGTCGGGACAGGCACAGGTCACTCTATTTTCCCATCAGGAAGAAGAATTAACCACAGGCTCAGCCTGCCCCCCGCAACCAGAACAGGGCCTGAAGCCATCCTGCGCTTTTGCGGCCAGCTCCCAAAAAAGCGAGTTGTAAAATGGAGGTTCAGGGCACTGCAATTCACAAACCTGCAGAGTTATAAATGATAACTCTCGTCCACAAATATATTGAGGGAAGGCAAAGAAGAGGATTTGAAATCAAGGCAGAATTGCACGAAACAGATTTCAGGAGGTAGATACGAATCGCCTTTAAAGCACATGAAAAGCGGCAAAACGTTGACAATGATGCCCTTGGCCAAAAAGGGCGTATGCGTTTTTTCCTGAATATATTCAGGAAAAAACACATACGCCCTTTTTGGCCAACCAAGCAACCTGGAAAGGCAAATCAGCGCTACAGAGAAGTCTCGCTTCCCATCGGTCAAAAGGGCCATGCTGAAAAAAGTGTCAAAACCAGAAATGCAGGACAGGCCATGGAGAAATGGGAGCCTTGCTACACTGATGGGCGGGATGTAAATTGCCAACAGCCACTCTGGAGAAGTGTACGGTGTGTCCTGAAACATCTGAAAAACACAGCTTAGAGAGCATAGGGCACTTCCACTCATGGGGGTATAAATTGGGAAAATGAAAAATCAGCAAGACACAAGCACCCCAAAGTTGAGGGCTGCTCTGTTGACAAGGACCTCCACTTCATTCCACCTTAAATATCCCAGGAAAGAGAAAAATGGATAAAGAAGTTGTGGTCCTTATGTACAATGGAATATCACTCAGCCATGAAATCAATGTCATAAGGTTAGTAGCAGCATGATGAGTGGATTTAGGTACGACGATTCTAAGTGAAATAAGTCACACAGAAAAGGACACTTCTCATAAGGTATCACTGATAGAGGGAATGTAAAAACCGTTACACTTGAACTGAATTACAAAACAGAACAGAGTCACACATGCAGAAAACAGACTATGGCTGCTTAACGGGAAAGGTGAGGTGGGGTGATACATAAAACAAGGGTATCAAATTAGCTCAGATACCGTTCCATAAACCCAATATGTAGTAGACAAGACCAACTCCTTGCTCAGAGAACTGTACTCAACACGCCCTATTCACCGCACAAGAATATATCTGACTAGTAATAATCTTAAAACCTATGTATTGATATCTCTCTGTTAGTGTGTCAAGTGGGTGTAAAGCGGCATAAACACAGCCGTGAAAAGCAGCTAAACCCCATTATGAAAATAAATTACTTTGAAAAACCCATGAAACAACGACAGTGAAAGAGATAGAAATTCTTACACAATGAGTTCAGGGGCTGTGATGCAACCTGGATTGACCATATCTAGACCCACAGCTGGATGAGACATAAGGGTGGACACTCTTGGGGCTGAGAGGTTTGGTGAGGTTGGGTGAGCAAACGCAGACCCTTTAAAGTAATACTGCGTGGTACCCATCGCATGGGTCCCAAATCTCCAGGTTCAAGGGCATCTTCCTACATCGAAAACATGCATGAGAAACCCAGAAGATGGTACACCGTGTGATGGGGAAAGGTTTCTAAAACGCACCTCATTTCTCATCTCCTTGTGCCCGGGTTCGCCATTCCAGCCGCTTTACTAGCAATCTCCCTACTTCGAGCATCAGCACCTTTAACCTCCTGTTCCGTACAGGTTGCAATTTGTCCTGAGGATGAACGGGCAGACGGGGAACCAACGAGAGACTAGCTCTTGGTGTTGGGACAGGCACAGGTCACTCTATTTTCCCATCAGGAAGAAGAATTAACCACAGGCTCAGCCTGCCCCCCGGAACCAGAACAGGGCCTGAAGCCATCCTGCGCTTTTGCGGCCAGCTCCCAAAAAAGCGAGTTGTAAAATGGAGCTTCAGGGCACTGCAATTCACAAACCTGCAGAGTTATAAATGATAACTCTCGTCCACAAATATATTGAGGGAAGGCAAAGAAGAGGATTTGAAATCAAGGCAGAATTGCACGAAACAGATTTCAGGAGGTAGATACGAATCGCCTTTAAAGCACATGAAAAGCGGCAAAACGTTGACAATGATGCCCTTGGCCAAAAAGGGCGTATGCGTTTTTTCCTGAATATATTCAGGAAAAAACGCATACGCCCTTTTTGGCCAACCAAGCAACCTGGAAAGGCAAATCAGCGCTACAGAGAAGTCTCGCTTCCCATCGGTCAAAAGGGCCATGCTGAAAAAAGTGTCAAAACCAGAAATGCAGGACAGGCCATGGAGAAATGGGAGCCTTGCTACACTGATGGGCGGGATGTAAATTGCCAACAGCCACTCTGGAGAAGTGTACGGTGTGTCCTGAAACATCTGAAAAACACAGCTTAGAGAGCATAGGGCACTTCCACTCATGGGGGTATAAATTGGGAAAATGAAAAATCAGCAAGACACAAGCACCCCAAAGTTGAGGGCAGCTCTGTTGACAAGGACCTCCACTTCATTCCACCTTAAATATCCCAGGAAAGAGAAAAATGGATAAAGAAGTTGTGGTCCTTATGTACAATGGAATATCACTCAGCCATGAAATCAATGTCATAAGGTTAGTAGCAGCATGATGAGTGGATTTAGGTACGACGATTCTAAGTGAAATAAGTCACACAGAAAAGGACACTTCTCATAAGGTATCACTGATAGAGGGAATGTAAAAACCGTTACACTTGAACTGAATTACAAAACAGAACAGAGTCACACATGCAGAAAACAGACTATGGCTGCTTAACGGGAAAGGTGAGGTGGGGTGATACATAAAACAAGGGTATCAAATTAGCTCAGATACCGTTCCATAAACCCAATATGTAGTAGACAAGACCAACTCCTTGCTCAGAGAACTGGACTCAACACGCCCTATTCACCGCACAAGAATATATCTGACTAGTAATAATCTTAAAACCTATGTATTGATATCTCTCTGTTAGTGTGTCAAGTGGGTGTAAAGCGGCATAAACACAGCCGTGAAAAGCAGCTAAACCCCATTATGAAAATAAATTACTTTGAAAAACCCATGAAACAACGACAGTGAAAGAGATAGAAATTCTTACACAATGAGTTCAGGGGCTGTGATGCAACCTGGATTGACCATATCTAGACCCACAGCTGGATGAGACATAAGGGTGGACACTCTTGGGGCTGAGAGGTTTGGTGAGGTTGGGTGAGCAAACGCAGACCCTTTAAAGTAATACTGCGTGGTACCCATCGCATGGGTCCCAAATCTCCAGGTTCAAGGGCATCTTCCTACATCGAAAACATGCATGAGAAACCCAGAAGATGGTACACCGTGTGATGGGGAAAGGTTTCTAAAACGCACCTCATTTCTCATCTCCTTGTGCCCGGGTTCGCCATTCCAGCCACTTTACTAGCAATCTCCCTACTTGGAGCATCAGCACCTTTAACCTCCTGTTCCGTACAGGTTGCAATTTGTCCTGAGGATGAACGGGAAGACGGGGAACCAACGAGAGACTAGCTCTTGGTGTCGGGACAGGCACAGGTCACTCTATTTTCCCATCAGGAAGAAGAATTAACCACAGGCTCAGCCTGCCCCCCGCAACCAGAACAGGGCCTGAAGCCATCCTGCGCTTTTGCGGCCAGCTCCCAAAAAAGCGAGTTGTAAAATGGAGGTTCAGGGCACTGCAATTCACAAACCTGCAGAGTTATAAATGATAACTCTCGTCCACAAATATATTGAGGGAAGGCAAAGAAGAGGATTTGAAATCAAGGCAGAATTGCACGAAACAGATTTCAGGAGGTAGATACGAATCGCCTTTAAAGCACATGAAAAGCGGCAAAACGTTGACAATGATGCCCTTGGCCAAAAAGGGCGTATGCGTTTTTTCCTGAATATATTCAGGAAAAAACACATACGCCCTTTTTGGCCAACCAAGCAACCTGGAAAGGCAAATCAGCGCTACAGAGAAGTCTCGCTTCCCATCGGTCAAAAGGGCCATGCTGAAAAAAGTGTCAAAACCAGAAATGCAGGACAGGCCATGGAGAAATGGGAGCCTTGCTACACTGATGGGCGGGATGTAAATTGCCAACAGCCACTCTGGAGAAGTGTACGGTGTGTCCTGAAACATCTGAAAAACACAGCTTAGAGAGCATAGGGCACTTCCACTCATGGGGGTATAAATTGGGAAAATGAAAAATCAGCAAGACACAAGCACCCCAAAGTTGAGGGCTGCTCTGTTGACAAGGACCTCCACTTCATTCCACCTTAAATATCCCAGGAAAGAGAAAAATGGATAAAGAAGTTGTGGTCCTTATGTACAATGGAATATCACTCAGCCATGAAATCAATGTCATAAGGTTAGTAGCAGCATGATGAGTGGATTTAGGTACGACGATTCTAAGTGAAATAAGTCACACAGAAAAGGACACTTCTCATAAGGTATCACTGATAGAGGGAATGTAAAAACCGTTACACTTGAACTGAATTACAAAACAGAACAGAGTCACACATGCAGAAAACAGACTATGGCTGCTTAACGGGAAAGGTGAGGTGGGGTGATACATAAAACAAGGGTATCAAATTAGCTCAGATACCATTCCATAAACCCAATATGTAGTAGACAAGACCAACTCCTTGCTCAGAGAACTGGACTCAACACGCCCTATTCACCGCACAAGAATATATCTGACTAGTAATAATCTTAAAACCTATGTATTGATATCTCTCTGTTAGTGTGTCAAGTGGGTGTAAAGCGGCATAAACACAGCCGTGAAAAGCAGCTAAACCCCATTATGAAAATAAATTACTTTGAAAAACCCATGAAACAACGACAGTGAAAGAGATAGAAATTCTTACACAATGAGTTCAGGGGCTGTGATGCAACCTGGATTGACCATATCTAGACCCACAGCTGGATGAGACATAAGGGTGGACACTCTTGGGGCTGAGAGGTTTGGTGAGGTTGGGTGAGCAAACGCAGACCCTTTAAAGTAATACTGCGTGGTACCCATCGCATGGGTCCCAAATCTCCAGGTTCAAGGGCATCTTCCTACATCGAAAACATGCATGAGAAACCCAGAAGATGGTACACTGTGTGATGGGGAAAGGTTTCTAAAACGCACCTCATTTCTCATCTCCTTGTGCCCGGGTTCGCCATTCCAGCCACTTTACTAGCAATCTCCCTACTTGGAGCATCAGCACCTTTAACCTCCTGTTCTGTACAGGTTGCAATTTGTCCTGAGGATGAACGGGAAGACGGGGAACCAACGAGAGACTAGCTCTTGGTGTTGGGACAGGCACAGGTCACTCTATTTTCCCATCAGGAAGAAGAATTAACCACAGGCTCAGCCTGCCCCCCGGAACCAGAACAGGGCCTGAAGCCATCCTGCGCTTTTGCGGCCAGCTCCCAAAAAAGCGAGTTGTAAAATGGAGGTTCAGGGCACTGCTATTCACAAACCTGCAGAGTTATAAATGATAACTCTCGTCCACAAATATATTGAGGGAAGGCAAAGAAGAGGATTTGAAATCAAGGCAGAATTGCATGAAACAGATTTCAGGAGGTAGATACGAATCGCCTTTAAAGCACATGAAAAGCGGCAAAACGTTGACAATGATGCCCTTGGCCAAAAAGGGCGTATGCGTTTTTTCCTGAATATATTCAGGAAAAAACGCATACGCCCTTTTTGGCCAACCAAGCAACCTGGAAAGGCAAATCAGCGCTACAGAGAAGTCTCGCTTCCCATCGGTCAAAAGAGCCATGCTGAAAAAAGTGTCAAAACCAGAAATGCAGGACAGGCCATGGAGAAATGGGAGCCTTGCTACACTGATGGGCGGGATGTAAATTGCCAACAGCCACTCTGGAGAAGTGTACGGTGTGTCCTGAAACATCTGAAAAACACAGCTTAGAGAGCATAGGGCACTTCCACTCATGGGGGTATAAATTGGGAAAATGAAAAATCAGCAAGACACAAGCACCCCAAAGTTGAGGGCTGCTCTGTTGACAAGGACCTCCACTTCATTCCACCTTAAATATCCCAGGAAAGATAAAAATGGATAAAGAAGTTGTGGTCCTTATGTACAATGGAATATCACTCAGCCATGAAATCAATGTCATAAGGTTAGTAGCAGCATGATGAGTGGATTTAGGTACGACGATTCTAAGTGAAATAAGTCACACAGAAAAGGACACTTCTCATAAGGTATCACTGATAGAGGGAATGTAAAAACCGTTACACTTGAACTGAATTACAAAACAGAACAGAGTCACACATGCAGAAAACAGACTATGGCTGCTTAACGGGAAAGGTGAGGTGGGGTGATACATAAAACAAGGGTATCAAATTAGCTCAGATACCGTTCCATAAACCCAATATGTAGTAGACAAGACCAACTCCTTGCTCAGAGAACTGTACTCAACACGCCCTATTCACCGCACAAGAATATATCTGACTAGTAATAATCTTAAAACCTATGTATTGATATCTCTCTGTTAGTGTGTCAAGTGGGTGTAAAGCGGCATAAACACAGCCGTGAAAAGCAGCTAAACCCCATTATGAAAATAAATTACTTTGAAAAACCCATGAAACAACGACAGTGAAAGAGATAGAAATTCTTACACAATGAGTTCAGGGGCTGTGATGCAACCTGGATTGACCATATCTAGACCCACAGCTGGATGAGACATAAGGGTGGACACTCTTGGGGCTGAGAGGTTTGGTGAGGTTGGGTGAGCAAACGCAGACCCTTTAAAGTAATACTGCGTGGTACCCATCGCATGGGTCCCAAATCTCCAGGTTCAAGGGCATCTTCCTACATCGAAAACATGCATGAGAAACCCAGAAGATGGTACACCGTGTGATGGGGAAAGGTTTCTAAAACGCACCTCATTTCTCATCTCCTTGTGCCCGGGTTCGCCATTCCAGCCGCTTTACTAGCAATCTCCCTACTTCGAGCATCAGCACCTTTAACCTCCTGTTCCGTACAGGTTGCAATTTGTCCTGAGGATGAACGGGCAGACGGGGAACCAACGAGAGACTAGCTCTTGGTGTTGGGACAGGCACAGGTCACTCTATTTTCCCATCAGGAAGAAGAATTAACCACAGGCTCAGCCTGCCCCCCGGAACCAGAACAGGGCCTGAAGCCATCCTGCGCTTTTGCGGCCAGCTCCCAAAAAAGCGAGTTGTAAAATGGAGCTTCAGGGCACTGCAATTCACAAACCTGCAGAGTTATAAATGATAACTCTCGTCCACAAATATATTGAGGGAAGGCAAAGAAGAGGATTTGAAATCAAGGCAGAATTGCACGAAACAGATTTCAGGAGGTAGATACGAATCGCCTTTAAAGCACATGAAAAGCGGCAAAACGTTGACAATGATGCCCTTGGCCAAAAAGGGCGTATGCGTTTTTTCCTGAATATATTCAGGAAAAAACGCATACGCCCTTTTTGGCCAACCAAGCAACCTGGAAAGGCAAATCAGCGCTACAGAGAAGTCTCGCTTCCCATCGGTCAAAAGGGCCATGCTGAAAAAAGTGTCAAAACCAGAAATGCAGGACAGGCCATGGAGAAATGGGAGCCTTGCTACACTGATGGGCGGGATGTAAATTGCCAACAGCCACTCTGGAGAAGTGTACGGTGTGTCCTGAAACATCTGAAAAACACAGCTTAGAGAGCATAGGGCACTTCCACTCATGGGGGTATAAATTGGGAAAATGAAAAATCAGCAAGACACAAGCACCCCAAAGTTGAGGGCTGCTCTGTTGACAAGGACCTCCACTTCATTCCACCTTAAATATCCCAGGAAAGAGAAAAATGGATAAAGAAGTTGTGGTCCTTATGTACAATGGAATATCACTCAGCCATGAAATCAATGTCATAAGGTTAGTAGCAGCATGATGAGTGGATTTAGGTACGACGATTCTAAGTGAAATAAGTCACACAGAAAAGGACACTTCTCATAAGGTATCACTGATAGAGGGAATGTAAAAACCGTTACACTTGAACTGAATTACAAAACAGAACAGAGTCACACATGCAGAAAACAGACTATGGCTGCTTAACGGGAAAGGTGAGGTGGGGTGATACATAAAACAAGGGTATCAAATTAGCTCAGATACCGTTCCATAAACCCAATATGTAGTAGACAAGACCAACTCCTTGCTCAGAGAACTGTACTCAACACGCCCTATTCACCGCACAAGAATATATCTGACTAGTAATAATCTTAAAACCTATGTATTGATATCTCTCTGTTAGTGTGTCAAGTGGGTGTAAAGCGGCATAAACACAGCCGTGAAAAGCAGCTAAACCCCATTATGAAAATAAATTACTTTGAAAAACCCATGAAACAACGACAGTGAAAGAGATAGAAATTCTTACACAATGAGTTCAGGGGCTGTGATGCAACCTGGATTGACCATATCTAGACCCACAGCTGGATGAGACATAAGGGTGGACACTCTTGGGGCTGAGAGGTTTGGTGAGGTTGGGTGAGCAAACGCAGACCCTTTAAAGTAATACTGCGTGGTACCCATCGCATGGGTCCCAAATCTCCAGGTTCAAGGGCATCTTCCTACATCGAAAACATGCATGAGAAACCCAGAAGATGGTACACCGTGTGATGGGGAAAGGTTTCTAAAACGCACCTCATTTCTCATCTCCTTGTGCCCAGGTTCGCCATTCCAGCTGCTTTACTAGCAATCTCCCTACTTGGAGCATCAGCACCTTTAACCTCCTGTTCCGTACAGGTTGCAATTTGTCCTGAGGATGAACGGGAAGACGGGGAACCAACGAGAGACTAGCTCTTGGTGTTGGGACAGGCACAGGTCACTCTATTTTCCCATCAGGAAGAAGAATTAACCACAGGCTCAGCCTGCCCCCCGGAACCAGAACAGGGCCTGAAGCCATCGGGCGCTTTTGCGGCCAGCTCCCAAAAAAGCGAGTTGTAAAATGGAGGTTCAGGGCACTGCAATTCACAAACCTGCAGAGTTATAAATGATAACTCTCGTCCACAAATATATTGAGGGAAGGCAAAGAAGAGGATTTGAAATCAAGGCAGAATTGCACGAAACAGATTTCAGGAGGTAGATACGAATCGCCTTTAAAGCACATGAAAAGCGGCAAAACGTTGACAATGATGCCCTTGGCCAAAAAGGGCGTATGCGTTTTTTCCTGAATATATTCAGGAAAAAACGCATACGCCCTTTTTGGCCAACCAAGCAACCTGGAAAGGCAAATCAGCGCTACAGAGAAGTCTCGCTTCCCATCGGTCAAAAGGGCCATGCTGATAAAAGTCTCAAAACCAGAAATGCAGGACAGGCCATGGAGAAATGGGAGCCTTGCTACACTGATGGGCGGGATGTAAATTGCCAACAGCCACTCTGGAGAAGTGTACGGTGTGTCCTGAAACATCTGAAAAACACAGCTTAGAGAGCATAGGGCACTTCCACTCATGGGGGTATAAATTGGGAAAATGAAAAATCAGCAAGACACAAGCACCCCAAAGTTGAGGGCTGCTCTGTTGACAAGGACCTCCACTTCATTCCACCTTAAATATCCCAGGAAAGAGAAAAATGGATAAAGAAGTTGTGGTCCTTATGTACAATGGAATATCACTCAGCCATGAAATCAATGTCATAAGGTTAGTAGCAGCATGATGAGTGGATTTAGGTACGACGATTCTAAGTGAAATAAGTCACACAGAAAAGGACACTTCTCATAAGGTATCACTGATAGAGGGAATGTAAAAACCGTTACACTTGAACTGAATTACAAAACAGAACAGAGTCACACATGCAGAAAACAGACTATGGCTGCTTAACGGGAAAGGTGAGGTGGGGTGATACATAAAACAAGGGTATCAAATTAGCTCAGATACCGTTCCATAAACCCAATATGTAGTAGACAAGACCAACTCCTTGCTCAGAGAACTGTACTCAACACGCCCTATTCACCGCACAAGAATATATCTGACTAGTAATAATCTTAAAACCTATGTATTGATATCTCTCTGTTAGTGTGTCAAGTGGGTGTAAAGCGGCATAAACACAGCCGTGAAAAGCAGCTAAACCCCATTATGAAAATAAATTACTTTGAAAAACCCATGAAACAACGACAGTGAAAGAGATAGAAATTCTTACACAATGAGTTCAGGGGCTGTGATGCAACCTGGATTGACCATATCTAGACCCACAGCTGGATGAGACATAAGGGTGGACACTCTTGGGGCTGAGAGGTTTGGTGAGGTTGGGTGAGCAAACGCAGACCCTTTAAAGTAATACTGCGTGGTACCCATCGCATGGGTCCCAAATCTCCAGGTTCAAGGGCATCTTCCTACATCGAAAACATGCATGAGAAACCCAGAAGATGGTACACCGTGTGATGGGGAAAGGTTTCTAAAACGCACCTCATTTCTCATCTCCTTGTGCCCGGGTTCGCCATTCCAGCTGCTTTACTAGCAATCTCCCTACTTGGAGCATCAGCACCTTTAACCTCCTGTTCCGTACAGGTTGCAATTTGTCCTGAGGATGAACGGGAAGACGGGGAACCAACGAGAGACTAGCTCTTGGTGTTGGGACAGGCACAGGTCACTCTATTTTCCCATCAGGAAGAAGAATTAACCACAGGCTCAGCCTGCCCCCCGGAACCAGAACAGGGCCTGAAGCCATCGGGCGCTTTTGCGGCCAGCTCCCAAAAAAGCGAGTTGTAAAATGGAGGTTCAGGGCACTGCAATTCACAAACCTGCAGAGTTATAAATGATAACTCTCGTCCACAAATATATTGAGGGAAGGCAAAGAAGAGGATTTGAAATCAAGGCAGAATTGCACGAAACAGATTTCAGGAGGTAGATACGAATCGCCTTTAAAGCACATGAAAAGCGGCAAAACGTTGACAATGATGCCCTTGGCCAAAAAGGGCGTATGCGTTTTTTCCTGAATATATTCAGGAAAAAACGCATACGCCCTTTTTGGTCAACCAAGCAACCTGGAAAGGCAAATCAGCGCTACAGAGAAGTCTCGCTTCCCATCGGTCAAAAGGGCCATGCTGAAAAAAGTGTCAAAACCAGAAATGCAGGACAGGCCATGGAGAAATGGGAGCCTTGCTACACGGATGGGCGGGATGTAAATTGCCAACAGCCACTCTGGAGAAGTGTACGGTGTGTCCTGAAACATCTGAAAAACACAGCTTAGAGAGCATAGGGCACTTCCACTCATGGGGGTATAAATTGGGAAAATTAAAAATCAGCAAGACACAAGCACCCCAAAGTTGAGGGCTGCTCTGTTGACAAGGACCTCCACTTCATTCCACCTTAAATATCCCAGGAAAGAGAAAAATGGATAAAGAAGTTGTGGTCCTTATGTACAATGGAATATCACTCAGCCATGAAATCAATGTCATAAGGTTAGTAGCAGCATGATGAGTGGATTTAGGTACGACGATTCTAAGTGAAATAAGTCACACAGAAAAGGACACTTCTCATAAGGTATCACTGATAGAGGGAATGTAAAAACCGTTACACTTGAACTGAATTACAAAACAGAACAGAGTCACACATGCAGAAAACAGACTATGGCTGCTTAACGGGAAAGGTGAGGTGGGGTGATACATAAAACAAGGGTATCAAATTAGCTCAGATACCATTCCATAAACCCAATATGTAGTAGACAAGACCAACTCCTTGCTCAGAGAACTGTACTCAACACGCCCTATTCACCGCACAAGAATATATCTGACTAGTAATAATCTTAAAACCTATGTATTGATATCTCTCTGTTAGTGTGTCAAGTGGGTGTAAAGCGGCATAAACACAGCCGTGAAAAGCAGCTAAACCCCATTATGAAAATAAAGTACTTTGAAAAACCCATGAAACAACGACAGTGAAAGAGATAGAAATTCTTACACAATGAGTTCAGGGGCTGTGATGCAACCTGGATTGACCATATCTAGACCCACAGCTGGATGAGACATAAGGGTGGACACTCTTGGGGCTGAGAGGTTTGGTGAGGTTGGGTGAGCAAACGCAGACCCTTTAAAGTAATACTGCGTGGTACCCATCGCATGGGTCCCAAATCTCCAGGTTCAAGGGCATCTTCCTACATCGAAAACATGCATGAGAAACCCAGAAGATGGTACACTGTGTGATGGGGAAAGGTTTCTAAAACGCACCTCATTTCTCATCTCCTTGTGCCCGGGTTCGCCATTCCAGCCGCTTTACTAGCAATCTCCCTACTTCGAGCATCAGCACCTTTAACCTCCTGTTCCGTACAGGTTGCAATTTGTCCTGAGGATGAACGGGCAGACGGGGAACCAACGAGAGACTAGCTCTTGGTGTTGGGACAGGCACAGGTCACTCTATTTTCCCATCAGGAAGAAGAATTAACCACAGGCTCTGCCTGCCCCCCGGAACCAGAACAGGGCCTGAAGCCATCCTGCGCTTTTGCGGCCAGCTCCCAAAAAAGCGAGTTGTAAAATGGAGCTTCAGGGCACTGCAATTCACAAACCTGCAGAGTTATAAATGATAACTCTCGTCCACAAATATATTGAGGGAAGGCAAAGAAGAGGATTTGAAATCAAGGCAGAATTGCACGAAACAGATTTCAGGAGGTAGATACGAATCGCCTTTAAAGCACATGAAAAGCGGCAAAACGTTGACAATGATGCCCTTGGCCAAAAAGGGCGTATGCGTTTTTTCCTGAATATATTCAGGAAAAAACGCATACGCCCTTTTTGGCCAACCAAGCAACCTGGAAAGGCAAATCAGCGCTACAGAGAAGTCTCGCTTCCCATCGGTCAAAAGGGCCATGCTGAAAAAAGTGTCAAAACCAGAAATGCAGGACAGGCCATGGAGAAATGGGAGCCTTGCTACACTGATGGGCGGGATGTAAATTGCCAACAGCCACTCTGGAGAAGTGTACGGTGTGTCCTGAAACATCTGAAAAACACAGCTTAGAGAGCATAGGGCACTTCCACTCATGGGGGTATAAATTGGGAAAATGAAAAATCAGCAAGACACAAGCACCCCAAAGTTGAGGGCTGCTCTGTTGACAAGGACCTCCACTTCATTCCACCTTAAATATCCCAGGAAAGAGAAAAATGGATAAAGAAGTTGTGGTCCTTATGTACAATGGAATATCACTCAGCCATGAAATCAATGTCATAAGGTTAGTAGCAGCATGATGAGTGGATTTAGGTACGACGATTCTAAGTGAAATAAGTCACACAGAAAAGGACACTTCTCATAAGGTATCACTGATAGAGGGAATGTAAAAACCGTTACACTTGAACTGAATTACAAAACAGAACAGAGTCACACATGCAGAAAACAGACTATGGCTGCTTAACGGGAAAGGTGAGGTGGGGTGATACATAAAACAAGGGTATCAAATTAGCTCAGATACCGTTCCATAAACCCAATATGTAGTAGACAAGACCAACTCCTTGCTCAGAGAACTGTACTCAACACGCCCTATTCACCGCACAAGAATATATCTGACTAGTAATAATCTTAAAACCTATGTATTGATATCTCTCTGTTAGTGTGTCAAGTGGGTGTAAAGCGGCATAAACACAGCCGTGAAAAGCAGCTAAACCCCATTATGAAAATAAATTACTTTGAAAAACCCATGAAACAACGACAGTGAAAGAGATAGAAATTCTTACACAATGAGTTCAGGGGCTGTGATGCAACCTGGATTGACCATATCTAGACCCACAGCTGGATGAGACATAAGGGTGGACACTCTTGGGGCTGAGAGGTTTGGTGAGGTTGGGTGAGCAAACGCAGACCCTTTAAAGTAATACTGCGTGGTACCCATCGCATGGGTCCCAAATCTCCAGGTTCAAGGGCATCTTCCTACATCGAAAACATGCATGAGAAACCCAGAAGATGGTACACCGTGTGATGGGGAAAGGTTTCTAAAACGCACCTCATTTCTCATCTCCTTGTGCCCGGGTTCGCCATTCCAGCTGCTTTACTAGCAATCTCCCTACTTGGAGCATCAGCACCTTTAACCTCCTGTTCCGTACAGGTTGCAATTTGTCCTGAGGATGAACGGGAAGACGGGGAACCAACGAGAGACTAGCTCTTGGTGTTGGGACAGGCACAGGTCACTCTATTTTCCCATCAGGAAGAAGAATTAACCACAGGCTCAGCCTGCCCCCCGGAACCAGAACAGGGCCTGAAGCCATCGGGCGCTTTTGCGGCCAGCTCCCAAAAAAGCGAGTTGTAAAATGGAGGTTCAGGGCACTGCAATTCACAAACCTGCAGAGTTATAAATGATAACTCTCGTCCACAAATATATTGAGGGAAGGCAAAGAAGAGGATTTGAAATCAAGGCAGAATTGCACGAAACAGATTTCAGGAGGTAGATACGAATCGCCTTTAAAGCACATGAAAAGCGGCAAAACGTTGACAATGATGCCCTTGGCCAAAAAGGGCGTATGCGTTTTTTCCTGAATATATTCAGGAAAAAACGCATACGCCCTTTTTGGCCAACCAAGCAACCTGGAAAGGCAAATCAGCGCTACAGAGAAGTCTCGCTTCCCATCGGTCAAAAGGGCCATGCTGATAAAAGTCTCAAAACCAGAAATGCAGGACAGGCCATGGAGAAATGGGAGCCTTGCTACACTGATGGGCGGGATGTAAATTGCCAACAGCCACTCTGGAGAAGTGTACGGTGTGTCCTGAAACATCTGAAAAACACAGCTTAGAGAGCATAGGGCACTTCCACTCATGGGGGTATAAATTGGGAAAATGAAAAATCAGCAAGACACAAGCACCCCAAAGTTGAGGGCTGCTCTGTTGACAAGGACCTCCACTTCATTCCACCTTAAATATCCCAGGAAAGAGAAAAATGGATAAAGAAGTTGTGGTCCTTATGTACAATGGAATATCACTCAGCCATGAAATCAATGTCATAAGGTTAGTAGCAGCATGATGAGTGGATTTAGGTACGACGATTCTAAGTGAAATAAGTCACACAGAAAAGGACACTTCTCATAAGGTATCACTGATAGAGGGAATGTAAAAACCGTTACACTTGAACTGAATTACAAAACAGAACAGAGTCACACATGCAGAAAACAGACTATGGCTGCTTAACGGGAAAGGTGAGGTGGGGTGATACATAAAACAAGGGTATCAAATTAGCTCAGATACCGTTCCATAAACCCAATATGTAGTAGACAAGACCAACTCCTTGCTCAGAGAACTGTACTCAACACGCCCTATTCACCGCACAAGAATATATCTGACTAGTAATAATCTTAAAACCTATGTATTGATATCTCTCTGTTAGTGTGTCAAGTGGGTGTAAAGCGGCATAAACACAGCCGTGAAAAGCAGCTAAACCCCATTATGAAAATAAATTACTTTGAAAAACCCATGAAACAACGACAGTGAAAGAGATAGAAATTCTTACACAATGAGTTCAGGGGCTGTGATGCAACCTGGATTGACCATATCTAGACCCACAGCTGGATGAGACATAAGGGTGGACACTCTTGGGGCTGAGAGGTTTGGTGAGGTTGGGTGAGCAAACGCAGACCCTTTAAAGTAATACTGCGTGGTACCCATCGCATGGGTCCCAAATCTCCAGGTTCAAGGGCATCTTCCTACATCGAAAACATGCATGAGAAACCCAGAAGATGGTACACCGTGTGATGGGGAAAGGTTTCTAAAACGCACCTCATTTCTCATCTCCTTGTGCCCGGGTTCGCCATTCCAGCTGCTTTACTAGCAATCTCCCTACTTGGAGCATCAGCACCTTTAACCTCCTGTTCCGTACAGGTTGCAATTTGTCCTGAGGATGAACGGGAAGACGGGGAACCAACGAGAGACTAGCTCTTGGTGTTGGGACAGGCACAGGTCACTCTATTTTCCCATCAGGAAGAAGAATTAACCACAGGCTCAGCCTGCCCCCCGGAACCAGAACAGGGCCTGAAGCCATCGGGCGCTTTTGCGGCCAGCTCCCAAAAAAGCGAGTTGTAAAATGGAGGTTCAGGGCACTGCAATTCACAAACCTGCAGAGTTATAAATGATAACTCTCGTCCACAAATATATTGAGGGAAGGCAAAGAAGAGGATTTGAAATCAAGGCAGAATTGCACGAAACAGATTTCAGGAGGTAGATACGAATCGCCTTTAAAGCACATGAAAAGCGGCAAAACGTTGACAATGATGCCCTTGGCCAAAAAGGGCGTATGCGTTTTTTCCTGAATATATTCAGGAAAAAACGCATACGCCCTTTTTGGTCAACCAAGCAACCTGGAAAGGCAAATCAGCGCTACAGAGAAGTCTCGCTTCCCATCGGTCAAAAGGGCCATGCTGAAAAAAGTGTCAAAACCAGAAATGCAGGACAGGCCATGGAGAAATGGGAGCCTTGCTACACGGATGGGCGGGATGTAAATTGCCAACAGCCACTCTGGAGAAGTGTACGGTGTGTCCTGAAACATCTGAAAAACACAGCTTAGAGAGCATAGGGCACTTCCACTCATGGGGGTATAAATTGGGAAAATTAAAAATCAGCAAGACACAAGCACCCCAAAGTTGAGGGCTGCTCTGTTGACAAGGACCTCCACTTCATTCCACCTTAAATATCCCAGGAAAGAGAAAAATGGATAAAGAAGTTGTGGTCCTTATGTACAATGGAATATCACTCAGCCATGAAATCAATGTCATAAGGTTAGTAGCAGCATGATGAGTGGATTTAGGTACGACGATTCTAAGTGAAATAAGTCACACAGAAAAGGACACTTCTCATAAGGTATCACTGATAGAGGGAATGTAAAAACCGTTACACTTGAACTGAATTACAAAACAGAACAGAGTCACACATGCAGAAAACAGACTATGGCTGCTTAACGGGAAAGGTGAGGTGGGGTGATACATAAAACAAGGGTATCAAATTAGCTCAGATACCGTTCCATAAACCCAATATGTAGTAGACAAGACCAACTCCTTGCTCAGAGAACTGTACTCAACACGCCCTATTCACCGCACAAGAATATATCTGACTAGTAATAATCTTAAAACCTATGTATTGATATCTCTCTGTTAGTGTGTCAAGTGGGTGTAAAGCGGCATAAACACAGCCGTGAAAAGCAGCTAAACCCCATTATGAAAATAAAGTACTTTGAAAAACCCATGAAACAACGACAGTGAAAGAGATAGAAATTCTTACACAATGAGTTCAGGGGCTGTGATGCAACCTGGATTGACCATATCTAGACCCACAGCTGGATGAGACATAAGGGTGGACACTCTTGGGGCTGAGAGGTTTGGTGAGGTTGGGTGAGCAAACGCAGACCCTTTAAAGTAATACTGCGTGGTACCCATCGCATGGGTCCCAAATCTCCAGGTTCAAGGGCATCTTCCTACATCGAAAACATGCATGAGAAACCCAGAAGATGGTACACTGTGTGATGGGGAAAGGTTTCTAAAACGCACCTCATTTCTCATCTCCTTGTGCCCGGGTTCGCCATTCCAGCCGCTTTACTAGCAATCTCCCTACTTCGAGCATCAGCACCTTTAACCTCCTGTTCCGTACAGGTTGCAATTTGTCCTGAGGATGAACGGGCAGACGGGGAACCAACGAGAGACTAGCTCTTGGTGTTGGGACAGGCACAGGTCACTCTATTTTCCCATCAGGAAGAAGAATTAACCACAGGCTCTGCCTGCCCCCCGGAACCAGAACAGGGCCTGAAGCCATCCTGCGCTTTTGCGGCCAGCTCCCAAAAAAGCGAGTTGTAAAATGGAGCTTCAGGGCACTGCAATTCACAAACCTGCAGAGTTATAAATGATAACTCTCGTCCACAAATATATTGAGGGAAGGCAAAGAAGAGGATTTGAAATCAAGGCAGAATTGCACGAAACAGATTTCAGGAGGTAGATACGAATCGCCTTTAAAGCACATGAAAAGCGGCAAAACGTTGACAATGATGCCCTTGGCCAAAAAGGGCGTATGCGTTTTTTCCTGAATATATTCAGGAAAAAACGCATACGCCCTTTTTGGCCAACCAAGCAACCTGGAAAGGCAAATCAGCGCTACAGAGAAGTCTCGCTTCCCATCGGTCAAAAGGGCCATGCTGAAAAAAGTGTCAAAACCAGAAATGCAGGACAGGCCATGGAGAAATGGGAGCCTTGCTACACTGATGGGCGGGATGTAAATTGCCAACAGCCACTCTGGAGAAGTGTACGGTGTGTCCTGAAACATCTGAAAAACACAGCTTAGAGAGCATAGGGCACTTCCACTCATGGGGGTATAAATTGGGAAAATGAAAAATCAGCAAGACACAAGCACCCCAAAGTTGAGGGCTGCTCTGTTGACAAGGACCTCCACTTCATTCCACCTTAAATATCCCAGGAAAGAGAAAAATGGATAAAGAAGTTGTGGTCCTTATGTACAATGGAATATCACTCAGCCATGAAATCAATGTCATAAGGTTAGTAGCAGCATGATGAGTGGATTTAGGTACGACGATTCTAAGTGAAATAAGTCACACAGAAAAGGACACTTCTCATAAGGTATCACTGATAGAGGGAATGTAAAAACCGTTACACTTGAACTGAATTACAAAACAGAACAGAGTCACACATGCAGAAAACAGACTATGGCTGCTTAACGGGAAAGGTGAGGTGGGGTGATACATAAAACAAGGGTATCAAATTAGCTCAGATACCGTTCCATAAACCCAATATGTAGTAGACAAGACCAACTCCTTGCTCAGAGAACTGGACTCAACACGCCCTATTCACCGCACAAGAATATATCTGACTAGTAATAATCTTAAAACCTATGTATTGATATCTCTCTGTTAGTGTGTCAAGTGGGTGTAAAGCGGCATAAACACAGCCGTGAAAAGCAGCTAAACCCCATTATGAAAATAAATTACTTTGAAAAACCCATGAAACAACGACAGTGAAAGAGATAGAAATTCTTACACAATGAGTTCAGGGGCTGTGATGCAACCTGGATTGACCATATCTAGACCCACAGCTGGATGAGACATAAGGGTGGACACTCTTGGGGCTGAGAGGTTTGGTGAGGTTGGGTGAGCAAACGCAGACCCTTTAAAGTAATACTGCGTGGTACCCATCGCATGGGTCCCAAATCTCCAGGTTCAAGGGCATCTTCCTACATCGAAAACATGCATGAGAAACCCAGAAGATGGTACACTGTGTGATGGGGAAAGGTTTCTAAAACGCACCTCATTTCTCATCTCCTTGTGCCCGGGTTCGCCATTCCAGCCACTTTACTAGCAATCTCCCTACTTGGAGCATCAGCACCTTTAACCTCCTGTTCTGTACAGGTTGCAATTTGTCCTGAGGATGAACGGGAAGACGGGGAACCAACGAGAGACTAGCTCTTGGTGTTGGGACAGGCACAGGTCACTCTATTTTCCCATCAGGAAGAAGAATTAACCACAGGCTCAGCCTGCCCCCCGGAACCAGAACAGGGCCTGAAGCCATCCTGCGCTTTTGCGGCCAGCTTCCAAAAAAGCGAGTTGTAAAATGGAGGTTCAGGGCACTGCAATTCACAAACCTGCAGAGTTATAAATGATAACTCTCGTCCACAAATATATTGAGGGAAGGCAAAGAAGAGGATTTGAAATCAAGGCAGAATTGCACGAAACAGATTTCAGGAGGTAGATACGAATCGCCTTTAAAGCACATGAAAAGCGGCAAAACGTTGACAATGATGCCCTTGGCCAAAAAGGGCGTATGCGTTTTTTCCTGAATATATTCAGGAAAAAACGCATACGCCCTTTTTGGCCAACCAAGCAACCTGGAAAGGCAAATCAGCGCTACAGAGAAGTCTCGCTTCCCATCGGTCAAAAGGGCCATGCTGATAAAAGTCTCAAAACCAGAAATGCAGGACAGGCCATGGAGAAATGGGAGCCTTGCTACACTGATGGGCGGGATGTAAATTGCCAACAGCCACTCTGGAGAAGTGTACGGTGTGTCCTGAAACATCTGAAAAACACAGCTTAGAGAGCATAGGGCACTTCCACTCATGGGGGTATAAATTGGGAAAATGAAAAATCAGCAAGACACAAGCACCCCAAAGTTGAGGGCTGCTCTGTTGACAAGGACCTCCACTTCATTCCACCTTAAATATCCCAGGAAAGATAAAAATGGATAAAGAAGTTGTGGTCCTTATGTACAATGGAATATCACTCAGCCATGAAATCAATGTCATAAGGTTAGTAGCAGCATGATGAGTGGATTTAGGTACGACGATTCTAAGTGAAATAAGTCACACAGAAAAGGACACTTCTCATAAGGTATCACTGATAGAGGGAATGTAAAAACCGTTACACTTGAACTGAATTACAAAACAGAACAGAGTCACACATGCAGAAAACAGACTATGGCTGCTTAACGGGAAAGGTGAGGTGGGGTGATACATAAAACAAGGGTATCAAATTAGCTCAGATACCGTTCCATAAACCCAATATGTAGTAGACAAGACCAACTCCTTGCTCAGAGAACTGTACTCAACACGCCCTATTCACCGCACAAGAATATATCTGACTAGTAATAATCTTAAAACCTATGTATTGATATCTCTCTGTTAGTGTGTCAAGTGGGTGTAAAGCGGCATAAACACAGCCGTGAAAAGCAGCTAAACCCCATTATGAAAATAAATTACTTTGAAAAACCCATGAAACAACGACAGTGAAAGAGATAGAAATTCTTACACAATGAGTTCAGGGGCTGTGATGCAACCTGGATTGACCATATCTAGACCCACAGCTGGATGAGACATAAGGGTGGACACTCTTGGGGCTGAGAGGTTTGGTGAGGTTGGGTGAGCAAACGCAGACCCTTTAAAGTAATACTGCGTGGTACCCATCGCATGGGTCCCAAATCTCCAGGTTCAAGGGCATCTTCCTACATCGAAAACATGCATGAGAAACCCAGAAGATGGTACACCGTGTGATGGGGAAAGGTTTCTAAAACGCACCTCATTTCTCATCTCCTTGTGCCCGGGTTCGCCATTCCAGCCGCTTTACTAGCAATCTCCCTACTTCGAGCATCAGCACCTTTAACCTCCTGTTCCGTACAGGTTGCAATTTGTCCTGAGGATGAATGGGCAGACGGGGAAACAACGAGAGACTAGCTCTTGGTGTTGGGACAGGCACAGGTCACTCTATTTTCCCATCAGGAAGAAGAATTAACCACAGGCTCAGCCTGCCCCCCGGAACCAGAACAGGGCCTGAAGCCATCCTGCGCTTTTGCGGCCAGCTCCCAAAAAAGCGAGTTGTAAAATGGAGGTTCAGGGCACTGCAATTCACAAACCTGCAGAGTTATAAATGATAACTCTCGTCCACAAATATATTGAGGGAAGGCAAAGAAGAGGATTTGAAATCAAGGCAGAATTGCACGAAACAGATTTCAGGAGGTAGATACGAATCGCCTTTAAAGCACATGAAAAGCGGCAAAACGTTGACAATGATGCCCTTGGCCAAAAAGGGCGTATGCGTTTTTTCCTGAATATATTCAGGAAAAAACGCATACGCCCTTTTTGGCCAACCAAGCAACCTGGAAAGGCAAATCAGCACTACAGAGAAGTCTCGCTTCCCATCGGTCAAAAGGGCCATGCTGAAAAAAGTCTCAAAACCAGAAATGCAGGACAGGCCATGGAGAAATGGGAGCCTTGCTACACTGATGGGCGGGATGTAAATTGCCAACAGCCACTCTGGAGAAGTGTACGGTGTGTCCTGAAACATCTGAAAAACACAGCTTAGAGAGCATAGGGCACTTCCACTCATGGGGGTATAAATTGGGAAAATGAAAAATCAGCAAGACACAAGCACCCCAAAGTTGAGGGCTGCTCTGTTGACAAGGACCTCCACTTCATTCCACCTTAAATATCCCAGGAAAGAGAAAAATGGATAAAGAAGTTGTGGTCCTTATGTACAATGGAATATCACTCAGCCATGAAATCAATGTCATAAGGTTAGTAGCAGCATGATGAGTGGATTTAGGTACGACGATTCTAAGTGAAATAAGTCACACAGAAAAGGACACTTCTCATAAGGTATCACTGATAGAGGGAATGTAAAAACCGTTACACTTGAACTGAATTACAAAACAGAACAGAGTCACACATGCAGAAAACAGACTATGGCTGCTTAACGGGAAAGGTGAGGTGGGGTGATACATAAAACAAGGGTATCAAATTAGCTCAGATACCGTTCCATAAACCCAATATGTAGTAGACAAGACCAACTCCTTGCTCAGAGAACTGGACTCAACACGCCCTATTCACCGCACAAGAATATATCTGACTAGTAATAATCTTAAAACCTATGTATTGATATCTCTCTGTTAGTGTGTCAAGTGGGTGTAAAGCGGCATAAACACAGCCGTGAAAAGCAGCTAAACCCCATTATGAAAATAAATTACTTTGAAAAACCCATGAAACAACGACAGTGAAAGAGATAGAAATTCTTACACAATGAGTTCAGGGGCTGTGATGCAACCTGGATTGACCATATCTAGACCCACAGCTGGATGAGACATAAGGGTGGACACTCTTGGGGCTGAGAGGTTTGGTGAGGTTGGGTGAGCAAACGCAGACCCTTTAAAGTAATACTGCGTGGTACCCATCGCATGGGTCCCAAATCTCCAGGTTCAAGGGCATCTTCCTACATCGAAAACATGCATGAGAAACCCAGAAGATGGTACACTGTGTGATGGGGAAAGGTTTCTAAAACGCACCTCATTTCTCATCTCCTTGTGCCCGGGTTCGCCATTCCAGCCACTTTACTAGCAATCTCCCTACTTGGAGCATCAGCACCTTTAACCTCCTGTTCTGTACAGGTTGCAATTTGTCCTGAGGATGAACGGGAAGACGGGGAACCAACGAGAGACTAGCTCTTGGTGTTGGGACAGGCACAGGTCACTCTATTTTCCCATCAGGAAGAAGAATTAACCACAGGCTCAGCCTGCCCCCCGGAACCAGAACAGGGCCTGAAGCCATCCTGCGCTTTTGCGGCCAGCTTCCAAAAAAGCGAGTTGTAAAATGGAGGTTCAGGGCACTGCAATTCACAAACCTGCAGAGTTATAAATGATAACTCTCGTCCACAAATATATTGAGAGAAGGCAAAGAAGAGGATTTGAAATCAAGGCAGAATTGCACGAAACAGATTTCAGGAGGTAGATACGAATCACCTTTAAAGCACATGAAAAGCGGCAAAACGTTGACAATGATGCCCTTGGCCAAAAAGGGCGTATGCGTTTTTTCCTGAATATATTCAGGAAAAAACGCATACGCCCTTTTTGGCCAACCAAGCAACCTGGAAAGGCAAATCAGCGCTACAGAGAAGTCTCGCTTCCCATCGGTCAAAAGGGCCATGCTGAAAAAAGTCTCAAAACCAGAAATGCAGGACAGGCCATGGAGAAATGGGAGCCTTGCTACACTGATGGGCGGGATGTAAATTGCCAACAGCCACTCTGGAGAAGTGTACGGTGTGTCCTGAAACATCTGAAAAACACAGCTTAGAGAGCATAGGGCACTTCCACTCATGGGGGTATAAATTGGGAAAATTAAAAATCAGCAAGACACAAGCACCCCAAAGTTGAGGGCTGCTCTGTTGACAAGGACCTCCACTTCATTCCACCTTAAATATCCCAGGAAAGAGAAAAATGGATAAAGAAGTTGTGGTCCTTATGTACAATGGAATATCACTCAGCCATGAAATCAATGTCATAAGGTTAGTAGCAGCATGATGAGTGGATTTAGGTACGACGATTCTAAGTGAAATAAGTCACACAGAAAAGGACACTTCTCATAAGGTATCACTGATAGAGGGAATGTAAAAACCGTTACACTTGAACTGAATTACAAAACAGAACAGAGTCACACATGCAGAAAACAGACTATGGCTGCTTAACGGGAAAGGTGAGGTGGGGTGATACATAAAACAAGGGTATCAAATTAGCTCAGATACCGTTCCATAAACCCAATATGTAGTAGACAAGACCAACTCCTTGCTCAGAGAACTGTACTCAACACGCCCTATTCACCGCACAAGAATATATCTGACTAGTAATAATCTTAAAACCTATGTATTGATATCTCTCTGTTAGTGTGTCAAGTGGGTGTAAAGCGGCATAAACACAGCCGTGAAAAGCAGCTAAACCCCATTATGAAAATAAATTACTTTGAAAAACCCATGAAACAACGACAGTGAAAGAGATAGAAATTCTTACACAATGAGTTCAGGGGCTGTGATGCAACCTGGATTGACCATATCTAGACCCACAGCTGGATGAGACATAAGGGTGGACACTCTTGGGGCTGAGAGGTTTGGTGAGGTTGGGTGAGCAAACGCAGACCCTTTAAAGTAATACTGCGTGGTACCCATCGCATGGGTCCCAAATCTCCAGGTTCAAGGGCATCTTCCTACATCGAAAACATGCATGAGAAACCCAGAAGATGGTACACCGTGTGATGGGGAAAGGTTTCTAAAACGCACCTCATTTCTCATCTCCTTGTGCCCGGGTTCGCCATTCCAGCCGCTTTACTAGCAATCTCCCTACTTCAAGCATCAGCACCTTTAACCTCCTGTTCCGTACAGGTTGCAATTTGTCCTGAGGATGAACGGGCAGACGGGGAACCAACGAGAGACTAGCTCTTGGTGTTGGGACAGGCACAGGTCACTCTATTTTCCCATCAGGAAGAAGAATTAACCACAGGCTCAGCCTGCCCCCCGGAACCAGAACAGGGCCTGAAGCCATCCTGCGCTTTTGCGGCCAGCTCCCAAAAAAGCGAGTTGTAAAATGGAGGTTCAGGGCACTGCAATTCACAAACCTGCAGAGTTATAAATGATAACTCTCGTCCACAAATATATTGAGGGAAGGCAAAGAAGAGGATTTGAAATCAAGGCAGAATTGCACGAAACAGATTTCAGGAGGTAGATACGAATCGCCTTTAAAGCACATGAAAAGCGGCAAAACGTTGACAATGATGCCCTTGGCCAAAAAGGGCGTATGCGTTTTTTCCTGAATATATTCAGGAAAAAACGCATACGCCCTTTTTGGCCAACCAAGCAACCTGGAAAGGCAAATCAGCGCTACAGAGAAGTCTCGCTTCCCATCGGTCAAAAGGGCCATGCTGATAAAAGTCTCAAAACCAGAAATGCAGGACAGGCCATGGAGAAATGGGAGCCTTGCTACACTGATGGGCGGGATGTAAATTGCCAACAGCCACTCTGGAGAAGTGTACGGTGTGTCCTGAAACATCTGAAAAACACAGCTTAGAGAGCATAGGGCACTTCCACTCATGGGGGTATAAATTGGGAAAATGAAAAATCAGCAAGACACAAGCACCCCAAAGTTGAGGGCTGCTCTGTTGACAAGGACCTCCACTTCATTCCACCTTAAATATCCCAGGAAAGAGAAAAATGGATAAAGAAGTTGTGGTCCTTATGTACAATGGAATATCACTCAGCCATGAAATCAATGTCATAAGGTTAGTAGCAGCATGATGAGTGGATTTAGGTACGACGATTCTAAGTGAAATAAGTCACACAGAAAAGGACACTTCTCATAAGGTATCACTGATAGAGGGAATGTAAAAACCGTTACACTTGAACTGAATTACAAAACAGAACAGAGTCACACATGCAGAAAACACACTATGGCTGCTTAACGGGAAAGCTGAGGTGGGGTGATACATAAAACAAGGGTATCAAATTAGCTCAGATACCGTTCCATAAACCCAATATGTAGTAGACAAGACCAACTCCTTGCTCAGAGAACTGGACTCAACACGCCCTATTCACCGCACAAGAATATATCTGACTAGTAATAATCTTAAAACCTATGTATTGATATCTCTCTGTTAGTGTGTCAAGTGGGTGTAAAGCGGCATAAACACAGCCGTGAAAAGCAGCTAAACCCCATTATGAAAATAAATTACTTTGAAAAACCCATGAAACAACGACAGTGAAAGAGATAGAAATTCTTACACAATGAGTTCAGGGGCTGTGATGCAACCTGGATTGACCATATCTAGACCCACAGCTGGATGAGACATAAGGGTGGACACTCTTGGGGCTGAGAGGTTTGGTGAGGTTGGGTGAGCAAACGCAGACCCTTTAAAGTAATACTGCGTGGTACCCATCGCATGGGTCCCAAATCTCCAGGTTCAAGGGCATCTTCCTACATCGAAAACATGCATGAGAAACCCAGAAGATGGTACACTGTGTGATGGGGAAAGTTTTCTAAAACGCACCTCATTTCTCATCTCCTTGTGCCCGGGTTCGCCATTCCAGCCACTTTACTAGCAATCTCCCTACTTGGAGCATCAGCACCTTTAACCTCCTGTTCTGTACAGGTTGCAATTTGTCCTGAGGATGAACGGGAAGACGGGGAACCAACGAGAGACTAGCTCTTGGTGTTGGGACAGGCACAGGTCACTCTATTTTCCCATCCGGAAGAAGAATTAACCACAGGCTCAGCCTGCCCCCCGGAACCAGAACAGGGCCTGAAGCCATCCTGCGCTTTTGCGGCCAGCTCCCAAAAAAGCGAGTTGTAAAATGGAGGTTCAGGGCACTGCAATTCACAAACCTGCAGAGTTATAAATGATAACTCTCGTCCACAAATATATTGAGGGAAGGCAAAGAAGAGGATTTGAAATCAAGGCAGAATTGCACGAAACAGATTTCAGGAGGTAGATACGAATCGCCTTTAAAGCACATGAAAAGCGGCAAAACGTTGACAATGATGCCCTTGGCCAAAAAGGGCGTATGCGTTTTTTCCTGAATATATTCAGGAAAAAACGCATACGCCCTTTTTGGCCAACCAAGCAACCTGGAAAGGCAAATCAGCGCTACAGAGAAGTCTCGCTTCCCATCGGTCAAAAGGGCCATGCTGAAAAAAGTCTCAAAACCAGAAATGCAGGACAGGCCATGGAGAAATGGGAGCCTTGCTACACTGATGGGCGGGATGTAAATTGCCAACAGCCACTCTGGAGAAGTGTACGGTGTGTCCTGAAACATCTGAAAAACACAGCTTAGAGAGCATAGGGCACTTCCACTCATGGGGGTATAAATTGGGAAAATGAAAAATCAGCAAGACACAAGCACCCCAAAGTTGAGGGCTGCTCTGTTGACAAGGACCTCCACTTCATTCCACCTTAAATATCCCAGGAAAGAGAAAAATGGATAAAGAAGTTGTGGTCCTTATGTACAATGGAATATCACTCAGCCATGAAATCAATGTCATAAGGTTAGTAGCAGCATGATGAGTGGATTTAGGTACGACGATTCTAAGTGAAATAAGTCACACAGAAAAGGACACTTCTCATAAGGTATCACTGATAGAGGGAATGTAAAAACCGTTACACTTGAACTGAATTACAAAACAGAACAGAGTCACACATGCAGAAAACAGACTATGGCTGCTTAACGGGAAAGGTGAGGTGGGGTGATACATAAAACAAGGGTATCAAATTAGCTCAGATACCGTTCCATAAACCCAATATGTAGTAGACAAGACCAACTCCTTGCTCAGAGAACTGTACTCAACACGCCCTATTCACCGCACAAGAATATATCTGACTAGTAATAATCTTAAAACCTATGTATTGATATCTCTCTGTTAGTGTGTCAAGTGGGTGTAAAGCGGCATAAACACAGCCGTGAAAAGCAGCTAAACCCCATTATGAAAATAAATTACTTTGAAAAACCCATGAAACAACGACAGTGAAAGAGATAGAAATTCTTACACAATGAGTTCAGGGGCTGTGATGCAACCTGGATTGACCATATCTAGACCCACAGCTGGATGAGACATAAGGGTGGACACTCTTGGGGCTGAGAGGTTTGGTGAGGTTGGGTGAGCAAACGCAGACCCTTTAAAGTAATACTGCGTGGTACCCATCGCATGGGTCCCAAATCTCCAGGTTCAAGGGCATCTTCCTACATCAAAAACATGCATGAGAAACCCAGAAGATGGTACACCGTGTGATGGGGAAAGGTTTCTAAAACGCACCTCATTTCTCATCTCCTTGTGCCCGGGTTCGCCATTCCAGCCGCTTTACTAGCAATCTCCCTACTTCGAGCATCAGCACCTTTAACCTCCTGTTCCGTACAGGTTGCAATTTGTCCTGAGGATGAACGGGCAGACGGGGAACCAACGAGAGACTAGCTCTTGGTGTTGGGACAGGCACAGGTCACTCTATTTTCCCATCAGGAAGAAGAATTAACCACAGGCTCAGCCTGCCCCCCGGAACCAGAACAGGGCCTGAAGCCATCCTGCGCTTTTGCGGCCAGCTCCCAAAAAAGCGAGTTGTAAAATGGAGGTTCAGGGCACTGCAATTCACAAACCTGCAGAGTTATAAATGATAACTCTCGTCCACAAATATATTGAGGGAAGGCAAAGAAGAGGATTTGAAATCAAGGCAGAATTGCACGAAACAGATTTCAGGAGGTAGATACGAATCGCCTTTAAAGCACATGAAAAGCGGCAAAACGTTGACAATGATGCCCTTGGCCAAAAAGGGCGTATGCGTTTTTTCCTGAATATATTCAGGAAAAAACGCATACGCCCTTTTTGGCCAACCAAGCAACCTGGAAAGGCAAATCAGCGCTACAGAGAAGTCTCGCTTCCCATCGGTCAAAAGGGCCATGCTGAAAAAAGTCTCAAAACCAGAAATGCAGGACAGGCCATGGAGAAATGGGAGCCTTGCTACACTGATGGGCGGGATGTAAATTGCCAACAGCCACTCTGGAGAAGTGTACGGTGTGTCCTGAAACATCTGAAAAACACAGCTTAGAGAGCATAGGGCACTTCCACTCATGGGGGTATAAATTGGGAAAATGAAAAATCAGCAAGACACAAGCACCCCAAAGTTGAGGGCTGCTCTGTTGACAAGGACCTCCACTTCATTCCACCTTAAATATCCCAGGAAAGAGAAAAATGGATAAAGAAGTTGTGGTCCTTATGTACAATGGAATATCACTCAGCCATGAAATCAATGTCATAAGGTTAGTAGCAGCATGATGAGTGGATTTAGGTACGACGATTCTAAGTGAAATAAGTCACACAGAAAAGGACACTTCTCATAAGGTATCACTTATAGAGGGAATGTAAAAACCGTTACACTTGAACTGAATTACAAAACAGAACAGAGTCACACATGCAGAAAACACACTATGGCTGCTTAACGGGAAAGGTGAGGTGGGGTGATACATAAAACAAGGGTATCAAATTAGCTCAGATACCGTTCCATAAACCCAATATGTAGTAGACAAGACCAACTCCTTGCTCAGAGAACTGGACTCAACACGCCCTATTCACCGCACAAGAATATATCTGACTAGTAATAATCTTAAAACCTATGTATTGATATCTCTCTGTTAGTGTGTCAAGTGGGTGTAAAGCGGCATAAACACAGCCGTGAAAAGCAGCTAAACCCCATTATGAAAATAAATTACTTTGAAAAACCCATGAAACAACGACAGTGAAAGAGATAGAAATTCTTACACAATGAGTTCAGGAGCTGTGATGCAACCTGGATTGACCATATCTAGACCCACAGCTGGATGAGACATAAGGGTGGACACTCTTGGGGCTGAGAGGTTTGGTGAGGTTGGGTGAGCAAACGCAGACCCTTTAAAGTAATACTGCGTGGTACCCATCGCATGGGTCCCAAATCTCCAGGTTCAAGGGCATCTTCCTACATCGAAAACATGCATGAGAAACCCAGAAGATGGTACACCGTGTGATGGGGAAAGGTTTCTAAAACGCACCTCATTTCTCATCTCCTTGTGCCCGGGTTCGCCATTCCAAACACTTTACTAGCAATCTCCCTACTTGGAGCATCAGCACCTTTAACCTCCTGTTCCGTACAGGTTGCAATTTGTCCTGAGGATGAACGGGAAGACGTGGAACCAACGAGAGACTAGCTCTTGGTGTTGGGACAGGCACAGGTCACTCTATTTTCCCATCAGGAAGAAGAATTAACCACAGGCTCAGCCTGCCCCCCGGAACCAGAACAGGGCCTGAAGCCATCCTGCGCTTTTGCGGCCAGCTCCCAAAAAAGCGAGTTGTAAAATGGAGCTTCAGGGCACTGCAATTCACAAACCTGCAGAGTTATAAATGATAACTCTCGTCCACAGATATATTGAGGGAAGGCAAAGAAGAGGATTTGAAATCAAGGCAGAATTGCATGAAACAGATTTCAGGAGGTAGATACGAATCGCCTTTAAAGCACATGAAAAGCGGCAAAACGTTGACAATGATGCCCTTGGCCAAAAAGGGCGTATGCGTTTTTTCCTGAATATATTCAGGAAAAAACGCATACGCCCTTTTTGGCCAACCAAGCAACCTGGAAAGGCAAATCAGCGCTACAGAGAAGTCTCGCTTCCCATCGGTCAAAAGGGCCATGCTGAAAATAGTGTCAAAACCAGAAATGCAGGACAGGCCATGGAGAAATGGGAGCCTTGCTACACTGATGGGCGGGATGTAAATTGCCAACAGCCACTCTGGAGAAGTGTATGGTGTGTCCTGAAACATCTGAAAAACACAGCTTAGAGAGCATAGGGCACTTCCACTCATGGGGGTATAAATTGGGAAAATGAAAAATCAGCAAGACACAAGCACCCCAAAGTTGAGGGCTGCTCTGTTGACAAGGACCTCCACTTCATTCCACCTTAAATATCCCAGGAAAGAGAAAAATGGATAAAGAAGTTGTGGTCCTTATGTACAATGGAATATCACTCAGCCATGAAATCAATGTCATAATGTTAGTAGCAGCATGATGAGTGGATTTAGGTACGACGATTCTAAGTGAAATAAGTCACACAGAAAAGGACACTTCTCATAAGGTATCACTTATAGAGGGAATGTAAAAACCGTTACACTTGAACTGAATTACAAAACAGAACAGAGTCACACATGCAGAAAACACACTATGGCTGCTTAACGGGAAAGGTGAGGTGGGGTGATACATAAAACAAGGGTATCAAATTAGCTCAGATACCGTTCCATAAACCCAATATGTAGTAGACAAGACCTACTCCTTGCTCAGAGAACTGGACTCAACACGCCCTATTCACCGCACAAGAATATATCTGACTAGTAATAATCTTAAAACCTATGTATTGATATCTCTCTGTTAGTGTGTCAAGTGGGTGTAAAGCGGCATAAACACAGCCGTGAAAAGCAGCTAAACCCCATTATGAAAATAAATTACTTTGAAAAACCCATGAAACAACGACAGTGAAAGAGATAGAAATTCTTACACAATGAGTTCAGGGGCTGTGATGCAACCTGGATTGACCATATCTAGACCCACAGCTGGATGAGACATAAGGGTGGACACTCTTGGGGCTGAGAGGTTTGGTGAGGTTGGGTGAGCAAACGCAGACCCTTTAAAGTAATACTGCGTGGTACCCATCGCATGGGTCCCAAATCTCCAGGTTCAAGGGCATCTTCCTACATCGAAAACATGCATGAGAAACCCAGAAGATGGTACACCGTGTGATGGGGAAAGGTTTCTAAAACGCACCTCATTTCTCATCTCCTTGTGCCCGGGTTCGCCATTCCAGCTGCTTTACTAGCAATCTCCCTACTTGGAGCATCAGCACCTTTAACCTCCTGTTCCGTACAGGTTGCAATTTGTCCTGAGGATGAACGGGAAGACGGGGAACCAACGAGAGACTAGCTCTTGGTGTTGGGACAGGCACAGGTCACTCTATTTTCCCATCAGGAAGAAGAATTAACCACAGGCTCAGCCTGCCCCCCGGAACCAGAACAGGGCCTGAAACCATCCTGTGCTTTTGCGGCCAGCTCCCAAAAATGCGAGTTGTAAAATGGAGGTTCAGGGCACTGCAATTCACAAACCTGCAGAGTTATAAATGATAACTCTCGTCCACAAATATATTGAGGGAAGGCAAAGAAGAGGATTTGAAATCAAGGCAGAATTGCACGAAACAGATTTCAGGAGGTAGATACGAATCGCCTTTAAAGCACATGAAAAGCGGCAAAACGTTGACAATGATGCCCTTGGCCAAAAAGGGCGTATGCGTTTTTTCCTGAATATATTCAGGAAAAAACGCATACGCCCTTTTTGGTCAACCAAGCAACCTGGAAAGGCAAATCAGTGCTACAGAGAAGTCTCGCTTCCCATCGGTCAAAAGGGCCATGCTGAAAAAAGTGTCAAAACCAGAAATGCAGGACAGGCCATGGAGAAATGGGAGCCTTGCTACACTGATGGGCGGGATGTAAATTGCCAACAGCCACTCTGGAGAAGTGTACGGTGTGTCCTGAAACATCTGAAAAACACAGCTTAGAGAGCATAGGGCACTTCCACTCATGGGGGTATAAATTGGGAAAATGAAAAATCAGCAAGACACAAGCACCCCAAAGTTGAGGGCTGCTCTGTTGACAAGGACCTCCACTTCATTCCACCTTAAATATCCCAGGAAAGATAAAAATGGATAAAGAAGTTGTGGTCCTTATGTACAATGGAATATCACTCAGCCATGAAATCAATGTCATAAGGTTAGTAGCAGCATGATGAGTGGATTTAGGTACGACGATTCTAAGTGAAATAAGTCACACAGAAAAGGACACTTCTCATAAGGTATCACTGATAGAGGGAATGTAAAAACCGTTACACTTGAACTGAATTACAAAACAGAACAGAGTCACACATGCAGAAAACAGACTATGGCTGCTTAACGGGAAAGGTGAGGTGGGGTGATACATAAAACAAGGGTATCAAATTAGCTCAGATACCGTTCCATAAACCCAATATGTAGTAGACAAGACCAACTCCTTGCTCAGAGAACTGTACTCAACACGCCCTATTCACCGCACAAGAATATATCTGACTAGTAATAATCTTAAAACCTATGTATTGATAGCTCTCTGTTAGTGTGTCAAGTGGGTGTAAAGCGGCATAAACACAGCCGTGAAAAGCAGCTAAACCCCATTATGAAAATAAATTACTTTGAAAAACCCATGAAACAACGACAGTGAAAGAGATAGAAATTCTTACACAATGAGTTCAGGGGCTGTGATGCAACCTGGATTGACCATATCTAGACCCACAGCTGGATGAGACATAAGGGTGGACACTCTTGGGGCTGAGAGGTTTGGTGAGGTTGGGTGAGCAAACGCAGACCCTTTAAAGTAATACTGCGTGGTACCCATCGCATGGGTCCCAAATCTCCAGGTTCAAGGGCATCTTCCTACATCGAAAACATGCATGAGAAACCCAGAAGATGGTACACCGTGTGATGGGGAAAGGTTTCTAAAACGCACCTCATTTCTCATCTCCTTGTGCCCGGGTTCGCCATTCCAGCCGCTTTACTAGCAATCTCCCTACTTCAAGCATCAGCACCTTTAACCTCCTGTTCCGTACAGGTTGCAATTTGTCCTGAGGATGAACGGGCAGACGGGGAACCAACGAGAGACTAGCTCTTGGTGTTGGGACAGGCACAGGTCACTCTATTTTCCCATCAGGAAGAAGAATTAACCACAGGCTCAGCCTGCCCCCCGGAACCAGAACAGGGCCTGAAGCCATCCTGCGCTTTTGCGGCCAGCTCCCAAAAAAGCGAGTTGTAAAATGGAGGTTCAGGGCACTGCAATTCACAAACCTGCAGAGTTATAAATGATAACTCTCGTCCACAAATATATTGAGGGAAGGCAAAGAAGAGGATTTGAAATCAAGGCAGAATTGCACGAAACAGATTTCAGGAGGTAGATACGAATCGCCTTTAAAGCACATGAAAAGCGGCAAAACGTTGACAATGATGCCCTTGGCCAAAAAGGGCGTATGCGTTTTTTCCTGAATATATTCAGGAAAAAACGCATACGCCCTTTTTGGCCAACCAAGCAACCTGGAAAGGCAAATCAGCGCTACAGAGAAGTCTCGCTTCCCATCGGTCAAAAGGGCCATGCTGAAAAAAGTGTCAAAACCAGAAATGCAGGACAGGCCATGGAGAAATGGGAGCCTTGCTACACTGATGGGCGGGATGTAAATTGCCAACAGCCACTCTGGAGAAGTGTACGGTGTGTCCTGAAACATCTGAAAAACACAGCTTAGAGAGCATAGGGCACTTCCACTCATGGGGGTATAAATTGGGAAAATGAAAAATCAGCAAGACACAAGCACCCCAAAGTTGAGGGCTGCTCTGTTGACAAGGACCTCCACTTCATTCCACCTTAAATATCCCAGGAAAGAGAAAAATGGATAAAGAAGTTGTGGTCCTTATGTACAATGGAATATCACTCAGCCATGAAATCAATGTCATAAGGTTAGTAGCAGCATGATGAGTGGATTTAGGTACGACGATTCTAAGTGAAATAAGTCACACAGAAAAGGACACTTCTCATAAGGTATCACTTATAGAGGGAATGTAAAAACCGTTACACTTGAACTGAATTACAAAACAGAACAGAGTCACACATGCAGAAAACACACTATGGCTGCTTAACGGGAAAGGTGAGGTGGGGTGATACATAAAACAAGGGTATCAAATTAGCTCAGATACCGTTCCATAAACCCAATATGTAGTAGACAAGACCAACTCCTTGCTCAGAGAACTGTACTCAACACGCCCTATTCACCGCACAAGAATATATCTGACTAGTAATAATCTTAAAACCTATGTATTGATATCTCTCTGTTAGTGTGTCAAGTGGGTGTAAAGCGGCATAAACACAGCCGTGAAAAGCAGCTAAACCCCATTATGAAAATAAATTACTTTGAAAAACCCATGAAACAACGACAGTGAAAGAGATAGAAATTCTTACACAATGAGTTCAGGGGCTGTGATGCAACCTGGATTGACCATATCTAGACCCACAGCTGGATGAGACATAAGGGTGGACACTCTTGGGGCTGAGAGGTTTGGTGAGGTTGGGTGAGCAAACGCAGACCCTTTAAAGTAATACTGCGTGGTACCCATCGCATGGGTCCCAAATCTCCAGGTTCAAGGGCATCTTCCTACATCGAAAACATGCATGAGAAACCCAGAAGATGGTACACCGTGTGATGGGGAAAGGTTTCTAAAACGCACCTCATTTCTCATCTCCTTGTGCCCGGGTTCGCCATTCCAGCCGCTTTACTAGCAATCTCCCTACTTGGAGCATCAGCACCTTTAACCTCCTGTTCTGTACAGGTTGCAATTTGTCCTGAGGATGAACGGGAAGACGGGGAACCAACGAGAGACTAGCTCTTGGTGTTGGGACAGGCACAGGTCACTCTATTTTCCCATCAGGAAGAAGAATTAACCACAGGCTCAGCCTGCCCCCCGGAACCAGAACAGGGCCTGAAGCCATCCTGCGCTTTTGCGGCCAGCTTCCAAAAAAGCGAGTTGTAAAATGGAGGTTCAGGGCACTGCAATTCACAAACCTGCAGAGTTATAAATGATAACTCTCGTCCACAAATATATTGAGAGAAGGCAAAGAAGAGGATTTGAAATCAAGGCAGAATTGCACGAAACAGATTTCAGGAGGTAGATACGAATCACCTTTAAAGCACATGAAAAGCGGCAAAACGTTGACAATGATGCCCTTGGCCAAAAAGGGCGTATGCGTTTTTTCCTGAATATATTCAGGAAAAAACGCATACGCCCTTTTTGGCCAACCAAGCAACCTGGAAAGGCAAATCAGCGCTACAGAGAAGTCTCGCTTCCCATCGGTCAAAAGGGCCATGCTGAAAAAAGTCTCAAAACCAGAAATGCAGGACAGGCCATGGAGAAATGGGAGCCTTGCTACACTGATGGGCGGGATGTAAATTGCCAACAGCCACTCTGGAGAAGTGTACGGTGTGTCCTGAAACATCTGAAAAACACAGCTTAGAGAGCATAGGGCACTTCCACTCATGGGGGTATAAATTGGGAAAATGAAAAATCAGCAAGACACAAGCACCCCAAAGTTGAGGGCTGCTCTGTTGACAAGGACCTCCACTTCATTCCACCTTAAATATCCCAGGAAAGATAAAAATGGATAAAGAAGTTGTGGTCCTTATGTACAATGGAATATCACTCAGCCATGAAATCAATGTCATAAGGTTAGTAGCAGCATGATGAGTGGATTTAGGTACGACGATTCTAAGTGAAATAAGTCACACAGAAAAGGACACTTCTCATAAGGTATCACTGATAGAGGGAATGTAAAAACCGTTACACTTGAACTGAATTACAAAACAGAACAGAGTCACACATGCAGAAAACAGACTATGGCTGCTTAACGGGAAAGGTGAGGTGGGGTGATACATAAAACAAGGGTATCAAATTAGCTCAGATACCGTTCCATAAACCCAATATGTAGTAGACAAGACCAACTCCTTGCTCAGAGAACTGTACTCAACACGCCCTATTCACCGCACAAGAATATATCTGACTAGTAATAATCTTAAAACCTATGTATTGATATCTCTCTGTTAGTGTGTCAAGTGGGTGTAAAGCGGCATAAACACAGCCGTGAAAAGCAGCTAAACCCCATTATGAAAATAAATTACTTTGAAAAACCCATGAAACAACGACAGTGAAAGAGATAGAAATTCTTACACAATGAGTTCAGGGGCTGTGATGCAACCTGGATTGACCATATCTAGACCCACAGCTGGATGAGACATAAGGGTGGACACTCTTGGGGCTGAGAGGTTTGGTGAGGTTGGGTGAGCAAACGCAGACCCTTTAAAGTAATACTGCGTGGTACCCATCGCATGGGTCCCAAATCTCCAGGTTCAAGGGCATCTTCCTACATCGAAAACATGCATGAGAAACCCAGAAGATGGTACACCGTGTGATGGGGAAAGGTTTCTAAAACGCACCTCATTTCTCATCTCCTTGTGCCCGGGTTCGCCATTCCAGCCGCTTTACTAGCAATCTCCCTACTTCAAGCATCAGCACCTTTAACCTCCTGTTCCGTACAGGTTGCAATTTGTCCTGAGGATGAACGGGCAGACGGGGAACCAACGAGAGACTAGCTCTTGGTGTTGGGACAGGCACAGGTCACTCTATTTTCCCATCAGGAAGAAGAATTAACCACAGGCTCAGCCTGCCCCCCGGAACCAGAACAGGGCCTGAAGCCATCCTGCGCTTTTGCGGCCAGCTCCCAAAAAAGCGAGTTGTAAAATGGAGGTTCAGGGCACTGCAATTCACAAACCTGCAGAGTTATAAATGATAACTCTCGTCCACAAATATATTGAGGGAAGGCAAAGAAGAGGATTTGAAATCAAGGCAGAATTGCACGAAACAGATTTCAGGAGGTAGATACGAATCGCCTTTAAAGCACATGAAAAGCGGCAAAACGTTGACAATGATGCCCTTGGCCAAAAAGGGCGTATGCGTTTTTTCCTGAATATATTCAGGAAAAAACGCATACGCCCTTTTTGGCCAACCAAGCAACCTGGAAAGGCAAATCAGCGCTACAGAGAAGTCTCGCTTCCCATCGGTCAAAAGGGCCATGCTGATAAAAGTCTCAAAACCAGAAATGCAGGACAGGCCATGGAGAAATGGGAGCCTTGCTACACTGATGGGCGGGATGTAAATTGCCAACAGCCACTCTGGAGAAGTGTACGGTGTGTCCTGAAACATCTGAAAAACACAGCTTAGAGAGCATAGGGCACTTCCACTCATGGGGGTATAAATTGGGAAAATGAAAAATCAGCAAGACACAAGCACCCCAAAGTTGAGGGCTGCTCTGTTGACAAGGACCTCCACTTCATTCCACCTTAAATATCCCAGGAAAGAGAAAAATGGATAAAGAAGTTGTGGTCCTTATGTACAATGGAATATCACTCAGCCATGAAATCAATGTCATAAGGTTAGTAGCAGCATGATGAGTGGATTTAGGTACGACGATTCTAAGTGAAATAAGTCACACAGAAAAGGACACTTCTCATAAGGTATCACTGATAGAGGGAATGTAAAAACCGTTACACTTGAACTGAATTACAAAACAGAACAGAGTCACACATGCAGAAAACACACTATGGCTGCTTAACGGGAAAGCTGAGGTGGGGTGATACATAAAACAAGGGTATCAAATTAGCTCAGATACCGTTCCATAAACCCAATATGTAGTAGACAAGACCAACTCCTTGCTCAGAGAACTGGACTCAACACGCCCTATTCACCGCACAAGAATATATCTGACTAGTAATAATCTTAAAACCTATGTATTGATATCTCTCTGTTAGTGTGTCAAGTGGGTGTAAAGCGGCATAAACACAGCCGTGAAAAGCAGCTAAACCCCATTATGAAAATAAATTACTTTGAAAAACCCATGAAACAACGACAGTGAAAGAGATAGAAATTCTTACACAATGAGTTCAGGGGCTGTGATGCAACCTGGATTGACCATATCTAGACCCACAGCTGGATGAGACATAAGGGTGGACACTCTTGGGGCTGAGAGGTTTGGTGAGGTTGGGTGAGCAAACGCAGACCCTTTAAAGTAATACTGCGTGGTACCCATCGCATGGGTCCCAAATCTCCAGGTTCAAGGGCATCTTCCTACATCGAAAACATGCATGAGAAACCCAGAAGATGGTACACTGTGTGATGGGGAAAGTTTTCTAAAACGCACCTCATTTCTCATCTCCTTGTGCCCGGGTTCGCCATTCCAGCCACTTTACTAGCAATCTCCCTACTTGGAGCATCAGCACCTTTAACCTCCTGTTCTGTACAGGTTGCAATTTGTCCTGAGGATGAACGGGAAGACGGGGAACCAACGAGAGACTAGCTCTTGGTGTTGGGACAGGCACAGGTCACTCTATTTTCCCATCCGGAAGAAGAATTAACCACAGGCTCAGCCTGCCCCCCGGAACCAGAACAGGGCCTGAAGCCATCCTGCGCTTTTGCGGCCAGCTCCCAAAAAAGCGAGTTGTAAAATGGAGGTTCAGGGCACTGCAATTCACAAACCTGCAGAGTTATAAATGATAACTCTCGTCCACAAATATATTGAGGGAAGGCAAAGAAGAGGATTTGAAATCAAGGCAGAATTGCACGAAACAGATTTCAGGAGGTAGATACGAATCGCCTTTAAAGCACATGAAAAGCGGCAAAACGTTGACAATGATGCCCTTGGCCAAAAAGGGCGTATGCGTTTTTTCCTGAATATATTCAGGAAAAAACGCATACGCCCTTTTTGGCCAACCAAGCAACCTGGAAAGGCAAATCAGCGCTACAGAGAAGTCTCGCTTCCCATCGGTCAAAAGGGCCATGCTGAAAAAAGTCTCAAAACCAGAAATGCAGGACAGGCCATGGAGAAATGGGAGCCTTGCTACACTGATGGGCGGGATGTAAATTGCCAACAGCCACTCTGGAGAAGTGTACGGTGTGTCCTGAAACATCTGAAAAACACAGCTTAGAGAGCATAGGGCACTTCCACTCATGGGGGTATAAATTGGGAAAATGAAAAATCAGCAAGACACAAGCACCCCAAAGTTGAGGGCTGCTCTGTTGACAAGGACCTCCACTTCATTCCACCTTAAATATCCCAGGAAAGAGAAAAATGGATAAAGAAGTTGTGGTCCTTATGTACAATGGAATATCACTCAGCCATGAAATCAATGTCATAAGGTTAGTAGCAGCATGATGAGTGGATTTAGGTACGACGATTCTAAGTGAAATAAGTCACACAGAAAAGGACACTTCTCATAAGGTATCACTGATAGAGGGAATGTAAAAACCGTTACACTTGAACTGAATTACAAAACAGAACAGAGTCACACATGCAGAAAACAGACTATGGCTGCTTAACGGGAAAGGTGAGGTGGGGTGATACATAAAACAAGGGTATCAAATTAGCTCAGATACCGTTCCATAAACCCAATATGTAGTAGACAAGACCAACTCCTTGCTCAGAGAACTGTACTCAACACGCCCTATTCACCGCACAAGAATATATCTGACTAGTAATAATCTTAAAACCTATGTATTGATATCTCTCTGTTAGTGTGTCAAGTGGGTGTAAAGCGGCATAAACACAGCCGTGAAAAGCAGCTAAACCCCATTATGAAAATAAATTACTTTGAAAAACCCATGAAACAACGACAGTGAAAGAGATAGAAATTCTTACACAATGAGTTCAGGGGCTGTGATGCAACCTGGATTGACCATATCTAGACCCACAGCTGGATGAGACATAAGGGTGGACACTCTTGGGGCTGAGAGGTTTGGTGAGGTTGGGTGAGCAAACGCAGACCCTTTAAAGTAATACTGCGTGGTACCCATCGCATGGGTCCCAAATCTCCAGGTTCAAGGGCATCTTCCTACATCAAAAACATGCATGAGAAACCCAGAAGATGGTACACCGTGTGATGGGGAAAGGTTTCTAAAACGCACCTCATTTCTCATCTCCTTGTGCCCGGGTTCGCCATTCCAGCCGCTTTACTAGCAATCTCCCTACTTCGAGCATCAGCACCTTTAACCTCCTGTTCCGTACAGGTTGCAATTTGTCCTGAGGATGAACGGGCAGACGGGGAACCAACGAGAGACTAGCTCTTGGTGTTGGGACAGGCACAGGTCACTCTATTTTCCCATCAGGAAGAAGAATTAACCACAGGCTCAGCCTGCCCCCCGGAACCAGAACAGGGCCTGAAGCCATCCTGCGCTTTTGCGGCCAGCTCCCAAAAAAGCGAGTTGTAAAATGGAGGTTCAGGGCACTGCAATTCACAAACCTGCAGAGTTATAAATGATAACTCTCGTCCACAAATATATTGAGGGAAGGCAAAGAAGAGGATTTGAAATCAAGGCAGAATTGCACGAAACAGATTTCAGGAGGTAGATACGAATCGCCTTTAAAGCACATGAAAAGCGGCAAAACGTTGACAATGATGCCCTTGGCCAAAAAGGGCGTATGCGTTTTTTCCTGAATATATTCAGGAAAAAACGCATACGCCCTTTTTGGCCAACCAAGCAACCTGGAAAGGCAAATCAGCGCTACAGAGAAGTCTCGCTTCCCATCGGTCAAAAGGGCCATGCTGAAAAAAGTCTCAAAACCAGAAATGCAGGACAGGCCATGGAGAAATGGGAGCCTTGCTACACTGATGGGCGGGATGTAAATTGCCAACAGCCACTCTGGAGAAGTGTACGGTGTGTCCTGAAACATCTGAAAAACACAGCTTAGAGAGCATAGGGCACTTCCACTCATGGGGGTATAAATTGGGAAAATGAAAAATCAGCAAGACACAAGCACCCCAAAGTTGAGGGCTGCTCTGTTGACAAGGACCTCCACTTCATTCCACCTTAAATATCCCAGGAAAGAGAAAAATGGATAAAGAAGTTGTGGTCCTTATGTACAATGGAATATCACTCAGCCATGAAATCAATGTCATAAGGTTAGTAGCAGCATGATGAGTGGATTTAGGTACGACGATTCTAAGTGAAATAAGTCACACAGAAAAGGACACTTCTCATAAGGTATCACTTATAGAGGGAATGTAAAAACCGTTACACTTGAACTGAATTACAAAACAGAACAGAGTCACACATGCAGAAAACACACTATGGCTGCTTAACGGGAAAGGTGAGGTGGGGTGATACATAAAACAAGGGTATCAAATTAGCTCAGATACCGTTCCATAAACCCAATATGTAGTAGACAAGACCAACTCCTTGCTCAGAGAACTGGACTCAACACGCCCTATTCACCGCACAAGAATATATCTGACTAGTAATAATCTTAAAACCTATGTATTGATATCTCTCTGTTAGTGTGTCAAGTGGGTGTAAAGCGGCATAAACACAGCCGTGAAAAGCAGCTAAACCCCATTATGAAAATAAATTACTTTGAAAAACCCATGAAACAACGACAGTGAAAGAGATAGAAATTCTTACACAATGAGTTCAGGAGCTGTGATGCAACCTGGATTGACCATATCTAGACCCACAGCTGGATGAGACATAAGGGTGGACACTCTTGGGGCTGAGAGGTTTGGTGAGGTTGGGTGAGCAAACGCAGACCCTTTAAAGTAATACTGCGTGGTACCCATCGCATGGGTCCCAAATCTCCAGGTTCAAGGGCATCTTCCTACATCGAAAACATGCATGAGAAACCCAGAAGATGGTACACCGTGTGATGGGGAAAGGTTTCTAAAACGCACCTCATTTCTCATCTCCTTGTGCCCGGGTTCGCCATTCCAAACACTTTACTAGCAATCTCCCTACTTGGAGCATCAGCACCTTTAACCTCCTGTTCCGTACAGGTTGCAATTTGTCCTGAGGATGAACGGGAAGACGTGGAACCAACGAGAGACTAGCTCTTGGTGTTGGGACAGGCACAGGTCACTCTATTTTCCCATCAGGAAGAAGAATTAACCACAGGCTCAGCCTGCCCCCCGGAACCAGAACAGGGCCTGAAGCCATCCTGCGCTTTTGCGGCCAGCTCCCAAAAAAGCGAGTTGTAAAATGGAGCTTCAGGGCACTGCAATTCACAAACCTGCAGAGTTATAAATGATAACTCTCGTCCACAAATATATTGAGGGAAGGCAAAGAAGAGGATTTGAAATCAAGGCAGAATTGCATGAAACAGATTTCAGGAGGTAGATACGAATCGCCTTTAAAGCACATGAAAAGCGGCAAAACGTTGACAATGATGCCCTTGGCCAAAAAGGGCGTATGCGTTTTTTCCTGAATATATTCAGGAAAAAACGCATACGCCCTTTTTGGCCAACCAAGCAACCTGGAAAGGCAAATCAGCGCTACAGAGAAGTCTCGCTTCCCATCGGTCAAAAGGGCCATGCTGAAAATAGTGTCAAAACCAGAAATGCAGGACAGGCCATGGAGAAATGGGAGCCTTGCTACACTGATGGGCGGGATGTAAATTGCCAACAGCCACTCTGGAGAAGTGTATGGTGTGTCCTGAAACATCTGAAAAACACAGCTTAGAGAGCATAGGGCACTTCCACTCATGGGGGTATAAATTGGGAAAATGAAAAATCAGCAAGACACAAGCACCCCAAAGTTGAGGGCTGCTCTGTTGACAAGGACCTCCACTTCATTCCACCTTAAATATCCCAGGAAAGAGAAAAATGGATAAAGAAGTTGTGGTCCTTATGTACAATGGAATATCACTCAGCCATGAAATCAATGTCATAATGTTAGTAGCAGCATGATGAGTGGATTTAGGTACGACGATTCTAAGTGAAATAAGTCACACAGAAAAGGACACTTCTCATAAGGTATCACTTATAGAGGGAATGTAAAAACCGTTACACTTGAACTGAATTACAAAACAGAACAGAGTCACACATGCAGAAAACACACTATGGCTGCTTAACGGGAAAGGTGAGGTGGGGTGATACATAAAACAAGGGTATCAAATTAGCTCAGATACCGTTCCATAAACCCAATATGTAGTAGACAAGACCTACTCCTTGCTCAGAGAACTGGACTCAACACGCCCTATTCACCGCACAAGAATATATCTGACTAGTAATAATCTTAAAACCTATGTATTGATATCTCTCTGTTAGTGTGTCAAGTGGGTGTAAAGCGGCATAAACACAGCCGTGAAAAGCAGCTAAACCCCATTATGAAAATAAATTACTTTGAAAAACCCATGAAACAACGACAGTGAAAGAGATAGAAATTCTTACACAATGAGTTCAGGGGCTGTGATGCAACCTGGATTGACCATATCTAGACCCACAGCTGGATGAGACATAAGGGTGGACACTCTTGGGGCTGAGAGGTTTGGTGAGGTTGGGTGAGCAAACGCAGACCCTTTAAAGTAATACTGCGTGGTACCCATCGCATGGGTCCCAAATCTCCAGGTTCAAGGGCATCTTCCTACATCGAAAACATGCATGAGAAACCCAGAAGATGGTACACCGTGTGATGGGGAAAGGTTTCTAAAACGCACCTCATTTCTCATCTCCTTGTGCCCGGGTTCGCCATTCCAGCTGCTTTACTAGCAATCTCCCTACTTGGAGCATCAGCACCTTTAACCTCCTGTTCCGTACAGGTTGCAATTTGTCCTGAGGATGAACGGGAAGACGGGGAACCAACGAGAGACTAGCTCTTGGTGTTGGGACAGGCACAGGTCACTCTATTTTCCCATCAGGAAGAAGAATTAACCACAGGCTCAGCCTGCCCCCCGGAACCAGAACAGGGCCTGAAACCATCCTGTGCTTTTGCGGCCAGCTCCCAAAAATGCGAGTTGTAAAATGGAGGTTCAGGGCACTGCAATTCACAAACCTGCAGAGTTATAAATGATAACTCTCGTCCACAAATATATTGAGGGAAGGCAAAGAAGAGGATTTGAAATCAAGGCAGAATTGCACGAAACAGATTTCAGGAGGTAGATACGAATCGCCTTTAAAGCACATGAAAAGCGGCAAAACGTTGACAATGATGCCCTTGGCCAAAAAGGGCGTATGCGTTTTTTCCTGAATATATTCAGGAAAAAACGCATACGCCCTTTTTGGTCAACCAAGCAACCTGGAAAGGCAAATCAGTGCTACAGAGAAGTCTCGCTTCCCATCGGTCAAAAGGGCCATGCTGAAAAAAGTGTCAAAACCAGAAATGCAGGACAGGCCATGGAGAAATGGGAGCCTTGCTACACTGATGGGCGGGATGTAAATTGCCAACAGCCACTCTGGAGAAGTGTACGGTGTGTCCTGAAACATCTGAAAAACACAGCTTAGAGAGCATAGGGCACTTCCACTCATGGGGGTATAAATTGGGAAAATGAAAAATCAGCAAGACACAAGCACCCCAAAGTTGAGGGCTGCTCTGTTGACAAGGACCTCCACTTCATTCCACCTTAAATATCCCAGGAAAGATAAAAATGGATAAAGAAGTTGTGGTCCTTATGTACAATGGAATATCACTCAGCCATGAAATCAATGTCATAAGGTTAGTAGCAGCATGATGAGTGGATTTAGGTACGACGATTCTAAGTGAAATAAGTCACACAGAAAAGGACACTTCTCATAAGGTATCACTGATAGAGGGAATGTAAAAACCGTTACACTTGAACTGAATTACAAAACAGAACAGAGTCACACATGCAGAAAACAGACTATGGCTGCTTAACGGGAAAGGTGAGGTGGGGTGATACATAAAACAAGGGTATCAAATTAGCTCAGATACCGTTCCATAAACCCAATATGTAGTAGACAAGACCAACTCCTTGCTCAGAGAACTGTACTCAACACGCCCTATTCACCGCACAAGAATATATCTGACTAGTAATAATCTTAAAACCTATGTATTGATAGCTCTCTGTTAGTGTGTCAAGTGGGTGTAAAGCGGCATAAACACAGCCGTGAAAAGCAGCTAAACCCCATTATGAAAATAAATTACTTTGAAAAACCCATGAAACAACGACAGTGAAAGAGATAGAAATTCTTACACAATGAGTTCAGGGGCTGTGATGCAACCTGGATTGACCATATCTAGACCCACAGCTGGATGAGACATAAGGGTGGACACTCTTGGGGCTGAGAGGTTTGGTGAGGTTGGGTGAGCAAACGCAGACCCTTTAAAGTAATACTGCGTGGTACCCATCGCATGGGTCCCAAATCTCCAGGTTCAAGGGCATCTTCCTACATCGAAAACATGCATGAGAAACCCAGAAGATGGTACACCGTGTGATGGGGAAAGGTTTCTAAAACGCACCTCATTTCTCATCTCCTTGTGCCCGGGTTCGCCATTCCAGCCGCTTTACTAGCAATCTCCCTACTTCAAGCATCAGCACCTTTAACCTCCTGTTCCGTACAGGTTGCAATTTGTCCTGAGGATGAACGGGCAGACGGGGAACCAACGAGAGACTAGCTCTTGGTGTTGGGACAGGCACAGGTCACTCTATTTTCCCATCAGGAAGAAGAATTAACCACAGGCTCAGCCTGCCCCCCGGAACCAGAACAGGGCCTGAAGCCATCCTGCGCTTTTGCGGCCAGCTCCCAAAAAAGCGAGTTGTAAAATGGAGGTTCAGGGCACTGCAATTCACAAACCTGCAGAGTTATAAATGATAACTCTCGTCCACAAATATATTGAGGGAAGGCAAAGAAGAGGATTTGAAATCAAGGCAGAATTGCACGAAACAGATTTCAGGAGGTAGATACGAATCGCCTTTAAAGCACATGAAAAGCGGCAAAACGTTGACAATGATGCCCTTGGCCAAAAAGGGCGTATGCGTTTTTTCCTGAATATATTCAGGAAAAAACGCATACGCCCTTTTTGGCCAACCAAGCAACCTGGAAAGGCAAATCAGCGCTACAGAGAAGTCTCGCTTCCCATCGGTCAAAAGGGCCATGCTGAAAAAAGTGTCAAAACCAGAAATGCAGGACAGGCCATGGAGAAATGGGAGCCTTGCTACACTGATGGGCGGGATGTAAATTGCCAACAGCCACTCTGGAGAAGTGTACGGTGTGTCCTGAAACATCTGAAAAACACAGCTTAGAGAGCATAGGGCACTTCCACTCATGGGGGTATAAATTGGGAAAATGAAAAATCAGCAAGACACAAGCACCCCAAAGTTGAGGGCTGCTCTGTTGACAAGGACCTCCACTTCATTCCACCTTAAATATCCCAGGAAAGAGAAAAATGGATAAAGAAGTTGTGG